>NC_138770.1:367325086-367596805 GCF_965119305.1 Pelophylax lessonae | reverse complement strand
ATATATATATATATATATATATATTTTCTTTCTTCTTTTTTTTTGAGGGGGGGAAGATGAGCGGGGTTAGTAATATAGAAAGTTTATTTGTAATACTTATATATGATCGTTAATCTGTGTAACAAATTGAACAATGTTCTTATATGCTTATGGAAAATGTAATAAAAAATGTTAATACACAAAATAAACAGTTATGATTTTACTCACTGAAGATTGGTGTTGCAATTCTGCCTTGGTACAGTGCTTTGTTTCCCAATTATTACTTTCTTTAGTAACTTTCACATACCTGTATGCAGAGCCAGAGATGACGAGTTTTGCCTCTTGCACAGTTCCTATCCAAGCACACCTAGATTTTGAGACAGGGTCTGCAGGGGCAAAGGAAAGGAACATATGCCAGGGTGTAGACACTGTGAACAGGAACTTGGGAATGCTGGTATCTGATGAGAAAAAGTAATGCTTCGTGATGATGATGCTTCGTGGAGATGCCAAGTCCAGTTAGTGTGAAGTCAGGACCTAAACCTGTTTGAATGATACCTGAGTGAAATGATACCAGGATTTAAGCTAAATCAGATTCAGTAACAGGTCAAAGATGGCCATAACTGGGCAGCAAGGTATACATTTATTAGGCAAAAGCATGGTCAGTAGTCCAAGCCGAGGTCAGTAGTGGAGGCAGACAGTGAACATGAGCAGAAAAAAGTAATCTGAGAGCAACGTCACAGAGAAAGTCATGTCAGTAATAGGATCAAGATGTATACCAGGAACTGGATAACAGGAACAAGACTGAAAACCATTCATCAAAGGGCTAGTGCAGAGTTCAGATTTGAATAAGCCCCTGCGTGGTAGTGGACATGCAAACAAGTCCATGCATGCACAATCATATGTGTAAGCAATGATGTACATGCAGTCCATCTTATAAGCCCAAAGAAATGTGCACACTTATGCACACGTGTTTAGCCAGACAGCATGCCTTGGCCTAAATGCCAGCACCTTGTTCCTGACGCTAATTTACCATGCAAGCCTCATTACTCAACATCCTTATATACTATTTGCAAACCATTGCATTAACACTGTTTTAGATCTATTTAGCTTTTACATTGGATGGAAAAGCAATGGACATACACAAGAACAATATTTCTAAGTCTCTATGAGTACATTGCAGCTAGTCACCACAAACATTTCATTTTAAAGGTATTTTTGTAAATTTAGATGCTTAGAGGGGTTCCTCCTAATACTTGGAGTTCTTACTAATAACTGATTTATTAGTAAGAATTTAGTATTCAAATGTCTTGAATAAACATATACTATATACTAATATTGCCTCAGCTATAATTGTATTGCCTAAAAAGCAGCATCAGTCATCCACATAATACCTATTTTTAACATTTTCTATTTTAAACCATAGAAACAATGTTAAAAAGGATAACAAAAATACAATTCTCTGTCTATAAATATGCTGCCTACTACTAGAGAGACTAAAAATATTTCAGCAGCTAACCAAAAATAGTTGATGCCTGACACGGGGCGTCATAAGCCTGCCGTCATACTCTGTTTCACATTTAGAAACGTTGTTTTTTTATACTGGATTACTAATCCTCTTTTAAATTATGATAGTCAAGTGTTAAGATATAAAAAAAACAGAGTCCAGTATAGTAAAATTAGTGCCATGACTCATTACTGAAGTCTGGAAATATATAGCATCTATTTTTTCCATGTACGCTTCAACAATGTGTTACAGAACATTATTAACAAAATACTTACAGTCGTGTGCAAAAATAAGTACACCTCATAAGAACTGATGGCTTTTTCAACATATTTGAACATGCAAACATTTAATTTTTATTTAAACAGTGCCTACAGAAAAAAGTTAGATACTTGAATAAAAACATAAGAAAATCTTTATTTTTTAATCATTTATTAAACAAAAATATTAATAGATGTCATATTGTACTATAGAAAAGCAAGTACACCCTTGGCGTTAGAAGCTGGTATTGTTCCTTTTAGCAGAAATGACCACTCCTCCATACAAAATTTGGTTACAAGTTATTTGTAGGTTTCTCTGCATTAACTGCTGGTTCCAAATCCCCCCTCCAATCAGACTTTGACTAGCCAGTTCACAACCCATCATTTTTTTTAAACTTCAAAACAGTTCTTTGATAGATTAGATAGTGTGTTAGTGTGTTTCAGATCAATACAGTGTTAAAAGATCCATTTCTTGTTCAGCTTTAGCATTTAGACAGATGGCCCCACATTATAATCAAGCACACTTGATGCACAATTGATAGTTAACCTAATGGGGTAATTTAGTAAAGGCAAATAGGTTGTTAACTATAAAAGTGAATTTTCTCACATGATCTACATTACCCATTGATGGAATTTGAACATATATGTATACAGTCTCAAACACCATCCCCTACCTTTTCCTTAGTATATACTCTACTGATGGGTGGTAAACCGGTTCTCCCACTTTCTCTCATTTTCTCCCATTTTCTCTCCAGACTTAATTGGAATCAGATTTTAATACGCATTTCTCTAATGAAGATTGGCCCAAGGTATTTTCTTATATTCATTCTCTTTCTATGTCTTGTAAAGCACAGGAGTGCAACTATAAAATACTAACAAGATGTTAGTACTGTCCTTTGACACTCACTAGAATTTTTCCCACTTAATCTAATAAATGTTGGTGGTGTTGCAGACAGGAAGGTAAATATATATACAATTTTGGTGTAGTTGTCCACCTAATAAACAGTTATGGGAAATTATTTTTAAATTGTGCAATGACAGATATTTTACAAAATACAGTAATAGACCCTTGAATAGCATTACTATCCATTATCAAAGGTACAGTGAAATCAGCAAATCAGTCTGCTTTAAAACTTTTTTTTTTTGATAACTCCCAGACAGATTATTCCTCAGCATTGGAAGTCAAAAGTTGTTCCTTGCCTGGCGGAGTGGTTTGAGACCTTGAGCAAACGAATACGTTTGAAACGCACGATTGCACAAGACAATGGGGTTGATTGATTTACTAAAGGCGAATCTACTGTGCACTGCAAGAGCACTTGCTCCAGAGCTTGGTAAATGAGGTAAAACTTCCCTTTGCAAAGAATACTTAATCACATGCAAGGAAAAATATCACATGGAAGGATTTTGCACAGAGCAGCCCTGATCCACCTCTTCTGGTGTGCCCCAGCAGCGCTTCTGGCTCCTCCTCCTCATCTGGTGCCCCCACAGAAAGCTGCTTTGCCTTGGGGCACCCGTGCAGGCGCGATCCTGAGTCCTGCTGCTGCGTCTATTGACACAGACAACAGGACTCAGCCCAGCCCCATGTAACTGGATTTGAATGACAGCAGGGGAGCTCATGGCTCCTGCTGCTATCAATCTGTCCAATGAGATGAGAGCCAGCTGGGCTCATGCAAGGCTCTTGAACGAATGATCTCAAGTAAGAAAAAGGGGGGGTCTGGGGGAGCACTGCAGCAAAGAAGGTTTTTCAACCTTAATGCATTGAATGCATTAGGGTGAAAACCTTTGAGACTTTACAATTCCTTTAAAGTGCACTTGCAGTGCACAGTATATTTGCCTTTTAATCAACCTCAATGACAAATCTGAGCAATTCCGAAATATCTGGATGCCATGGTGGGTCTTTACTGACCTATCTGAATTTAAATAATAATTTACTTAAAGAAGAACTTCACTCTCAATCTACACTGACTATTTTTAATCCTTTGCTGCTAACATTAGTAAATAGATAGAATTGTATATCATATTTACTTGTTTAAACTTTCCTTTTTTTTTTTCCATTTCTTCAGTTACTTACTGGTTTCCATGCCTAGGCAAATGATTCTATACATCCCAGGAGTCTTCAGGAGGGGAGGAGGGGATTTCTCAGCTAAGCCCTTGTTCATGTCTGCATGCCTGAGCTAAGAGCAGATGGATTCCAAGAAGTAAATGCTACATGAATCACTTTGCCTTACCCATGGTCAGAAATGCTAGGGGATGCTTTCTCAGCAAAATAAAGCATGCAGTCATGGATTGATGAGTGAGTGCGCTTTAAATAATAAAAATAAATTAAATAATGTTTTTGGTTTGTGGTGTTTAGATGCAGTGAAGTTCCATTTTAAGATTCATATTTTTATATGTCCAGAATATACATCAGCAGTTACCCGGAACAAAACTAGGTGTTTTAGCTAAGCCCCCCTGCATTGCCTTGCCCATACTCCCCTCCCTCTGTCCAGTTTTTTTTTTAATACATGTCTTTTTTTCTTCTTGTGTTTATGTTCTCTTTCTATTTTTCTCTCTGATAACATATCAAACTAAAAGAGGTATAATTGTACAACATGTGTTTAACGTTCATATCATTGGCGGCCTACAATTCTTTCATGCCAAGTTTGATGCTGATTTTGTCAACTCTCTAGATCCATCTGGTTAATCTATTGCTTTGAACTCATATGGGTCATAATTGTATTTATATTTTGCTTCTTTAAGAAAACAGTGATTTGAATAAAAAGGGGTTTTCCATAGCTTGGATAATGTGATGAACATCCATTTTGGAAGGAATATGGAATCACTTGCAAGGAAAGTTTTTTTGCTTGCCCGTGATTGGATGAGGAAAGTCAGCAGAGTTTTCCCTCATTCACTAAGCTAAATTTCCCTTGCAAACTGAAAATTCTCTTGCAAAGTAAACAGCCTACTTGTCATAGAAGATCATCCCCAATGGCTACCAGCTGCCCAGGCACTAAAGCATCAAAACTACCCTAAACAAAACATTTCCACTATCAGGATTCATAGTTGGTATTCTTGGTGTGGGGTTCTTCTCCTGAAATACCATCTAAAGTTTGCAACAAACATGTCTACTGCTATTGTGGACAAAATCTATCTTTATTTCAACAGTCCACAGCACATTGTTCCTGAAGTCTTGACCTTTGGCTACATGTTAAAAATGCAGCTTTGTTTAAATTATTATTTTTATTTTTGGACAAAAAATGCATTTCTGAAAACCCCATGCAGATTACATGTTTATGACTGTATTTACATGCACTTTAACACCAACTGTTGCAAGAGTTACCTGCACATCCTACAAAAAAATGATGAGGTTCTTGGAGACTTTTTTTAAACATCAAATGGTTAGCTCTTGGGATGATGTTTCTAAGCTGGCCAATTCTGAACAAGTTAGCAAGTTTGACATCAACACTACATGTAGATAATTTCCTTACTTTAAAACTATTGCTTTCAAATAATATATCTTCTTATCTTAAAGTGATTTTAAACTAATCTGGAGCACCATATTCTATTTTAATGGATTTGAAGTGGTGGCTAAATTGGGTGTACTTTGTTTTTGGACATGAGAAATCTGCATTTTCACTCATTCCAATTTTAAGAATGAATAAACCATGTCAATTTGATGTATCTGTAGGCACTCTCTAAATAAAGATCTAATGTTTTATTGTTTATTTATTCTGAAAAATGAAACAACTTCCATGGGGTATACGTATCTTTTTTTTACATGACTCTACAATTACTAAAATATGTCACCATTATAGCTATAACACCCTTTTGGCTCATCCCCATATAGATACTTTCTAAACTCTGCTTTTCTAATAACTTTCCTGCAACATTAAAATTTTTATTTCATATGAATGAATTTCATAAGTATGACTGCACACAGCATGAGGAAGTTTCTCTTTTTGGGATGACATCATTCACAATTACAATGCCCCCTCTAAACACCATTATCTATGATTAACAATAATTCAAAAAAATATTACATTTAATATACTCCCTGTAGAATTGTACTGTAAGCCATGGTTCTCCCAGGGGGTGGGTCCTTGATGCCTTGAGCTCACAGCAGCCTGTGTCATTTAGTAAGAAGTAGAGAGGCACTGGATCTTGGAGTGGGCTGACTGGCAACTTTCGGTCGAGGGGGCAAGTACAAACCAGAGGCCCATGGTGCCCATTCCCACTCTCCCTCTTCCTGGCCTCCTCCTGACCCCCATTCAAGGCTGAAGCGCTACTCCAGGTACTCTCTACTCACTGGTTGAATCCAGGTTCCTGACTTGGCTACTAGGGTGGTTCTGGGATATATCGGTCAGGGCTAGCAAGGGGAGGAGAGTCTCCAGTGGGGCATGGAACCCGCCTCAGCTCAGACACAGTTTACACTATCCATGTTAGGGAAGAGGCCTGTGCTCTGTCCTTGTCTTCATCCCGCACTCAGTAGATCAGCATTGGGGACTTTTTACTTCTCTTCACCAGGAATCCTTTAGGCATGTCTGTGGCAGAAACAGTGCAGCCTTTTTACAGGGCATCAGAGCAGTACGGGGGGCAATTACCCCCTTCCCCCTGGCCCAATCTTCCCCTGATGCCAGTGTGTAGGTGTGTTTTTCTGCTTTTACATGTTGTACAATGCTGTGCTACCTATATTGAAAAAAAATGCATATATATATATATATATATATATATATATATATATATATATATATAGTTTTGCTTTAATATTTATGGTCTACGTACTTTTCTACATTAATACCTTTCTTCCTTTGTTCTGGTTTTATTAAAACTGAGAAGATCTGCACTGAGTAGCTGCTGGGTGTGTTTACTGTTGTGCTGTTACTTTTCTCCACCATGCACAATGGGAAACTTCAATGAAAGGTGTTTTAGGAATGTTACAGGTAAAGAAGTGGTGTGAACCATGTAACTATTCTTTGAAATAGTGCACCCAATATATTGACAAATATAGGCAAACAGCTACTCAAATAATATATTTTTACAAATTAATATTTATTGTGATTAAGATTATTCCAAACTTCTGAAATAATTAAATATAAAATAATGAAAAATCCTTTGAGTTCCTTGAAAATGTCTAAATTATGAAAGCAACATGCCTTGATGTAAAAACTATTGTGAACACATGACATATTTATAAAGCAGTTAATGTACCATTGAAAAACATTCACTGCAGGTAGATAAATCACCATAATGTAAAACACATGCATCAGGAAGATACTGAATATATCCAATAGTTGTTAAAAGATAAGAGCTCAGGAAGTAAAATTACATTTTAGTTTCCACCTAAGTCCAGGTTAAAATAGAGATTTGTAAGTCAAAATAATAAAAGAAGATGTTAAGAAGTAGAGTTGGTTAAAGCAAAATATTTGGATGCATTTTCATGTAAAATGTCACATTAAAAAGATAACAAAGAAATATTTTGTGGGCGGCAGCACCAAATTAAAGTCACCAATGAGGCAATGTTTACCTACACAAATGTGCCTCCAATTGACTTTTTGCTTATAACTGTATAATTGTAGACAAAAATGCCAGTTCTAACTAAGCTATGTGTAGGAATGTAAACATCCCCTCCCACACACAGTAATACAAAGCACTTGCAGTCCCAGTAAGTGCTTGCACAGAAGTGAAATGCAGTCAACATAGCTTTAAGAACGCATGCATAGTAGTGAACAACCATAAATGCTGCCAACAAATGAAGCACATGTGAAGTAGCAAACTCCATAAAAAAATATGGCATTGAGAACCTGCACATGTGCAATAGCTAGCAGACTAACACAATTGTATGCTGCTGCCATGCATGATCAGTGGTAGGTTTTGGAGTCTTTTGGGTTTGCACACATGCTTCTTCATCCACACCTTACTTAGCTCTGCGTCAGCATCCCAGTTCTGCACACACCCTGACTTTCTCCACACATTACTTTGTCTGCACATATCCCTGGCTCTCTGCACTTTTTCTCAGTTCTACGCCAGCGCCCTCTCTGCACCAGATTACCCACTCTGCACTCTACGCACTGCCTCTGTAGCTATGCAAACATCTTCAGCCAGTGCATTTTCCCACTCACAGCCACTGCACCCCCACACACTTACCCACTTGTTGCCACTGTACACAAGTATACATCCCCTCAACCTCCCACTGCATCAATATGGCATTCTTCACTCACCAACACTGCAAGGACAGATTGCCACTGACATGCACTTTCCATTGCTTGCTTCTGTTGCACCAACACATATTTCCCCACTCTTTGAGTCTTCTTCACTCATCACTAGAGTTGAGCGAACACCTGGATGTCCGGGTTCAGCGGGTTTAGCCGAACTTGAAAAAAAAGTCCGGGTTCGTGACCTGAACTTAACCCGAACTTTTCCCCGATCCCAAACCCCATTGAAGTCAATGGTGACCTGAAATTTTGAGCACTAAACTGACTCTAAAAAAAACATGGAAAGGGCTAGAGGGCTGCAAATGGCAGATGGAATGAAAGCATTTCAAAGGCCAGGAATTTTGAAATGCTAGCATTCAGGGCCAGGGATCGCGGGTGGGTAGCGGGGTACTTCCTCTTCCGCTCCAGTGTTTGGGAGATAGAAAGCTGAACGCTTCCACGAGACATTGTGGAGATGGTTGTTGGTGACCCAGGTGGTGGTGTTGCTGGCAGATCCTCTGTTTGCGGGGTGGCAGGTGCCACTGTCACTACAGAGGTGGATGAGGAGGAAGAGACTGCAGCAGAAGAGGAAGCAGGAGGAGCCAAAGACCTTTCTTGGTTTTTGAGGTGTCTACTCCACTGCAGCTTGTGCTTTGCACTTAGATGCCTGGTCATGCAGGTTGTGCTCAGGTTGAGAAGGTTTATGCCTCGCTTCAGGCTCTGATTGAACAGCGTGCAAACCACTTGTGTCCTGTCATCAGAACATTGTCTGAAGAACTGCCATGCTAGGGAACTCCTTTGAGCTGGCTTTGGTGTGCTCGGTCCCTTGCTGCATTGGGCAGTAGCAGGCATAGTGCCTAGGGTACGGTCGCTCCGCTTTTGCACCCTGCTCCCTCTTCTGCTGTGGTGGTGGCTCTGTGCAACCACCGCCTCTTCCTCCAAACTACTCAGGTCACCTTCATGACGTTCATTCCATGTGGGGTCCAGGACCTCATCGTCCTCCACATCATCTTCCACCCAGTCTTCACCCCTACCCTCCTTGTCGGTCTCCACAATTCGGAATTCCACAGCAGTTGGCACCTGTGTTTTGTCATCATCTGAGACGTGCTGCGATGGTCCTCCCATGTACTCATCTTGAGACATAAGTGGTTGGGCATCGGTGCACTCAATCTCTTCCACTTCTGGGGCAGGGCTAGGTGGATGGCCCTGGGAAACCATGCTAACAGAGTCATCAAAAAGTGTCTAAAAGCTGTATGTCAGTGTCACAGTAAAGTATGAATGAAAAACTGAAAAATAATTTTCCCCTTAAATTGGTGATTTTTGAATAGAAGATTAGAACAGCAGTCTAAATGCTGTAAGTCACAGTAAAATATGAAGGAAAAAACGTTTTTTTTTTTTTTTTAATCCAGATTAAGCAGAGACATATGCACTGAGCTTGCATTACATGGTCGCTACACGCCGCACGCCGCCCACCTAACAGACTGATAAAAGTTTTTTTTTCTCCCTCCTCCTCACTGGGCTCAGGTCAGGGTAAAAAGATTGTGCACTGCATCCCCACACAATAAAATCTATGTAGATTGCTGTCTGATTAAAGAAGATTCATACTATTCTTTCCCTGAAAGCAATCTCCAGCCTGCCCCTACAATAATCTCCTATCTCTCCCTGAGCAGCATCAGGAACCTCTCCCTACAGTAGTTAGAGCAGAGTTATATAGAGGCTGGGTCACATGCTGCACTGGCCAATCACAGCCATGCCATTAGTAGGCATGGCTGTGATGGCTTCTAAGGGCACACTAGTTAAATGCTTGTTGATTGGCTGCCCTGCAGCTGTTGAAACTGCGCCAAAACATGAAATAAATTACCGAACAATGGACTGTATCCTGAACATACAGTAAAATGTTCGGGTCCGTGTCCGGGTACCAAACACCCAAAAGTCCGGTACGATCCTGAACAATACAGTCCGTGTTCGCTCAACCCTACTCATCACAACTGCATCAATGTGTTCTTCTTCAAACTGCCACTGCTTCAAAGCTAAAAGAGAAGTATGGCTAAATCTTCTTTGGCCATACTTCTCTTGTGGGTCACAAGAGTATACTTATTTGTGGGCTATTGTCAACTATCAGCCGACAATGTAGAGCTGCTCCTGGCCCTGGATAGATACTGACAAGCTGCATCTGCCCCTGATCCAGCCTGGTGCTCCAGTGAGTGCTGGAGGGACAGAGCAGAAAGTGGCGACTTGACAGTCTCTGCCCTCTGCTCAAAACAGACTGGGAGCAGCAGTCAAATAATCACTCAAGTGGTCTAAGATGTGATATGGGTCAGCTGCAGCATCATACCAATGCTGCAGCATAGGGTGAGTGTGTATGTTTAATCTTCTCATAATCCCATACCCATAATCCTAACTGCACCAGTCACCGTCACTGCACAGACATCCACTTACTGGCATGCACTTCTCCACTCACCGATATGCACTTCTCCATTCACCACCTCTGCACTTATGCACACTTCTCCACTCTTTACCAATGCATCAATGATCAGTTTCCCGCTTGCTCAAACTGCACCAATGTGCACTTCCTGACTATTAGCTACTGTAATGATGCACCCTTCCCCATCCCTAGATTGTAAGCTCTAACGAGCAGGGCCCTCTGACTCCTCTTGTACCAAATTGTATTGTAACTGTAATGTCTGCCTTCATTTTGAAAAGCGCTGCGCAAACTGTTGGCGCCATATAAATCCTGTATAATAATAATAATTCGCCACCTCTGCACTGACATATGCTTTCCCACTCTTTGTCACTGCGCCGATCAACATTTTTATACTTATTCTATTCATCTATTTGGCACAGTTTTGCTAGTAATAAATTTAAAAAAAGCATAATTTCATTCATTATTCATGCTAATACTCTGAATAATAAAATATGCTACATTTACTACAATTGTAGATGCATACCTTCATTGCTCACTTGTTCTTTCAGTGTGAAAACAATAATTTAGGAACTGTCAACTGTCAGTATTTCAGTGAAGAAATGTTGTGGAACATACTCATTCACATCTTTTACCAAATGGCTTTATTTAGTAAAATGTTCAAATTCCTAAGTGCACTAACCCATAACAATCAATTAAGATGTACCCCCTTTAAGTCAGATCAGGATAAAAATGTATATTATTTATTTCAGGTTCTTATATAGCGCTGTCAATTTACGCAGCGCTTTACCTGTATATCTACAGGTTGCTGTACTTTCAAAACTATAACTCTTTATTGAATAGGGAGGAACCATTTACAAGTTAATTAATTTACCAATTTATTTAGGTATCATAACATTAGGAGCTAATTTCATGTTTACAATGTCTGTGTGAACAATTAATTTCAGTGAATTTTAACCACTTAAGCCCCGGAGGACTTGGCTGCTCAAAGACCAGGGCCCTTTTTTCAACTTGGCACTGCGTGATTTTAACTGACAATTGCGCGGTCATGCAATGCTCTACCCAAACAAAATTTACATCCTTTTTTTCCCGACAAACAGAGATTTCTTTTGGTGGTATTTGATCACCTCTGCACATTTTATTTTTTGCGATATTAATAAAAAAGTGTGAAAATTTTGAGAAAAAATGACATTTTCAACTTTGTCTTTTAAAAAATATCCAATATACTCAATTTATGTCATATATTTTGGCCAAAATGTATTTAGCTACATGTCTTTGACAAAAAAAATCTCAATGACCGTATTTATTGGTTTGCGCAAAAGTTATAGCGTCTACAAACTATGGTGTAAATACTGTAATTTACGTAGCTTCAATTTCTGACTGCCTATCTCATTTCATGAAGTGCTAAAATGGCAGGGCAGTACAACCCCCCCCCCCAAATTATGACTTTTTGGAAAGTAGATAACCTAAGGAATGTCCTGAGGGGCATGTTGAGCTCATTGAATATTTCATTTTTTTGTCACAGGTGTTTGAAAAATGACAAAAAAAAAATAAATCGTTTTTTTACACAAAGCTGTCATTGAAATTATATATTGCTCACACATGCCATGGGTATATGTGTAATTATACCCCAAAATATATTTTGCTGCTTCTCCTGAGTACAGGGATACCACATATGTGAGACTTTTTGGGAGCCTGGCTGTGTATGGGACCCCGAAAACCAATCCCCACCATCAGAATTTCAAAGGGCGTACATTTTTCATTGCATTTGCTCACTACCTATAACGGTTTAGGAGGCCCTGAAATGTCAAGATACCACAACCCCCCCCCCAATTACCCCATTTTGGAAAGTAGACACCCCAAGCTGTTTGCTGAGAGGCATGGTGAGTCCATGGAATATTTTATATTTTGCCACAAGTTTTGGGAAAATTACAGTTTTTTTTTTGTTTAGTTTTTTTTTTCACACAAAGTTGTCACTAAAAGATACATTTCTCACACATGACATAGGTATATGTGGAATGACACCCCAAAATACATTCTGCTGCTTCTCCTGAGTATGGAGATACCACATGTATGAGACTTTTTGGGAGCCTAGCTTTGTACAGGACGCCGAAAATCAATCACCATCTTCAGGTTTTCTAATGGCGCAGATTTTTGATTTTACTCCTCACTACCCATCACAGTTTCTGAGGCCCTGAAATTTCAAGATAGCACAAACCCCCCCCCCCCCAAATGACCCTATTTTGGAAAGTAGACACCCCAAGATATTTGCTGAGAGGCATGGGGAGTCCATGGAATATTTTATATTTTGCCACAAGTCTCGGGAAAATGACATTTTATTTTTATTTATTTTTTTAACACAAAGTTGTCACTAAAAGATAAATTGCTCACACATGCCATGGGTATATGTGGAATGACACCCCAAAATACATTTTGCTGCTTCTTCTGAGTACAGGGATACCACATGTGTGAGACTTTTTAGGAGCCTAGCTGTGTACAGGACCCCGAAAACCAATCACCAATTTCAGGTTTTCTAATGGCGTAAATTGTGCATTTCACCTCTGCACTACCTGTCACAGTTTCGGAGGCCCTACAATTTCAAGATAGCACAAACCCCCACCAAATGAACCCATTTTGCAAAGTAGATACCCCAAGCTATTTGCTGAGAGGCATGGTGTGTCCATGGAATATTTTATATTTTGCCACAAGTTCTGGGAAATATATTATTTTTTTTTGTTTTTTTACACAAAGTTGTCACTAAATGATATATTGCTCACACATGCCATGGGTTTATGTGAAATTACACCCCATAATACATTCTGCGGCTTCTCCTGGCCCCCGAAAATCAATCACTACTTTCAGGCTTTCCAAGGGTGTAAATTGTTGATTTCACTCCTGACTACCTATCACAGTTTCGGAGGCCATGAAATGCCAAGACAGCAACCCCCCCCCCCCCAAATGACCCCTTTTAGGAAAGTAGACACCCTAAGCTATTTTCAGAGAGGCATGTTGAGTTTTTTTGCAGATCTCACTTTTTGTCGCAAAGTTTTCAAAATTGAAAAAAGAGGAAAAAAATGCATTTTCCTGTTTTTCTTCATTTTCCCAACAAAATTAGAGCTGCAAAATACTCACCATGCCTCTCAGCAAATAGCTTGGGGTGTCTACTTTGCAAAATGGGGTCATTTGGGGGGGTTTGTGCCATCTTGGCATTTCATGGCCTTCAAAAGTGTGATAGGTAGAAAGGAGTGAAATGAACAATTTACGCCCTTAGAAAGCCAGAAGGTGGGGATTGGTTTTCGGGGTCCTGTGTGCGGCTAGACTGCCAAAAAGTCTCACACATGGGGTATCCCTGTACTCAGGAAAAGCAGAAAAATGTATTTTGGGGTGTCATTCCACATATACCCATGGCATGTGTGAGCAATAAATAATTTAGTGACAACTTTGTGTAAAAAAAAATAATAATAATAATTTTCCCGAAACTTGTGGCAAAATATAAACTATTCCATGGACTCACCATGCCTCTCAGCTAATAGCTTGGAGTGTCTACTTTGCAAAATGGGGTCATTTGGGGGGGGGGGGGGGTTGTGCTATCTTGAAATTTCAGGGCCTCTGGAACTATGACGGGTAGGGCGGAGGTAAAATACACAATTTACGCCATTAGAAAACCTGAAGGTGGGGATTGGATTTCGGCGTCCCGTACACAGCTAGGCTCCCAAAAAGTCTCACACATGTGGTATCCCTGTACTTAGGAGAAGCAGCAGAATGTATTTTGGGGTGTCATTTCACATATACCCATGGCATGCGTGAGCATTATATCATTTAGTGACAACTTTGTGTAAAAAAAACAAAAAAAACAAAACAAATTGTCACCTTCCCGAAACTTAGGGCAAAATATAAAATACTCCATGGACTCAATATGCCTCTCAGCAAATAGCTTTGAGTGTCTACTTTTCAAAAAGGGGTCATTTGGGGGGTGTTTGAACTGTCCTGGCATTTTATGCTCAACCTTAGCCACACATCACCCACTCTTCTAACCACTTGAAAACCAAGCCTTTTCTGTGACTTTTTGTTTACATGAAAAATATTTTTTTTTTTACTAGAAAATTACTTTGAACCCCCAAACATTAAATATTTCTTTAAAGCAGAATCCCTACAGAACAAAATGGTGGATGTTGCAAATTTCTTTGTCTCACGGTATTTGTGCACAGATTTTCCAAACGCAATTTCTGCGAAAAAAATTCATTTTTTTTAAATTAAATGCACAAATACACTATACAATTCCAAATTGTTTGGCAAAATTTAAAAGATGATCTTATGCTGAGTACATAGACACCAAACATGACATGCTTTACAAATTGCGCATGCCTGTGCAGCGGCAAAAACTACGTACATTTTTAAAAGCCTTTAAAAGTCTTTACAGGTTACCACTTTAGACTTACAGAGGAGGTCTACTGCAAGAACTACTGCCCTCGACCTGGCATTTGCGGCGATACCTCACATGCATGCTGCCATTGCGGTTTACATATGACACTAGACCAACGCTTGCATGCGCCTTTGCGCGCAAGCACGGGGGACAGGGGGGGCTTGATTTTTTATTTTTTTATTTTGCTTTTTTATGTTATTTTGACACCTTCCCTTTCATTTTTTTTATCATTTTTATTGTTATCACAGTGAATTTAAATATCCCCTATGACAGCAATCTGTAGTGACAGGTACTCTTTTTTAAAAAAATTGGGGTCTTTTAGACTCTAGATCTCTCCTCTGACCTTAACACATCTGACCACACCAAAATTGGTGTGATAAGATGCTTTCCAAATTTCCCAATGGCGCTGTTTATTTTTGGTGAAACAAAAGTCATGAAATGCTCGTAGCTTCCGGTATCTTAGGCCATAGAGATGATTGGAGCCATTCTCATCTCCAATCAGCTCTATGGTTAGATAACTGAACCATCGGCTGCACTCTTGGGCTAACCGGTGGGACAGGAGAGCCCGAGAACAAGCACAGAAGGCAGCGGAAGGCGGAGGGAGGGGGTTGGGAGTCCCCTCCCACTGCATGTAAAAGCAGTCTAGCATCCAATTATCCGCTAGGATTGCTTTTACATGTAAGCGGACCGCTGGCTGTAAAAAACTATGCCAAGGTGATACCTAAATCTGCAGGCATCATCATGGTATAACCACTTAAAGCCCAGCAACGTACCAGTACATTGCTGGTCCTTGTTTGGCATATAGTGTAGGTTTTTTTTTTTTTTTTCATGCAGCCCGTGGACTGAACGAAAAAAAGAGAACCTAACAGAAATCACAACAGGAATATTGTGTAGTATTAAACACCATTAACCGCCCAACAACCAAACCCACTGATTTAATGCTGGGTATACATGACAATATTCAACATATACCTAAAGGTATTTTAACTGCAGTGGTGAAATCAACCTACCACAGCTGCTGCCATCAGAGGTATCCATATATGCTGAGCACAAACGCTGTTTGTGTCAGAATATATAAAATCAGTGTGGCAGCCGACGGGTACCTGCAAGAGAAACAGGTTAAGAAAAGAATGAAAAACAAACAAAGTACAGTAAAAGTACAGTAGGAAGAGTAGAAGAAAATAAAAATAACTGACACGACAACTGTTTCTGGCTTTTTTATTTTATATCATTTTTGTTTGTTTTTTTAACACTTTTTTTTTTGTTACCTGCAATTTTCATGCTTGGGTCTCTCAAAATGTCGATAGCCATCGAACATCTTTCCAGACCCTGTGTTTGGGTGCCCTACACTATGTCGTGCTGTACCCTAAACTAATACTCAACTAGTGTGTGGTAGCGCTTGAAACATTCCCCGATGGAGAGACCAGGTTGGTCAGGACATTTGGGACAATAATAGCGGGTGTCACGCCTAAATCGGCGCCTGCTACAGACACGACATCTTCTTTGGGGAGCGTCTTTGGGTAGGTGTACTCGGGAGGACATGTGAAAATGCCTCTCATGCAGCCGGCTCACTGCATCTGGAAGGGAAAGTTGGACAGGAACACCTCCTGGGTACAGGTAGGCATTGATGATCGCTTCCTGGAATTCTAGGAAGGATCCGGTTCGTCCTGATGCCCTGTATAGGACAAAGGCGTTCAGCATAGCCAATTGGAATAAATAAAAAGACACTTTTTTGTACCAGCGTCTGGCATTACGGGCAACTAAATACGGCGCCAAAAGCTGGTCATTAAGGTCCACCCCTTCCATATTAAGGTTGTAGTCATGAACACAGAGGGGTTTCTCCATAACGCCAGGTGCTGTAGTAATTTGGACCGTCGTGTCTGCGTGAAGGGAGGACAGAACGAAAACATTCCGTGTATCCCTCCACTTCACTGCAAGCAATTTGTCCATTTTAAAGCAGGCTCTCTCCCCCAACTAAGGCGGGAATTTACAAGCCGTTTGGGGAAGCCCCGGCAATTAGGTCGCACGGTGCCACATGCGCCAATTTGTAATTCGAGAAGGTGACTAAATAGTGGCACGCATGTGTAAAAATTGTCCACGTACAAATGGTACCCCTTTCCGGACAAGGGTGACACCAAGTCCCAAACTATCTTGCCGCTGCTCCCTATGTAGTCTGGGCAGTTGGGGGGCTCCACAGAGCTATCTTTTCCCTCATAGACATGGAGACTAACTGTATAGCCTGTGGCCCTGTCACAGAGCTTATACAGCTTGACCCCGTATCTGGCACGCTTGCTGGGGAAGTACTGTTTCATAGCAAGGCGGCCAGTAAACTTAATCAGGGACTCGTCAACGCAGACAACTTTTTCGGGGGTAAACAAGGCTGCAAACCACTGATTGAAGTGGTCTACGAGGGGCCAAATTTTGTGGAGCCGATCATATTCAGGGTCCCCCCAAGGATGACAGATTTCATTGTCGTTGAAATGCATAAATCGCAGAATTTGCTCGTATCTCGCCCTGGACATGGAGGCAGAGTACACGCTCATATGGTGAATTGGGCTAGTGGACCAATATAGCCGCAATTCACTCTTTTTGGTTATGCCCATGTTCAGGGAAAGGCCCAGAAACATTTTAAAATTGGGAACCGTTATAGGTTTCCAGCCGAATGGTCTGGCAAGGGGCGAATTTGGGTTGGCGGCGATGAATTGACGTGCATATAAATTTGATTGATCCACAATAGATCTGAAAAGATCTTCCGTGAAGAACAGCTCATAAAAATCCAGGGGCATAAAATTGGCTGTTTCCACGTGGATTCCAGGTTGAGTAGTGAATGGGGGAAGTACTGGCACTGTAGTATCAGTGGGTTGCCAATTGGGATATGCCAGCGCATCAGGGAGGGCACTATGGGCTCTACGGGCCTGTCTTCAAATACGCGGTGGCAGCGGGCCACTACTCGTGCTAGCCACCGCACCAGCTTCAACTGCACTTATGGGACTCGCCACGTCACCAAGTGTTACTGCAGTGCTGGTTGTACTAGGTCCAGGGTGTACTAGGCCGCTGGCGCTTGCCAGGCCACCAGAAGGATGAGCAGCACTAGTACCGACACTCTGCTCCATACGAGCACCCTGCGATTCCTGCATCTCAGCAACTCCAGAATGGGGTCGGGTAAGCCTGATTCTAACAGGGACCCATCCGTCGACGGAGCTATCTGTCAGGGAGTCGCTGCTGTCATCAGGTTCGTATACTGACCCTGATTCTGCCAGTGAGGCTTCCCCATCGCTCTCATCTGACATGGTCAGTATACTGTAAGCCTCTGTACTACTGTACCAACGCTTGGTCATTTTAGTAACTAAATTTACAGGTACAGTAGTGTGACTCACAGGTAAAAAAAGTACCTGGTTGTCAAGGACTATTTCAACCGCTACAAAAAAAAAACTGCTAATGCTAGCAGGGATCAGGCCTGACTCTGCTAACACAGCGGTTTTGTTTGTTGTGTTTTTTGTAAGTGACAGTAATCTATTGATTACTACACTTGCCTGGGTGGGGTGCGCTGGGAGGAGGGGTTAAACGCAGGTGCTGGCAGGAATCAGTGCTGATTGTGCAAACACCGCGTTTTGGGAACCCTAAACTATGGGGATGCTAGTATAGTTCTGATCAGATCAGATATTGATCTGTTCAAACACTATACTAGTAATGGAAGTGTGTGTGTGTGTGTGTATGTGTGTGTGTGTGTGTGTGTGGGTATGTGGTAATCAAGGGGTTATTTCTAACTATGCGCTGGGGATCTGCACTAAACCTACTTGGGACAGAAAATAATTTGCGAGCGCTAACTCAAGTCACACTAATACAGAAATACAGTAAACCACTATATTACATGTGTATAGTGTGCAATGTGACAGGGGGTAAGGCGTTAACTGGGGGTGATCAGGGGGTTAAATCTCTATTGGGGGTGGCGGGGACCCTAAACCTAAAAGGAACGGCCGCAAGCGCTAAACCTGGTCACAAGTCACACTGATACAGGTATATAGGAAACTGCTATATACTGTATGCAGTGTGTGTTGTGATAGGGGGTGTAGGGCTTAACTGGGGGTGATCAGGGGGTTAAATCTTTATTGGGGGATGGCGGGGACCCTAAACCTCCTTGGGACAGAAACTAACTCGCTAGCGCTAACTCAAGTCACAATCACACTAATGCAAAATACAGCAAAACACTATATTACGTGTGTATTAGTGTGCAATGTGACAGGGGGAAGGGGTTAACTGGGGGTGATCAGGGGAGATCAGGGGGTTACATCTTTATGGGGGGTGGCGGGTATCCTAAGTATAATAGGAACGGCCGCAAACGCTAAACCTGGTCACAAGTCACACTTATACGGGTATACAGGAAAATGCTATATACTGTATACAGTGTGTGTTGTGACAAGGGGTGTAGGGGTGATCAGGGGGGATCAGGAAGTTAAATCTTTATTGGGGGGGTGACAGGGACCCTAAACCTCCTTGGGACAGAAACTATTTTGCTAGCGCTAACTCAAGTCACAATCACACTAATGCAAAATACAGTAAAACACTATATTACGTGTGTATTAGTGTGCAATGTGACAGGGGGGAGGGGTTAACTGGGGGTGATCAGGGGGGGGATCAGGGGGATCAGGGGGGATCAGGGGGTTAAATCTTTATTGGGGGGTGGTGGGTATTCTAAGTATAAAAGGAACGGCCGCAAGCGCTAAACCTGGTCACAAGTCACACTTATACGGGTATATAGGAAAATGCTATATACTGTATACAGTGTGTGTTGTGACAGGGGGTGTAGGGGTTAACGGGGGGGGGGGGCGATGGGGGGTTAAGTGTGCCTATCTAAGTGTGTGTGGGTGTGCTTGGTGCAGTACTCACAGTTTAGATCTGCTCTCTCCTCTCAATGAATCCAAAAAGGATCATGGGAGGGGAGAGCAGGTCTTTTCTGTGCCTGTGTTTACATTTCACCGGCACAGGACAGAATCTGATTGGGCTGGACCGATCAACAGGTCCAGGCCAAAAATCATTGGCCTGGACCTGATGACTGATCGGTTCTGAACCCAATCAGGTCATCAGCGGGGTCAGGGGCGTGTGGGAGCACGCCCCAGAGCGGCGGAAACCAGCGACGTAGCGATACGGGGCTGACCGCCGCAGTATATGTACTGACGGCGGTCGGGCAAGTGGTTAAAGAGGTTGTAAACCCTTGTTTTTTTTAAAATAAAAATCACAAACATGCCAATACTACAAACAGCCCTGATCCTCTTCTTCTGGAGTGCCCCACTAGCACTCCACGGTCCACCTCTTCATCGGGTTCCCCCACGGAAAACCACTTTTCCTGGAGGCACCTGTGCAGGATTGCTACCAGAGTCCTGCTGCTGCGTCCATTGACACAGACAGTGGGACTCGACCCTGCCCCCCGCCTCCCGTGTCACTGGATTTGATTGACAGCAGCGGGATGGCTCCTGCTGCTATCAATCTGTTCAATGAGGAGAGAGACAGCCGCTGGAGAGGCTGCTCTTGTGCACATAACTGGATAGTATCAGGCTAAGGTAAGAAAAAAGGGGGTCTGGGGGAGCTGCAGCACAGAAGGTGTTTCACCTTAATGAATAGAAGCCTTAAGGTGAAAAACCTTGAGGCTTTATAACCACTTTAAGTATGACATATAAACTTGAAACTGTTTTTCAGGGGAATGGAGACAGCTCACTCAAATGCAACAGGGTGAATCATTATTACCCTGATTCCATTGTGTTCAGTTGAAATAATACTGTATAAGTCTACCCCTTTTTAAATGTAATGCTCCTTTGTATTGTTGCTTCAAAATTCTATCCTATTTAGTGTAATCATGCTGGTTCCAATCTAATGTATTCAAATTATAAAATGTATTTTCCCATAAGTATATTTCTTTATACTCATCTCTTAAGCAAAAGCACTACATGCAGTCATGAAACCAAAGCTAATATGTTTAAGAAGATTATCTGTAATCGATATGTAGAAGGTTGAAAAAAGTTCAATTGAAGAATTATGGCTGGCTATTATTGAGGGTCATCTTCCATGAACTCTAACCAATCAACAGTTTGAGAGCAGCTGTAAAGACAAGAGATTGCTCTAAACAGAATAATACTATCCTTGCATCCTTCCAGATATCTTCACATATTATCTTTTTAAATCCTTTGTAGCTCTGCTTGACAATTTCACCATAATAAGCAGCTGACAACTTTATAGTATTAGAAGTCAAAGTCTTACTAAACTCAGGACCCTGCATTCACTATAGCTGGTCTACCACAGTACACATAACATGGAGATGCAATATTTTTAGTAAATATTAATTGCTAAATACCTTTTCTCATCATCAGCATATAGCAGTCTTGAGACTTCTATCGGCATTAGTTAAAGTTTGTAGGAGGAGTATTCATTTTCCTCTGATTGTCCTATGAGGATGCAGGACCCCTGACCCTCTGTCTCAACAGTGCTGCTTGGCCCTGTGCTGATCACATGCATGCTCCCAAGAAAAAAAAAACTCTCTAGCAATACACGCCAAATTGAGCATGTGCAAAGTGACTTCAAAGGTTCTATCTTATCAGGAGATGGATTGGGGACAGTGGAAGACAGGGAGGATCAGAAAAAATACGATCAAACAGCATTTTTTACACACTGTGCACGATTAACCCCTTAGATTCCAAAGTGATTTTACTGTTGTGCACATCCTAACTGAATTGCATCAAGTTTATTAAAGTATTGTGAACTATTTTATCCTCTCAACAGGACTGAGAGGATTGAGATAACTTCAGCGAAGATTCTTCACTACAGTGTAGCAGCATAGCAAAGCCTGGAGACAAAGCAAGTCTGGATGGAGCCAGACTCCAGACAAGATCCTTCCAGAAATGTGGTCTTGTTCTTAATGCTTGGCGTCAGCACTGGACTGGACAGTGCTTCATCATTGATTGCTGGAAACAACCAACAACAGAGGGGGACTTGCATTGGAAATTGCAGGTGGGGGGGGGGGGGGCACAGAGACCACAGGCAGCTCCTGTTGACCTGAATCCCAATGTGTGCACTCAGTGAGTGCACAATGATCCCTATGCCTATGTAAAAGATATAGGAGTGCTGCACTCCAGCTCTATCCCCCTTGAGACCCACACTGCATACATTGGTGATACATCCCCACATCTGTCAGATGTTTCATTACTATATATTATTTCATTTGCAAGGTGGCTATATAACATATCATTCAATCTATCAATTAAATATATATATATATGTCAAAACTGTGTTAAACATCCTACATCACTTGTCTCTTCCTCATCCTGATATCTCAGTTCATTATTTTCAACTTGGTTATGACTCAAACAGTGTGGTTTAGAAAGTTTCCAGACTGATGACGTTATAAGGAACATAAAAAGTAACCTTCAACAATCATTAGGGTCATCTTTAACTGGTCTAACTATGCCAAATTACGGGAAACAAAAATCTGATGTGTTGCTGTGTATCATTGCTCTTTGTATAATGTTAAATTAAAATTGTGTGACTATTCACTTCAGTTATTCAATCACGTGAAAAGTAAATTTATTTGGATAATTAAATTAAATATACACATAATCTAATGAGTGAACCTCCTCTAAATCCCTAAATCCAAATGTATTTCTTTCTAATAAAAAATATACATTTTTTTCCCATCATTTTTGTCCCTGATGTAGATTCTTCTTCTAACTCTAGCTCAGTGGAGCATAATCTGTGGTAGGCTACACAACAAAAACAAGCTAACACTTGGGATAAAACTTCAAAAAAGATAATGCATCATCTGGCATTGAACCTTCCCTGTAATTTAGAGCAATGAATTTATTTTTACAGCCTAACAGTCACACCAGCTGTCATTTTTTTAGGTGGACCCAATCAGATCCTCTATTCTCCTCTATGGAGTGGCTGGTATAAACCGACATGTGGTGTAAATGCCGACATCCAAATTGATCCTGTAAAACAGATGGATGGGAATCAGTTCCTCTTCCGCCTAGTGGATCAGATCAAAATGGCAGAAGGTTGTAAACGAACAGGTGGTCTGTTTACATCCAACCACCCATAGAGGAGAGCACGCTGTGTCTTTGTCTGCATAAGGAAAGTGGACATGGACCATCCATCAGCCTTCTTAGTGGAAACCAGTGGATAGATCCTCCACTGAGCAACCGGACTCCAAGCAGAGCTCACCCCATGTTGAAGGATCCTATCTCTGCAGCCACTGCAAACAGATGTTGAGTTTCCTGCAATATTTGCAGGAGGAGGTGTGAGACTCAAGATCTTTTGCTACATAGTTACAATGGTAAATGGTAAATTTAAAAAAAAGAAACACACTTTCACATATTCACATATTGTGGCAATTTTCTTTTCAAAGAAAAAAAGCTATTTCTACATTTTCGCCAAAATGTATTCTGCTACATGTTTTTGATAAAAGAAATCCCAAAAAGTGTATATTGATTGGCTTGCGTGAAAGTTTTAGCTCCTAGAAAATATGATATATATATATACTGGAATTTTACAAAAATTACATAGTTAGTGAGGTTGAAAAAAGACACCAGTCCATCCAGTTCAACCTATGAAGAGCGTGTGTGTCTATGTCAAAAGTACATTGTATACCCCTGTAAGTTGTGATCGTTAAGGTGGCCATCTAATAGTTTTTTTAAACTATCGATACTCCTCTCTGATGCCACTGCTTGTGGAAGAAAATTCCACATCCTTACCGCTCTGACGGTAAAGAACCCTTCACGCAGTTTAAGGTTAAACCACTTCTCTTCTAATTTTAGCGAATGGCCGCGAGTCCTTTTATAATCCCTTTCAATGAATAGTTTGTTCCCTATGCTAGGGTCACCAGTACAGTATTTGTACATTGATATCATATCCCCCCTCAAGCGTCTTTTCTCCAGAGAGAATAAGTTCAATACTTGCAGTCTTTCCAATTCCATGCCATTGCTGACCTTGTCATCTACTAGGACCCCCAGGTCCTTTTCCATCTTAGATTTCCCCAAAGGCTCTCCCCCTTCTGAGTGACTTGTGTTTGTATTTCTGGCACCCAAATGCATTACCTTACATTTTTCAGCATTAAACCCTTATTTTCCATGTAGATGCCCACCCCATTATTTTGTTCAGGTCTTCTTGTATGGTTTCCTGCATAGAAAGTGCCCTGCTTTATTTTGTATCGTCTGCAAATACGTAGATTACGCTGTTTATCTTATCTTCTAGGTCATTTATGTATAAATTAAATAGGATTGGTCCCAGGACAGATCCTTGGGGACCCCACTTTCCACACCAGACCATTCCGAGTACTCCCCATTTATCACCACCCTTTGGACTCGCCCCTAAGGGCCAGCTTTTGATCCAGGTACTCACTCTATGGTCCATGCCTATGTACCTTAGTTTGTACAGTAATCGTTTGTGGGGAACTTTATCAAATGCCTTTGCAAAATCCAGATACACTACATCTACAAAAGTGAAAAAACTATCAGTGCAATAGTGATAATACAAATCAATAAAACGTGTGTAAATAAATACGGTGCATAAATATCCGGCTGCTAACACAAAACAGTGTTATCCACTCCACAATCCAAGTAAAATCAAACAAACAGTGCTGCGCCAGAAAACATACAATAAAGAAATAAATAAATATATGTGCTCCAAGTGTCCATTCATAAAGATATACTATATTGCATAAGTGACTCGTGAGAAAAAAATCTTCACATCTGTGATCACCACTGCATCTCCGTGATGTGCTCCACTTCACCGCCACCCAAAAATCAAAGCCTCTCACCTTAATCTCTGACCCAAGAGTCACCCTGGGTCAGAGGCAGCTTTACTCCACAAGGGCCAGAGGGTGGTATGAATTGAGGGATCTTCACTAAGACACTTACAGGTATTCTAGAGGTGGATTCGGCTCTCCCTAGAAGCAGACACCAGGCATGGAAAGGAAAAGCACACAAAATCGAATGCTCTCCATATGGTAGAATTAAATTAATATTTATTAATATCATGTACTCACTAAACAGTGCATATAAGATGATAAGCTCCGCACAGCTGAGAGGATGTGACGTCCGTCAGGATAGGCTCCACCCCCTATACGCATTATGTCGTCGCAAATGATCGGTAACTTCTACTGTTGAAGTCTTACCATCACAGAGCTTTGGGCTGTGATTGTACACCGCTGATCAGCAGGTCACAGGCATGAATCATTGGCTGGGGCTTGTTGACAGGTTCCCACTGTGTGCAATTACAGTGGGTGCTAGAAGATGGGCACCGATGGAGAGGGGCAACCATAAACCCAGAAGAAGGCAACAACGTAAGTGTACGTCGCTTTATCTACAGTGGTCGCTCCTCCGCAGTACATTGCGAGCAGGTATTTGCTAGGTGGTTAACACAATATAGACCAACGCATAAAAAAACAATTGTTTTTATATATCTATAGACCTATGCATCTATGCGTTGACTTGTACTTTACAAGTGAGCTACAACCCAGATCAATGCAAGTCAACGTGCATTGAAACGTGTAGAAAGTGGAAATGTACTATTTTTACTACATTTTATAGTTAGTGTGTATTCAGACTGTATCTGTATAGAAATCCTGCAAGTACCAATCAATTTATATCTACATTCCTAAAGTGGAAGGAAAGCCTAATACTTAAATTCTCCCCTGCAATCATTAATGTAAGCTAAGTTTTTCTACCTTTATTTTGCAGTATTCAGTGCCTGTCACATGACTTCATTTTCTTTCTTCTGAGTCTAAAAGCAGCCCGTGGGTGTGGTTACTGAAGGCCAGTGACATCACTTCCAGGAAGTGACCCTGTTCTTGTGTAGCCAGTGGGAGTATACAAGATGGGAGGAGCTGATTATAGGTTCCTGCTCAGTGATCTCTCATCAATAAGGATGCATTGTACATCTTTATTCATGAGAAAATGAAGAAATAAAAAAAGATCTGGGAGGTCCACTGCGCATATACAGTATAGCTGTGCAGGGCTTTGAATCAAGTCTACCATAGGTGAAGGGAGGAGGAACTGTCAGTGTAGCTGAAAGTGGGGTCTCAACTAAGCTCACAGTCTACAATTATCCCTATACACTAACTCCACATGATTCTGCCTTGTAGTGTGAGTGTAACACATATCAAGCAGAGAAATCCACATGATTCTGCGTTGTAGTGTGAGTGTTAAGCATAAAAAGCAGAGAATTCCACATGATCCAACATTGTAGTGTGAGTGTAACGCATAACAAGCAGAGAAATCCGCACGATCCAACATTGTAGTATGAGTGTAACACATGACAAGCAGAGAACTCCACATGATTTAATCTTGTAGTGTGAGTTTAACACATGACAAGCAAAGAACTCCACATGATCCAACACTGTAGTGTGAGTGTAGCGCATGACAAGCATAGAACTCCACATGATCCAACATTGTAGTGTGAGTGTAACGCATGTCAAGCAGAGAACTCCACATAATCCAACATTGTAGTGTGAGTGTAACACATGACAAGCAGAGAACTCTACATGATCCAACAGTGTAGTGGGAGTGTAACACATGTCAAGCACAGAACCCCACATGATCCAACATTGAAGAGTGAGTGTAACACATGACAAGCAGAGAACTCCACGTGATCCAACAGTGTAGTGTGAGTGTAACGCATGTCAAGCAGAGAACCCCACATGATTCAACATTGAAGAGTGAGTGTAACATATGACAAGCAGAGAACTCCACATGATCCAACATTGTAGTGTGAGTGTAACGCATGAAAAGCAAAAAACTCTACATGATACCACCTTGTAATGTGAGTGTAAAGCATGACAAGCAGAGAACTTCATATGATCCAACATTGAAGTGTGAGTGTAACACATGACAAGCAGAGAACTCCACGTGGTCCAACAGTGTAGTGTGAGTGTAACGCATGTCAAGCAGAGAACTTCACATGATCCAACATTGAAGTGTGAGTGTAACACATGACAAAAAGAAAACTCCAAATGATCTAACATTGTAGTGTGAGTATAACACATGACAAGCAGAGAACTCCACATGATCCAACACTGTAGTGTGAGTGTAATACATGACAATGGGTAATGGGTGTTGTTGGTACAGTATAGGGCGCTGCCTTTTCAAACTGACAATGAATGCACTGAAGATTGCTATATTTAGTGTTAGTTACCAATAAATATATACACTTATGACTAGTGTATTTTAAGAGAGCATACACATAAAGTAAATATAAATATAAAGTGCACCGTGCTTTGGACCAAAGAAAAGGTGCATATAATATCTGTGTGAAGTGCTGAGTAGTGCCAATAATTAAAACTAACCGTGCCAATGTTTTATGAACTTTATTATTGGAAAGTGCTTATATAGTGCAAATGATACATAGAACAGTAAAAGTTTTGTGAAAGGTGCTATAAGTGCATATTATTCAAGTTATACTCATAAATGTGAAAATATGTATATATATATACCTCAGGTGGGGGTTAAATAGTTAGTGAAAAAGATACAAAGTGCTGATATTTTTCTAGCCCAATCGTGATTGACAGTTATCGCCGGCGTAAAGTGACCGGTTATTGTGGGGGTGCTAATGGTGTATATACCCGTGGTCCCCCAGAAGGTATGCACCCACCCTTAAATTTCCCCTTAGAGGTAGGGGTGCCGGCTGTATGTAATCACAGGTCCTGGGGCTGCCCTGGTATGGTAATGGGATCGGCTGTGAGTTCCTCCCTGGAGGTCTGTGTAGTCTGGTAGACTCAAATGATAAACAGGGGATCCCCCATAGCGTAATATGTACAGCAAAATACCAAAGACAAAGCAGTAACAGCTCACAGTTTTGAATCAAGCTTTTCAGCGGGGAAAACGCCCGGACACTTCCGCGTTCCACGGCTCAGACTCCCCTAACCGGAAGTGACGTTGACGCACTAAATTCCGCCCTACGCGTTTCATCATCAAGACGTCATCTGGAGCGGCGCTCCAGAGACGGCGCTCCCATAACACATGACAAGCAGAGAACTCCACGTGATCCAACACTGTAGTGTGAGTGTAACACATAGTTCATATTCCTATCGCACACCTTCCTGGTTTGTAGGCTCATGTGTACTGGGTGCTGAAGCGATCACCAGTTGGCAACTGGATTAGTTACAAGTAAATACATATTCGCCAGCACACCAAGGATCTTGCAAAAGCAGTCCAAAAAACTTTATTCAAGATACGATCACATCAAAAAATAGTGCAACGTTTCGGAGCCACACAGGACCCCTTCATCAGGCATGTGCGGCTCTGAAACGTTGCACTATTTTTTGATGTGATCGTATCTTGAATAAAGTTTTTTGGACTGCTTTTGCAAGATCCTTGGTGTGCTGGCGAATATGTATTTATTTGAGTGTAACACATGACAAGCAGAGAACTCCACATGATCCAGTATTGTAGTGTGAGTGTGTAGTGTGAGCACTACCCAAAAAGACTTAAGCTGTAATTGCAGGTGATTTCACAAAGTATTGACTCAGGGGCTGAATACAAATGCATGCCACTATTTTCAGATATTTATTTGTAAAATATTTTGAAACCCATTTATCATTTTCCTTCCATTTTACAATTATGTGCGACTTTGTGTTGGTCTATCACATAAAATCCCAATAAAATAAATTTACGTTTTTGGTTGTAGAATGAAAAAACTTTGACAATTTTAATGGGTATGAATACTTTTTAGATGCACTGTATGTTTACATACAAATAAAGAGATAGCATATAATGTATGTGTTAAACAGTCCAAAATGTATGGTTTCCTGTAAATCAGCAAAACATAAATCAAGGGTGAGTCTCAGTAGCAGGCAAGTAGTAGCTTGTACAGATTTTGGTGGTGACCACATAAATAAATTAGGAAATGACTGCTTGGTTGAGCATTTTAAAATGATCTTGGATCACTATTGAGGTTTACATATGCACATGTTTTTGAGTATTTGTTTTTATTGTTTAACTGCTTTTCTTGCATAAAATGATTGTTTACTGTTCCATACGTAATAATGTGTGCATGGTTAATAATGACTTTTCAGAAATCATTATTGACCATGTAGTTAGTTATAGTTATAGCCAAAGACAAAAAAAACAACTACCATATATATTTTTAAATAAAGGTTAATCATGCCATTATGTTAAAGCCTCTTCCATCTACCCAGCTAGGTATACTAATCTTGGATCCTAGTAAGCTACAAAGTTTATCTGCAAGGTGAAACATAAGTGTTTCTTACACCTGCAGCATGGTGGTGTTGACTGCATGTTGCCTTCGTTCTCATTACTGACAAAAAGAAGATGTTCAGTAAAAAAAAGCTATTCTTCTGTCAGCGCATAATGTTCCCTACAGCTCAGCTGAGAATGTGAGGAGTGCAGCTTAATGAAGCAAGGTGAGGAGGTGAACCTGGCTAATGAGGGCTAGCCTCTGTATTCAGAGATTACTTAGATATTGTAGATATACTGAATGAGCACTTTGTGTCTGAAGGTCAAATGTAGCTCTCTCCGGATATCATTGTTTTTAAGGGATCTGAATACTTCTCTATTAATTATACTTCACTCCGTCTTTCCCTCTGATAAAACTATAAAAGAGCTGACTTCTGATATTGTATGATAAGTTTAGGGCACGCTTTGCCTCATGTATATTTAAATAAGGAAAGTTTGTTTAAAATATAATAAGCGAATGAATATTCAATAAAACACAAAGTTACCAATAGAGTTCTGTTTCTGAAGTTATTCCTGTTTCAACATATAAGGTGTGAGTACTTTCTAGGTGTACTGTGAAAATGCCCTTATGTCCATGGGAGTTTAAAGTAGAACTCAAGATTTTGGTTGTGATCACATTCATTTATCTCCTTCTGAGTTGGCCTATCTGTCTGTGGCTATATCTCTTCAGAGCTGTCTAAAAGATCCAGAAGGTTTGCCATGCACCAATTCAAGATTAGAGAGCCCAGACAAGGACTGTGGTACCCTCCTAATGGCAACCATAAGATTTGGGGTAAATTTGCTGGATTTGAGTTTGAGCAAAGTTGTACATTTTTGGGTTCTTTCATTCTGGTAAATGTTTGCAACCAACTATGATGCTGTGTGCACCCTTTAACCCTGGCCAATAAGAAAAAAACAATAATGGAGTTAAATTGATAACACAACCCATCACTATAAAAAGGGACTCAAAGAAGAAATAGAGTCAGTGTATTGAAGCTGTTGTAGAGAGATAACAGAAATTATGGTCAGTTAGAAAACTGTTCTTTACTTCTCTGAATTGCAATAGTGGGGTAAATTGTCTTGTGTACAACCCCCCACCCCCCATGCTCCCTATAACAAGTTTGATTGCTAGCTCTTAGATATTCATCTCCTTTGCTGCTTTTTTTATTTGGTTAGATAGAGAGATAAAGTCAGAGATAGAGCAGTCTGGCCTTTTCTTACTGATGTCAACCTGTCCAGCTGCTGGCCACTTCTATGGAACATTGGATGAATCAAATTTTACAGAATCTATTCATCACTAGTTGGCAAATCAGTACTATCATTGTCCACCATGTTTCTTAACATTACCATACTCTTGAGGAGCTTTTACAATCAGATACTTACCTTTGTGAGGGATACGGAGAAGTACATAGATGATTTATATTCTACAGTTCATTTAATTTGTATATAACCTTAGCCATAAATGAGATTTCTTGGTCCATCAGGATATGTTTAGGGATGGCTGTATGGCTAAACCTAACTACAATTTTATTGAAGGTATTTATTAGAAAGAAGATTGGATAAAAATGATCCATGACCACAAGAACATACTGGTGTTCTCTCATAGTGTTGAGCGAACACGGACTGTATTATTCGTGTTCGTACCGAATAATTGGATTTTTTGTACCCGAACACGGACACGGACACTTTACTGTATGTTCGGGTAAAAATCCGTGTTCGGTCGTTTTATTTCCGGGTTTTGCATGCTTTGGCGCTCTTTTCATGGCGGGCTTTCAACAGCCAATCAACAATCGTTTAACTGGTGTGCCTTAAGCCATCCCAGCCATGCCTGCAAATGTCTCAGTAGCTGTGATTGGCCGTCTGAAGCATGTGACCAAGTCTTTATAAGTTCGAGGCAGCCGCAGCGGCGTCATTATGCTGCTTAGATTCAGGGACAGAGCACACATCAACGTGCTGGCTGCTGATTAGGGAAAGATAGGCAGGAAAAAACCATTTGTGTCCGGATAGAATTGAGGGACAGGTCGGAGTGTTTAGGCAGGGCGAGTTGTAGGCATTTTAGGGATAGAGTCTGCTGAATTATAGGGTCAGTGTCTTCTACAAACTACAATCGATATTGCTGTGTGGGGGGTGGGGTGAATCTGCACTCAATCCTGATCTACGATCTCTTCTCAATCCTGTTAGGGACAGAGTCTGCTGAATTTTAGGGAAACTGTGTTCTACAAACTACAATCGATATTGCTGTGTGGTGTGGGATTGGAGATAGGCAGGTGTCAGTGATCCACATCCATTTTTCTGTGTGTGAGCTGCAGTGAACACAATCTTTTTGGGCTGCAGTGAACACAATCTTTTTGGGCTGCAGTGAACACAATCTTTTTGGGCTGCAGTGAACACAATCTTTTTGGGCTGCAGTGAACACAATCTTTTTGGGGTGCAGTGAACAAAATCTTTTTGGGGTGCAGTGAACACAATCCTTTTTGGTGTGCAGTGAACACAATCTTTGTGGGGTGCAATGAACAAAATCCTTTGTGGGGTGCAGTGAACACAATCTTTTTGGGGTGCAGTGAACAAAATCCTTTTTGGGGTGCAGTGAACAACATCCTTTTTGGGGTGCAGTGAACACAATCTTTTTGGGGTGCAGTGAACAAAATCCTTTGTGGGGTGCAGTGAACACAATCTTTTTGGGGTGGAGTGAACAACATCCTTTTTGGGGTGCAGTGAACAAAATCCTTTTTGGGGTGCAGTGAACAAAATCATTTTTGGGGTGCAGTGAACACAATCTTTTTGGGGTGCAGTGAACACAATCTTTGTGGGGTGCAGTGAACACAATCTTTTTGGGGTGGAGTGAACAACATCCTTTTTGGGGTGCAGTGAACAACATCCTTTTTGGGGTGCAGTGAACACAATCTTTTTGGGGTGCAGTGAACACAATCTTTGTGGGGTACAGTGAACAGAATCTTTGTGGGGTGCAGTGAACACAATCTTTGGGGGGTACAGTGAACACAATCTTTGTGAGGTGCAGTGAACACAATCTTTGTGGGGTGCAGTGAACACAATCATTGTGGGGTGCAGTGAACTCAATCTTTGTGGGGTACAGTGAACACAATCTCATACTTCTGAAGGTTTGAGGGTGCTGCCTGTTCCATACTCCCCCTACTCCTCATCTAGCCTTTTAGGGGTACAAACAATAGTAATTGGGGCCTAGTGTGGTTGTGTACGTGTGATATACATACACTTTTTTGGGATCATATTTTCTATTCCGCTATTTAATCAAAAACCTTTGGGGATCAGTTAAATTGGGGGATAGTCTGTGTTGGTACGTGTGAGAGAGATCCACCTTTCCAAGTTGTTGGGGTTCATCTCATACTTCTGAAGGTTTGAGGGTGCTGCCTGTTCCATACTCCCCCTACTCCTAGCCTTTTAGGGGTACAAACAATAGTAATTGGGGCCTAGTGTGGTTGTGTACGTGTGATATACATACACTTTTTTGGGATCATATTTTCTATTCCGCTATTTAATCAAAAACCTTTGGGGATCAGTTAAATTGGGGGATAGTCTGTGTTGGTACGTGTGAGAGAGATCCACCTTTCCAAGTTGTTGGGGTTCATCTCATACTTCTGAAGGTTTGAGGGTGCTGCCTGTTCCATACTCCCCCTACTCCTAGCCTTTTAGGGGTACAAACAATAGTAATTGGGGCCTAGTGTGGTTGTGTACGTGTGATATACATACACTTTTTTGGGATCATATTTTCTATTCCGCTATTTAATCAAAAACCTTTGGGGATCAGTTAAATTGGGGGATAGTCTGTGTTGGTACGTGTGAGAGAGATCCACCTTTCCAAGTTGTTGGGGTTCATCTCATACTTCTGAAGGTTTGAGGGTGCTGCCTGTTCCATACTCCCCCTACTCCTAGCCTTTTAGGGGTACAAACAATAGTAATTGGGGCCTAGTGTGGTTGTGTACGTGTGATATACATACACTTTTTTTGGATCATATTTTCTATTCCGCTATTTAATCAAAAACCTTTGGGGATCAGTTAAATTGGGGGATAGTCTGTGTTGGTACGTGTGAGAGAGATCCACCTTTCCAAGTTGTTGGGGTTCATCTCATACTTCTGAAGGTTTGAGGGTGCTGCCTGTTCCATACTCCCCCTACTCCTCATCTAGCCTTTTAGGGGTACAAACAATAGTAATTGGGGCCCAGTGTGGTTGTGTACGTGTGATATACATACACTTTTTTGGGATCATATTTTCTATTCCGCTATTTAATCAAAAACCTTTGGGGATCAGTTAAATTGGGGGATAGTCTGTGTCGGTACGTGTGAGAGAGATCCACCTTTCCAAGTTGTTGGGGTTCATCTCATACTTCTGAAGGTTTGAGGGTGCTGCCTGTTCCATACCCCCCCTACTCCTCATCTAGCCTTTTAGGGGTACAAACAATAGTAATTGGGGCCTAGTGTGGTTGTGTACGTGCGAGATACATACACTTTTTTTGATCATATTTCCTATTCCGCTATTCAATAAAAACCTTTGAGGATCAATTGAATTGCGGGATAGTCTGTGTCGGTACGTGTGAGAGAGATCCACCTTTCCAAGTTGTTGGGGTTCATCTCATACTTCTGAAGGTTTGAGGGTGCTGCCTGTTCCATACTCCCCCTACTCCTCATCTAGCCTTTTAGGGGTACAAACAATAGTAATTGGGGCCCAGTGTGGTTGTGTACGTGTGATATACATACACTTTTTTTGGATCATATTTTCTATTCCGCTATTTAATCAAAAACCTTTGGGGATCAGTTAAATTGGGGGATAGTCTGTGTCGGTACGTGTGAGAGAGATCCACCTTTCCAAGTTGTTGGGGTTCATCTCATACTTCTGAAGGTTTGAGGGTGCTGCCTGTTCCATACCCCCCCTACTCCTCATCTAGCCTTTTAGGGGTACAAACAATAGTAATTGGGGCCTAGTGTGGTTGTGTACGTGCGAGATACATACACTTTTTTTGATCATATTTCCTATTCCGCTATTCAATAAAAACCTTTGAGGATCAATTGAATTGCGGGATAGTCTGTGTCGGTACGTGTGAGAGAGATCCACCTTTCCAAGTTGTTGGGGTTCATCTCATACTTCTGAAGGTTTGAGGGTGCTGCCTGTTCCATACTCCCCCTACTCCTCATCTAGCCTTTTAGGGGTACAAACAATAGTAATTGGGGCCTAGTGTGGTTGTGTACGTGTGATATACATACACTTTTTTTGGATCATATTTTCTATTCCGCTATTTAATCAAAAACCTTTGGGGATCAGTTAAATTGGGGGATAGTCTGTGTTGGTACGTGTGAGAGAGATCCACCTTTCCAAGTTGTTGGGGTTCATCTCATACTTCTGAAGGTTTGAGGGTGCTGCCTGTTCCATACTCCCCCTACTCCTCATCTAGCCTTTTAGGGGTACAAACAATAGTAATTGGGGCCCAGTGTGGTTGTGTACGTGTGATATACATACACTTTTTTGGGATCATATTTTCTATTCCGCTATTTAATCAAAAACCTTTGGGGATCAGTTAAATTGGGGGATAGTCTGTGTCGGTACGTGTGAGAGAGATCCACCTTTCCAAGTTGTTGGGGTTCATCTCATACTTCTGAAGGTTTGAGGGTGCTGCCTGTTCCATACCCCCCCTACTCCTCATCTAGCCTTTTAGGGGTACAAACAATAGTAATTGGGGCCTAGTGTGGTTGTGTACGTGCGAGATACATACACTTTTTTTGATCATATTTCCTATTCCGCTATTCAATAAAAACCTTTGAGGATCAATTGAATTGCGGGATAGTCTGTGTCGGTACGTGTGAGAGAGATCCACCTTTCCAAGTTGTTGGGGTTCATCTCATACTTCTGAAGGTTTGAGGGTGCTGCCTGTTCCATACTCCCCCTACTCCTCATCTAGCCTTTTAGGGGTACAAACAATAGTAATTGGGGCCTAGTGTGGTTGTGTACGTGCGATATACATACACTTTTTTTGGATCATATTTTCTATTCCGCTATTTAATCAAAAACCTTTGGGGATCAGTTAAATTGGGGGATAGTCTGTGTTGGTACGTGTGAGAGAGATCCACCTTTCCAAGTTGTTGGGGTTCATCTCATACTTCTGAAGGTTTGAGGGTGCTGCCTGTTCCATACTCCCCCTACTCCTCATCTAGCCTTTTAGGGGTACAAACAATAGTAATTGGGGCCCAGTGTGGTTGTGTACGTGTGATATACATACACTTTTTTGGGATCATATTTTCTATTCCGCTATTTAATCAAAAACCTTTGGGGATCAGTTAAATTGGGGGATAGTCTGTGTCGGTACGTGTGAGAGAGATCCACCTTTCCAAGTTGTTGGGGTTCATCTCATACTTCTGAAGGTTTGAGGGTGCTGCCTGTTCCATACCCCCCCTACTCCTCATCTAGCCTTTTAGGGGTACAAACAATAGTAATTGGGGCCTAGTGTGGTTGTGTACGTGTGATATACATACACTTTTTTTGGATCATATTTTCTATTCCGCTATTTAATCAAAAACCTTTGGGGATCAGTTAAATTGGGGGATAGTCTGTGTCGGTACGTGTGAGAGAGATCCACCTTTCCAAGTTGTTGGGGTTCATCTCATACTTCTGAAGGTTTGAGGGTGCTGCCTGTTCCATACCCCCCCCTACTCCTCATCTAGCCTTTTAGGGGTACAAACAATAGTAATTGGGGCCTAGTGTGGTTGTGTACGTGCGAGATACATACACTTTTTTTGATCATATTTCCTATTCCGCTATTCAATAAAAACCTTTGAGGATCAATTGAATTGCGGGATAGTCTGTGTCGGTACGTGTGAGAGAGATCCACCTTTCCAAGTTGTTGGGGTTCATCTCATACTTCTGAAGGTTTGAGGGTGCTGCCTGTTCCATACTCCCCCTACTCCTCATCTAGCCTTTTAGGGGTACAAACAATAGTAATTGGGGCCTAGTGTGGTTGTGTACGTGTGATATACATACACTTTTTTTGGATCATATTTTCTATTCCGCTATTTAATCAAAAACCTTTGGGGATCAGTTAAATTGGGGGATAGTCTGTGTTGGTACGTGTGAGAGAGATCCACCTTTCCAAGTTGTTGGGGTTCATCTCATACTTCTGAAGGTTTGAGGGTGCTGCCTGTTCCATACTCCCCCTACTCCTCATCTAGCCTTTTAGGGGTACAAACAATAGTAATTGGGGCCCAGTGTGGTTGTGTACGTGTGATATACATACACTTTTTTGGGATCATATTTTCTATTCCGCTATTTAATCAAAAACCTTTGGGGATCAGTTAAATTGGGGGATAGTCTGTGTCGGTACGTGTGAGAGAGATCCACCTTTCCAAGTTGTTGGGGTTCATCTCATACTTCTGAAGGTTTGAGGGTGCTGCCTGTTCCATACCCCCCCTACTCCTCATCTAGCCTTTTAGGGGTACAAACAATAGTAATTGGGGCCTAGTGTGGTTGTGTACGTGCGAGATACATACACTTTTTTTGATCATATTTCCTATTCCGCTATTCAATAAAAACCTTTGAGGATCAATTGAATTGCGGGATAGTCTGTGTCGGTACGTGTGAGAGAGATCCACCTTTCCAAGTTGTTGGGGTTCATCTCATACTTCTGAAGGTTTGAGGGTGCTGCCTGTTCCATACTCCCCCTACTCCTCATCTAGCCTTTTAGGGGTACAAACAATAGTAATTGGGGCCTAGTGTGGTTGTGTACGTGCGATATACATACACTTTTTTTGGATCATATTTTCTATTCCGCTATTTAATCAAAAACCTTTGGGGATCAGTTAAATTGGGGGATAGTCTGTGTTGGTACGTGTGAGAGAGATCCACCTTTCCAAGTTGTTGGGGTTCATCTCATACTTCTGAAGGTTTGAGGGTGCTGCCTGTTCCATACCCCCCCCTACTCCTCATCTAGCCTTTTAGGGGTACAAACAATAGTAATTGGGGCCTAGTGTGGTTGTGTACGTGCGAGATACATACACTTTTTTTGATCATATTTCCTATTCCGCTATTCAATAAAAACCTTTGAGGATCAATTGAATTGCGGGATAGTCTGTGTCGGTACGTGTGAGAGAGATCCACCTTTCCAAGTTGTTGGGGTTCATCTCATACTTCTGAAGGTTTGAGGGTGCTGCCTGTTCCATACTCCCCCTACTCCTCATCTATCCTTTTAGGGGTACAAACAATAGTAATTGGGGCCCAGTGTGGTTGTGTACGTGTGATATACATACACTTTTTTTGGATCATATTTTCTATTCCGCTATTTAATTTAACTGGGCCTCCATGCGAGACCTGTGTGCCTTGTTGCGCTGTTTTGAGTACTCCACCAACATGGCCAGTGGCAATGACGCCGTTCTCAGCTTAACTATCCCACTTCTATGCCTCCTTGAAAAAACAATTCGGGCGATGATGGAAGAGGATGTGGCACAGGATGAGGAGGAGGAGGAGGATGAAGAGGTAACATTTCCAAGGCTTTCAGGGCAGTCATTCGCAAGGGGCTCCGAGGGTGGGTTCCTGCACACGCAAACGCCAGGGACGCAATTGTCCAGCAGGGGCACAGTTCTGGAGGATGAGGAGGATGAGGAGGAGGAGGAGCTGGAGGAGGAGATGGAACCATGTTCACAGCAGGGTGGCACCCAGGCCAGCTCATGGCCATCACTGGTGCGTGGCTGGGGGGATACAGAGGACACGGACGATACACCTCCCACAGAGGACAGCCTTTCGTTGCCTCTGGGCAGCCTGGCACACATGAGCGATTACATGCTGCAGTGTCTCCACAACGACCGCCGAGTTGCCCACATTCTAACTTGTGCTGATTACTGGGTGGCCACGCTGCTGGATCCCCGTTACAAGGACAACGTACCGTCCTTAATTCACTCACTGGAGCGCGATCGCAAGATGCGCGAGTACAAGCGCACGCTGGTAGACGCCATGCTGCTGGCATTCCCATCTGACAGCGGGGCCACAGTGGAAGCACAAGGCAGAGGAGGAGGAGGAGGAGGTCGCCAACGCAACCAGGGCACCGCCAGCACCTCAGAAGGCAGGGTTAGCATGGCCGAAATGTGGAAAAGCTTTGTCAGCACGCCACAACAAACAGCAGCACCAGCAGCTCAGATGGAACGTCTTAGCAGGAGGCAGCATTTTACCAACATGGTGGAGCAGTATGTGTGCACACGCCTACATGTAGTGAATGACGGGTCTGCCCCCTTCGACTTCTGGGTCTCCAAATTGGGCACATGGCTTGAGCTTGCCCTTTACGCCTTGGAGGTGCTGGCGTGCCCTGCAGCCAGTGTATTATCTGAACGGGTATTTAGCACGGCTGGGGGCGTTATAACAGACAAGCGCAGCCGCCTGTCCAGAGACAATGTGGACAAGCTCACGTTCATTAAAATGAACCAGGCATGGATCCCACGGGACTTTTCCGTACCTTATGCAGAATAGCAATGGATACCGACCTTACCCACCCATTGTTCCATTTTTGCTCTTTCTCACTCTTTTGGGGTGTACCCTCATTTAAAATTTTTGAAAAGAAGCAGTGTTGGCTACCTCGTCCTCCTCCTCAGGGCCAGATTAATGTAGGGGCTATTGGAGCTGCAGCTCCAGGCCCCTACCTTTTATATAGGCCCCGGGTTGGCCATATTCACTGTTACCGCTCTTCTGTCACTTGTAAACACAGAAGTCTGGCTTCTATGCTCGCTTCCCCAGGCAGCACCCTCAGAACCTCCCCACACAGCGTGAAGGCCGGACAAGGAGGGACAGTTGGCGATGCATGGATGTGTTTATGGGCTTCAGAGACAGCATCCCATGTTGAATTAGGCATGCATGGCTGCACCCTTCCTCCTCTGGGTGCATGGCAAGGCACGGCCCTTAAGGCCCTTCAAAATCCTCAGCACCAAGCCCATGATGCTGTTAATCCGGCCCTGGTCCTCCTCCACCGCCGCTTCCACCTACACCGCCCATAGGTGTGCGCAGCCTATTGCATTAAGGTGTGCACCCCAAAGTTGAAATACACATGCATGTGTTTGCCAGCAGGGAGAGTAATGTATCGGGGCCATGTACCTGTAGGCAAGGAGAAATAGAGCAGAGCAGGTCCCAGGGAGATCTTTCCCATCTCCTCACTGGCAATGCTATGTGCCCTAGGTGATTAGGGTGTGCCCAGGCACACCCAGCACACCCTGTGCGCACGCCTATGTCACCGCCACATCCACCACCACCTCAACCTCCCTCCTACTCCATATGGGCCTCGTCCTTCAGAGATGAAGAAGAACATTGTTTTATTTTTCTGTTTTTTTTTTTGTTGTTTTAAGTTATTTCCCTATCCACATTTGTTTGCAGAGCACTTGCCATGCTCTTAATTACGTTTTGCTGCCATTTGCAGCACTCTAGCCCTTTCCTTTGGTGTTTTAGAGCCATTTTAGTGCCTTAAAGTTCGGGTCCCCATTGACTTCAATGGGGTTCGGTGTCCGGGAAAAGTTCGGTAAAAGTCCGGGACACGGACCCGGACTTTTTTTTAAAGTTCGGCCGAACCCGTCGAACACGGACATCTAGGTGTTCGCTCAACCCTATTCTCTCACAGACATTTTCCATAAGCCAAAAGCTGTGTTTAAACTTTCCCCATAGTGAAGACTCATAACTTGCACCAATCATACAAAGATTGGAGACTTTTAAAACAGAAAACATACCCACTTGGGTGCAACATAAACTTTGTCCAGGATTATCCCTTAAGGCCACATGTTGCAGATTGCAAATAAACAGTTTTTTTCATAGTAATGAATGTTAATTTATGTTTCACAGATCTGCCAATATTAAACCTTTATCTAGTTAGTTGCTGGGTTTTTACTTTAAGCACTCCCTTATTAACCACTTGCCGACCGAGTACGGTAATAGTACTGCGGCAAAGTGGCTCGTTATCGTCTGACGACGTAGTATTAACGTCGTCAGACACTCCCCCTTCTGGGCGGCGCTTGCGCGCCGCCGGAGGCTCGCTCCCGCTGTTTTCATTCACAGCGGGAGTCGGGCCAGGGGAGGAGCAGCGGCTATTGCCGCTGCTCTGCCCCGATCGCCGGGGATCTAGTGTGGAGATCCGCCCGCTGTGTGTAAACACAGCGGGCGGATCTCCATAGTGACAGGGAGTGACAGATCGGACTGTTCAGCATAGCTGGACATCCGATCTGTCCATGACTCACTCAGTCACCTCCCCCCCTACACCTCAGTAAGCACCAGGCATACATTAACCCATCCCTCTCCAATAAAATTAACCCCTTCCCTGCCAGTGTCATTTTTACAGTAACAGTGCATATATATAGCACTGATTACTGCAGTAATGTCACTGGTAACCCCAAAAGTGTCAAAAATGTCAGTCAAGGGTCCGATCTGTCCGCCGCAATGTCGCAGTACCGCAAAAAAAATCGCAGATCGCCGCCATTACGCGTTAAAAAAAAAACAACAAAAATGACAAAAATCTTTCCCTTTGTTAGTAAACGCAATAACTTTTGCGCAAACCAATCAAAATACGCTTATTGTGATTTTTTTTACCAAACATAGGTAGCAGAAAACAAATTGGCCAAAAATTTTTTAAAAAATTGGTTTTTACATCTTTTTTGGGGGGAATTTCATATAAAAAAATGTTAAAAATATTGTTATTTTTTCAAAATAAACGCTCTTTTTTTGTTTATAGCGCAAAAAGTAAAAATCGCACAGGTGATCAAATACCACCAAAAGAAAGCTCTGCTTGTGAGAAAAAAAGACGTAAATTTCGTTTGGGTACGGCGTCGCACGACCGCGCAATTGTCAGTTGAAGTCGCACAGCGCCGAATCGCAAAAAGTGGCCTGGACGGAAGACAGCAAAATCCTCCGGTGGTAAAGTGGTTAATAATCCAGATCATGTGTACTGGGCATACAGTGCAAATACATTATCTCTAGAGTTATTTTTTTATTTATATATATATATATATATATATATATATATATATATATATATATATATATAAGTTGAAAGTTACACTATAGGACATCTTTGAAGGTCTTTGGTGCATGAAGTTAATCTGAAAATACAAGTGATTCATTCATTATACCATAAATTGAATAGATGAAAACAAAATATTCAAACGTGTTAAAAAAAGAAGCAGTACATTTTCCAAGGAAAATGCTGTCCAAAATGCAGGTAATATATGGCTCTCCTAAAGTATATGATTGGAAGAAAATCAGCACTCAGTACTGATTGATGAAACATAAAAAGAGCCCTGTTTGGAAAATAATGTTACACTAGAGAATTGTACGTGACATCTATATTATTAAAAAGGTCTGTTCCATGGTAGAAGTGCAGGATTTTAGAAAAAGCCAGTGTTAGTACTTGGCAAGGACTGTAGTGCTCCAGTTGTCCAGGAAAATTTCTTTCAGTATTTGAATGTTGTTTAAACTGCCTTGGGGAATACTGAAACTACACTACATCAGAGGACTGTAATTTATATATATGAAATATAGGCAATACATACATATTTTTATCTTAATATTCTGCTGTAGCAGTGAAATTCATCTTGGCAATTGTTGCCTCTTTGTGTTTAAAACTGATCTCTAGTCAAGCAGCTAAATATGCAGCTGAGATGTACAGTATATATGTGAATTGTGCTATGTGCCATTGGAAATATAATTCTGTTCAGCAAGTTTTGTGATACCTTGCAAATGAAAGAAAAGCAGCACATAGATGAAATCATCCTATGAGCTCATTCATCCTATACGCATGTTTTGAGGTGGAAATATTTTTATTGTCCTTATGTCAATATTTAACAACAAGAAATCAGGACACAACAAGAGAAAGGAGAACAGTAAGGCCCCTTTCACATGGGGGGATCTGCTCGGCGGACTCCGCTAGCTCAACAGGGATCGCTCCATTGATCCCCGCTGAGCAGGCAGATGACAGGTCCGTTTCTGCTCACTTTGCAGAGATGGACCTGTCAGAGTCCTGCTCTCCTCTATGGAGAGAATCTTGTCGGATCGGACGACAGACTGGTGTCAGCGGACACATCTCCGCTAACATCCGCCTCTCCATAGAGGAGAATAGGTGGCCCGATCAGGTTCACCTGAAAAACAGACAGGCTGACCTGATCTGTCCGATCGTGTGAAAGGGGCCTAAGTCAGCAATAAAAGCTATCGCGCTTGGCTTGACTTATATAAAATATAGACATACAGTACAAACTATAAGTTGTGTCACGTTGGTTAATCAGGCGTAGTAACAATAATTACCATGGTTTATCATGTGAATGACAAGGGAAGAAAAAAAAAAGTAAAACCGGGGGCAAAACATGGACCAAAGTTGAGAACAATAGAACAATCATCTTGAAATCAGCCCGTTAAGTTATAAAGAGACAAAACTAAAAATTTTGTACAAGAAAATAAAAAGCAGGAAGGAGAGAGAGAGATGGTGCCAGTGGGAACATAGAAAAGAAAAAGGAAGAAGGAAGAGGAGAGGATAGGAATAAAATGGAAGTTGAAGCAGGGATGGTGTTTTGAGGGTAAGAAATCAATTGGAGTCTTTCAAATCAAGAGAGGTATTACTGTAGTTATTGCAAGACACGAAAAGATAAAAGGGAAAAAAAAAGAAGAATGCCGAGAGAGAAAAGGAACATAGTTCAGCGTATACAGGTCTGAAAGGTTGGCAGGGATCATAACCCCTTGGTAGGAAATGCCCTTAGTTTGCCACTGGAAGGAAAAATTGGTACAAATTAAGGACTTTATAGATACTGGAAAAGCCACGTTAAGGGCCTCCATTTTAGAAATATTACGTTTAAAACTACTGAAACCCCCGAATCTTTGAAAGTCATGGAAAAGTGAAGGAAGGGAAGTATGGGGGTGTTGAACATATACCAGGAGGTCATCCACGTATAAAGAGATTTTGTGATGGTAAGAAGGAGTTAGGATGCTCTGTATATATTTGTTCTGACAAATGGCACACGCCAGGTGCTCTATAACATTAACAAACGGTAATGGATAGAGTGGACAACACTGGTGAGTGCCATAAGAAATATGAAATGGTTCAGGTGAGGTGCCATTCATAAGTATAGAGGTGGTAGGCAGAGAGAATAGGAATATCGCCTTAGTGATATAGGGAGCACCCAGACCTAGCTGCTCTAAGGAGAGTTGCAAGAATTGCCAATGAACTCTGTTGAATGCCTTTTCGGCATCAAACGAGAGGAGGCATGCTTTTAGGTCATGACGTTGGATATAGGAGATGAGATGAATTGTCTTAGTCATATTGTCTCATGCTTTACGGCCCTGAACAAAACCTACTTGATCCCTGTAAATGACTGAAGGCAAAAGGGGGGGGGGAGAGACGTTTGGCAAGGACCTTTGCAAAGAGTTTGATGTTGATATTCAGTAGAGATAACGGGCCGTAACTACTACATTGCGAAGGGTCCTTAACAGGCTTCGGGAGAACAGATATGTTGGCCGATAATAATTCCTCTGAGGTACATAAGGAATCATGAATTGAGTTAAAAGCTCTAGTGAGTATTGGGGTCAAAAGGGGTGTAAAGGTTTTGTAGAATCCAGGAGTAAACTCGTCAGGGCCGGGACATTTTCCTACCTTCAGGTCCTTCATTGCGTCCAAGAATTCAGGCCCGACCAAGGGCTTATCTAAGTCTGACGCATCAACTGAATCAATATCACGAAGAGCAGTTTCGTCAATGTAGGCCCACATGTCATCAGATTGGGACATAGGTAGATCCGTAGGCACTGAGAGAGAGTCAGGAGTAGTATTGTCTGAAGAAAGAGGAGATACCGTGGGTGTTAAAGAGCTTACCATGTGTGGGATTAGCAATGAGTTCTATAAGGTTGGGAGGAGGTCTAGGGAGTAGGGTCCTCACTAAATGTTGGCAACATTTATTAGCAAGAGAATAATGATATTTACATGCCTTATTACGGGCTATCAGAGAACGAGAGTCCAGAAGTCAAAGCAGGTCTTGACAAGCATTAGATAGGGCAACGTAGGTGGAGGGTTCTAAATCCATTTTATGAAGAGATTCAAGGTCCGTTACGGTAGAGCAGGCGACAGATTTCATCCATTATAATCTTTTTTATTCAAGAACCCTATTTGATGAGTACATCCCTGAGGACACATTTCAAAGCTTCCCACTCTGTAAGGGGGGAGGAGGTATCTGTGGAATGGTCAGACACAAAAAATTAGATAGTTATAGTGACAGCCGCTACGCATACAGAATCTCTAGAAAGATTGTCATTAAGTCGCCAGGACGAACCTCTATGGGTAGTCGGAGGCAGTGTGATCGTCAAATGGACTGCGGCGTGGCAAGACAATAGAAGATGGCCTATGGAGGTTAGGAGAGGAGTGTCTAACAATGATTGGGCGATAAGGAAATAGTCAAGTCCACCATATGTGTTGTGGCCCGCAGAATAATGACTGTAGTCCCTTTCTATGGGTTTCTGAATGCGGCAGACATCTACTAAATAATTAGTGTGCAATAGGTATTTAATACATGCCAATGATAGGATGTGAATGAATGACTTAACCGTGGAGGAGGTGTCCGTGGAAGGGGAAAGGGTGGCGTTAAAATCACCACCTACAATGAAACATGGACCACCGAAAGATCACAGTCTGGGGGGAGACGATAGAGAAGAAACAAGTCTGGTCTTGGTTAGGAACATAGATGTTAGCCACTGTGTAAAAAAAAATTGTTAGATTTTAGTTTAAGAAATATATAATGACCAGCTTCGTCTACGAGGGTGTCAAGTATATCTGGCGCAAAGGATTTATGAAAGGCTATCTAAACACCTTTAGATTTAGAATGTGGGTTAGAGCTGTGAAACCAGGTGAAGTAGTAACAATTGCCCAGGACTGATATGGAACCTGTACGGAAGTGCATTTCTTGCAAAAGTATAGTATTAGAACGCATCTTATGGAAGTGGTATAACATTTGGTTCCACTTCTCTGGCGTGTTAAATCCTCTACAATTAAAAGAGGACAAACTTACTGAACATCTGACCATCATGTCACACAGCATAATGCAAGGGGAGGGGGAAGGGTGAAATAGAGAATGGTGAACCTCTCTTAATTCCAGAAATCCCAATAAAAGAAAGAGGAGGGTAAGGGTAGCAGAAGAAGGGAGAAAAGGGAAGAAAAGAAAAAAAAATAGAGTAGAGCCTAAAAAAGGAAAGGAGGGCATGGATATACATTTCAGTATTTCTGTCCCCATGCTCTGAAAAAAGTTGAGCAGGAAGTATAAACCAGGAGAGGAGCTGATGGGGCAGAATTAAAAAAACAAAAAGGCCTCTAGGTGGTTCCATAACACCAATATTGGAGAAATGCAAAGCTATATATAATAAACAAGCAAAAAATTGGGGGAGCAACCCCTGAACATGTATATCTAAAGCCGGTGCAGCTATGGACCAAGCAACATGTATATTAAAAAAGAATAGCGCAACCATGCAAAAGAAATGACTATTAAATATGGAGACAATCCATAAATAAAAATGGGGGTTTAGTCCCACCATATGGCCATATTGTGCTCAAGCCCACCACTGCGTCAAAGTACCCCATTATCAGTGGGTCCTACACTATCCATAGAAAAGGGGTGAATCCAGCCTCTCCAACCCTTGGAGACAACACTCCTTGCTGGGATGGATGTGCTAATGCACTACAAAGGACTCCTCCTGTATCTACTTGATGGTGGACTCTGATAGAGTACAGGTGTGTGTGGGCTATATATAGGAGAACATAGCTAAACAAAAAACAGTGCATTTTCCGGCACTGAACAGCCTATAGGAGGAACATTGAAAACACATGAAGTAACTCCTGAACCTCACGACCCACAGGGAGAAAAATGTAAAAAAAAAAAAAAAAAGTCACGTATTAACAAAACCAGGTAAATTTGTTATAGTTGGTATATTCATAGAAGTAAGGCTGTGGGGGGGGGGGGGGGGTACTATATCAAGGATGTATGTGCATACATTCAGGATATAGGAGGGAAAACAAAATGGGAAAATCTCAGTGAACGGGTAATGTAAAACCTGAGCAAAAACAAGTAACCAACAGTCAGGTCAAACAAGCTCCAAAGGCAGGATGATCCAGTCTCTGGAACAAAGCAGAAAAACTCCTGGGTACGGATGAACAGAGAGATATGTCCAAAAATGTAATCAGTATTTTGGTGGCTTGTGGGAGGAGGGTCTGGATCTCCGCTTTCGGCTTTGTTTCTGCCATTGGGGGGCAAAGGGTAGGCCAGGGGTGGTTGGGAGGAAAGGCCAGTCGGGAAGAGAAACTTGCAGGAGCTCCAGGGTACTGAGAAAGGTTGGGAGATATCCAAGAGTGCGGAATAATGCTGTTTTGCCATCATGGCGGACCTGTAGATGGAAAGGAAAGCGCCATTGATACATAATCTTACATTCCCGTGTAAGCAGCTTCAAGGCCCTACCCATGGCTAGGGTTTGGCGGAAAACATCTGGAAGGAGCATGACAGGAATATATCGTTAAAATGTATGATATCTTGGCTGCTGGCTGCACTCATGATAGCCTCCTTCACCTTATAGAAATGAACCCTGCAGAGCATGCAGCGCACAAAGGCCGGATCTGGGTTACGTGGGCAAGAGGTCCTACGGGCACGGTCCAGTTCAATGGGATCATCCTTATGTTTTTGTAATAATTGGTTAAAAAAGGCAGCCACAGCCATGGGCAAGTCCTGTGGTTCCACAGATTCAGGCAACCCACGGATCCTTATGTTATTGCGGAAATTCCTGTTTTCTATGTCATCTTGTTGATAGGGAAGCTGTTGGAGTATAACAGTGTGGGTATTAAGGATTTCTTCATGGGATTGCAGAGCATTGCAGAGACCATCAGTGATGTTTTCTATATCTTCAATACGAACCCCTAGATCTCGTTTAAGCTCAGATATCTCCTGCCTGTATATTTTTTCAATTCTTTTAACACAATGTTCAAAGTCAGCTTTAGTTTGGAGAGACCTCATGTAGCTGTGCAGGGACTTGATCTGGGACTTCATGTTCCATCCATCACCTGAGCTCATGTGAGAATGGCTCCTGGAACATCTGAAGGAGCGATCAGGGCCCTCAGAGAATGTATGGTGGTGTGAGAGCTCATATGGAGTTTTAATGCAGAATCGGAGTGGGCCGAAGAAGGAGGCCCCAGTGCCATGTTGGATTAAGGCCGGTGCTGGGCGGCGGCCGATGATTGGGGAGAATTGCCCTAAATCCCCTCCCGAGCCGCCTGTGTCCTTGTGATCCTTGGGCTGATTCTTCCCCATTCGGGTGGTGAAGGCAAGTTTCCCATTGTTGGAGGAGCCCTGCAAAGCCACCAGGTGTGAATGCACATCTCACAGCTCTATGCGCCAAGCCACACCCCCCTATACGCATGTTTAAATGGGTATAGTGAAAAGAAACAGAGCCATTATTAGCTTAATTTGCTTCCCCTTGTTTTCCTAGTCTGGGGGCTGCTGTGCAGTGGATTACAGAAGTATGACCTTCAATACCTGATCAGGAACAATTTCTGGCTCAACAATCAAAACCACCAGTGTCCCTTCCCCTTGAGAGGGACCCTTGGCTGTAATTTCTGTTTTGATACTTTTTCAGATGTCTTTTGGGTGGCCTTATGAGTCCTCTTTCTCTTCAAATCTTCAGATCTTCTCCAGCAATGGGCAGCCCTCAATGATGCTGCTCTCTTTATCAGTCTTAGAGAGTTCAGAGCTTCATGGTGATGTTTCCTCTGGGAGTTGGTCCATGAGACATTTATAGGTTGTCCTCGGTCTTATGGGTTGAATCACACTGGTTGTCATTCAACATAGAAGTCTGAGAACATTTAGTGGCAGAAAGCAATTGCTGCAGGAAAGAGTAGATGAGCATTGCGGCAAGAGCTGCTTCTTTTGTTTTAAAAAGGCACCTGGGGAACCCCTTAAAACATGTTTGTCCAGAGTTAGGCTTTAAGTAAAAAAAAATACCTGAAAAAAATTTGTTTCTATACATAGTATGCTTGGATTGGAGATTTTACTCTTAATTACATGGATCTAATGCATTTTAAGAAACTTTTTCATATCTTGAACGTTGTTATACTTACAAAAGGAAAGATATGCTTGTTCTTATATGCATAAATAAATCAAAAAGAAACGAGTGAATTTGGACATGACTTCAAGATTGTCATTAATATAAAAATTAAATATTTTTTATTTCATACAAAAATAATTTCATAAAAAATATCAAAACAAGAAAACCCTTTCCTCCCCATAAAAATCAGACAACCTTATCTAAACACATGTATTGGAAATGTAACTAATTCTATGGTTCTCCTGCATTCTGTGAAATGATTTGCTATTGCAAACCCTCTTTAAACATTCACAAAAACAGAAAATTTATATCAAATACTTACCGTAATGTTCCTTTCCTGATGGACTCCATGGCAGCATACGTATCGGGGTTTGGCCCCGCCTCCAAACCTACCCATAGGACATCACTCCCATAAATCTTTGCACATGTTCAGCACACGTGTTCTGTAACTATCTTCCTCAGAATCTGGTATGCTGCCATGGAGTCCATCAGGAAAGGAAAATTACGGTAAGTATTTGATATAAATTTTCAGTTTTCCTGACAGACTCCATGGCAGCATACGTATCTGGAAATAACTCGCCGTACACAAAAGGGTGGGCAGGTGCTGAGCAAAAAGTTTAATTTTACTCTGTCAAACAGACAGGACTTGTAAACCAAAGTTAACAGAAGAAAGAGCCCCCAGCTCAACACAGTAGTGAGACAAAAAAGTATTTATAGAGAACCAGGATGCTGCTTTACAAATCACTTCAGGCGAGACGTGTCTGGACACTGCCCAGGACGTAGAGACACTCTGAGTTGAATGAGCCGTAATCGCCACTGGAGGGGTCAAGCCCTTAGCCCTATAAGCCCATTGGATAGTTTGGATGATCCAAGAAGAGATGGACCTTGAAGAAGCCCGAAGACCCTTGTTATTTCCACCGAAAGTGACAAACAAATGATCTGACTGTCGAAAAAGAGACCGTAGCTTCCAGATACTGCTTGAGGCAATTTCCAACATCCAGCGGATGGACAGAAGAACCTTCTTCTTGCCTAAAAGTAGGCAGAACTATTTCCGTGTTTTCATGAAAAACTGAAGTAACCTTCGGTTTAGCCTCCAGCATAGGGATTAAGACTACCCTGTCTGGAAAAAAGGTTAGAAAGGGCTCCTGTACCCCTAAAGCTCCAATTTCAGAGACTCTCTTCGCCAATGTAATGGCTACCAGGAACACGGTCATCAATGTCACCTCCTTGATGGTAAGAGTTTCATCTGTGTCACGTAGTCGTTGTGATAGAAAGTCCAGAACTAAGGGGAGATGCCACTTAGGAAACCTTGGCTTTTTCTGGGGCCTGAGTCTCATTGCCCCTTTGAATAATTGTCGGACTAGTGTATGGGTAGCCCAAGAAATACTGGTAAAGGCTGAAATAGCCGACACCTTAACTCTCAGAGAACTCACTGATAGAGGAAGATCTAGATCAGACTGTAGAAAGCTTAGCACATCCTGAATCCTGATGGATGAATGAGGGTTGGACCTAATGGCCAGATGCGAGGAAAATCTTGACCAAATTCTCTCATACACTTTATTAGTTGAACTCCGTCTGGCACTCAAAAGTGTAGAGATGGCCTCTTCAGGGCACCCTAAGGCTTGTAGCCTTCCCCTCTCAACAGCCAAACCTTCAGATGCAGCCGGGCTGGACAAGGATGCAATATGGTGCCTTGAGATAGCAGATCTTGCCTGAGAGGTAGCGGGATCGGATCCTGAACACTGAGTAGTTGTCAGGGAATCCCTGTGAGACGTCTGGGGCGTGGCCGTGCACAGGCTATTCCCAGAAGAATGACTAATGGGCGTGGCGCCAGACAGGCTATTTAAAGGAAGTTCAATCCTGTTTCCTGTGCTGACTGATCTTCAGCGGTTTCCTGTGACCTGATGATACCTGTATGCTTCCCTGTTGCTGACCTGGCTTGTTCTGAATTTGGACTTGTATTCTGCTTCTCTGCTAAACCTGACCCGGCTCCGTCCCTGACTTTGGCTCTGCTTACGATTTGGTACCCTGCTGCACCGCCTGTTGATGACCCTGGCTTTCCTACTACTCTGACTCTGTCTCAAACCTTGTCTCTCAGAACTACCCGAGTGCTTGCCTGGCTATCTGCTGCACCTGTTCCATACATCATTGCATGTTCCAGTTTCCGGGATCCGGACAAGCAGCCTATCCTGATCCATCAACAACCACAGGCACTCGTGTCCCTCCTGGCCTTTGACACCCTCTGTCTCACCTTCAGTGGGGTCTGGGCCGGAGATATAAGAGAGGCCGACCTCGTCAACTCAGACTCCTCCCAGGTACGTGACAGTATCAGTCAGCCCACTATGGAGTCTGAAAGGGAGGTCTCTCCACTGCAGAACGTTTGCCGATCGATCTCTGCACTATCCCACATGGTACAAAGCCTGCAAGGAAAATTGGATTGCATCGAAGATCAATTATCGGCCTGCAAAAATGACTCTTCTCTGACGGAGCCCAGCACATCCTGTGCGGCAGATATCCACCCAGAACCTCGGGTTCCCATTCCTGAACGTTTTTCTGGAAATCGAAGAAAATTTCAGACTTTTCGTAATTCTTGTGAACTATACCTTTCCCTGTTGCCTCGAACCTTCTCTTCACAAGATACCAAGGTGGGGTTCATTATCTCGCTCCTTCAGGATGAGCCTCAATCCTGGGCTTTCCATCTTCGGGAACAACACGATCCAGCCTTGACAACCATGGACTCTTTTTTTTCTGCCATGTGCCAGCTATACGCAGATCCTTTTTGTCATCTGACTGCTGAATCAAAGCTTAGCAAATTAAAGCAAGGCCTAAGGCCTGTGGAGGATTATGTGACAGATTTCTGTGTATAGAGTGCCGATACTCTGTGGAACCATTCGGCCCTCCATCATCAGTTCCGTCTTGGTTTGTCTGATGCCCTAAAGGATGAACTTGCCAGGGTGGGGGTACCAACGGCCTTAGAAGACCTGGTGAACCTTGTCATCCAGATTGACCAGAGGCTACGTGAGAGGCAAGCCGAAAGATCTAACAAGGCTCCTTTGGTCCGCCCGGAGTTTGGGGCTGATACTCCTCTCATTACCGTTAACCCCCCAGAGGTACCTCACTACCCTTCACGAAAGAGTTTCCAGAGATCCCCTCTGTCCATATCGGAACGTCTTCAACGGTATCGCTCCAATCTCTGCCTCTACTGTGGCGATGCCGGTCACCACATTCAGACTTGTCCTGTGAGCCCTTGCAGAACCCCCTCTAACTGGATTTCTATGATGCATCCACCCGGGACTAATAAAACACATCTCACCTTGCTTTGCCATCTGAAACTTCCTGAAAAGACTATCTCTGTTCCTGCTATTATAGACTCTGGGGCCTGTAGCTGTTTTGTGGATGTGACATTTGCAGTCCAACACAATCTACCTCTCTGTACCAAGAAACAAGGGTTTGTTGTTCACCTGGCTGATGGCTCTGGTATCAAGTCTGGTCCAGTGACACAAGAGACGGCTCCAATTTTCTGCTCTTCCTCCTCTGGTCATCAAGAATTCCTTTGCCTGGACGTTATAACATCACCCATGTTTCCTGTCATTCTTGGTATACCCTGGCTGAAGGCCCATAACCCTAGCATCAATTGGCTCACGGGTGAGATTTCCTTCTCTTCTCCCTACTGCCGGGCACACTGTGTTCCTGAGGAGTCTCTTACTGTTACCTCTCTCCTTGGTATCCATCCGAACCCCGAAGTCTTGAAACTGGTACCCACAGTGTACCACGAATACCTGGATGTTTTCAATAAAAAGAGCGCTGATTCTCTTCCTCCCCATCGTACATACGATTGCCCCATTGAACTGTTGCCAGGGGCTGAAATACCTTTTGGCCGGATCTATCCTCTCTCTGAGCTCGAATTAGAGACTCTCCGTAACTACATTAATGAAAGCCTGGAAAAAGGATTCATCCGACCCTCCACTTCACCCGCAGGAGCGGGCATATTCTTTGTTGAGAAAAAGGACCATACCCTTAGGCCCTGTGTGGATTATCGCGATCTCAATAAGATAACTGTCAAGAATCGTTATCCTCTTCCCCTAATTCCCGAACTTTTCCAGAGGTTACGAGGGGCAAAGTTGTTCTCCAAACTTGATTTGAGGGGTGCCTACAACCTAGTCAGAATTCGTGAAGGAGACGAATGGAAAACCGCGTTTCGAACTCGCTTTGGGCATTTCGAATATCTGGTCATGCCATTCGGTCTTTGTAATGCCCCAGCCACATTCCAACATCTTGTTAATGATATATTTCGGGACTATCTTGATTTGTTCATCATTGTATACTTGGATGATATCCTTGTATTTTCCAGTTCTCTCGACCTACACAGAAACCATGTAAGGAAGGTACTGGACAGACTTTGCCAACACCGTCTTTACGCAAAGGCGGAGAAATGTGAGTTCGAAAAACAGGTTATCCAATTTCTGGGACTCATTATCTCTGCGGATGGCATTGCTATGGACCCGCAAAAGGTATCTGCCGTACTGGAATGGCCTGCCCCCGAGGACAAGAAAGCAGTACAGCGCTTTGTGGGCTTCGCTAATTTTTACAGGAAGTTTATAAAGAACTTTTCTGGCATCATAGCCCCCATCACACAGCTGACCAAACAGTTTACCCCATTCAAATGGACTCCAGAGGCTCAAGCCGCCTTTGAACTATTAAAGACTCTGTTTACTTCCGCTCCCATTTTAAAACACCCAGATCCCGCTTTAGCCTATGTACTTGAAGTGGATGCCTCTGAAAATGCGGTCGGGGCTATACTATCCCAACGACAAGGGGCCAAGTCCCTACTCTACCCTATTGCCTTTTTCTCCAGAAAATTAAGCTCCTCTGAGAGGAACTATGACGTAGGAGATCGTGAACTGTTAGCCATAAAGGCTGCCCTGGAGGAATGGCGCTACCTACTGGAGGGGGCTGCACACCCTATCCTTATTTTTACGGACCATAAGAACTTAGAATATTTAAGAACCGCGAAACGATTAAGACCTCGACAGGCAAGATGGGCACTTTTCTTCTCTCGATTTGTGTTCCATATAACTTTTCGTCTGGGCTCTAAGAATTGCAAACCTGATGCCCTTTCTCACATGTTTCCTGAACCAGCTCCACCTCCTGAAACTGACACCACCTTGCCTGCTAAGAATTTCCTACTCTTGCAAACAGACTTGATGTCACAGATCAAGGGGACGGTTGCAAACTCCCCACCTCCTCTGAACTTGCATCTCCAGCAGAGGGATGGACTTTATTTCCACAAGGAACAAATTTTTATTCCCGAACAACTGAGGGTCACCATTCTTAAGAAGTGTCATGATCATCTTCTGACTGGACACTTTGGTATCCATAACACCTCTGATTTGATCTCCCGTTCCTTTTGGTGGCCAGATTGGTTAAAGGACTGTAAAAACTATGTCAGATCCTGCTCTGTGTGTCTCAGAAACAAGTCTGATCGGGCCAAGACCTGGGGCCTGTTGGAATCCCTCCCCGTACCTGAAAAACCATGGAGTATGATCTCTATGGACTTTATTGTGGAACTTCCTCCATCTGAAGGGTTTACCACTATCTTTGTCGTAGTTGATCGTCTTTCCAAGATGGCACACTTTATACCTCTGAAAGGAACTCCCTCTGCCTCCGAAACTGCCTCCACGTTTATCAAAGAAGTGGTGAGATTGCATGGCATTCCAGCCAGCATTGTCTCTGATCGTGGGGTGCAGTTCACTTCCAAGTTTTGGAAAGCTTTATGTGAAGCATTAAACATTGAACTTTGTTTGTCTTCTGCCTACCACCCACAAACAAACGGACAGACCGAGAGGACAAACCAAACTCTTGAACAATATTTAAGGTGCTTCTCTTCTTTTTCTCAAGACGACTGGGTGTTACTCCTCCCTTTAGCGGAATTTGCTTACAATAACTCCGTCCATTCTGCCACCAAGCAGTCTGCTTTCTATGCCAATTATGGATATCACCCCTCCTTCCTACCTGAGTTACCTATGGAATCTGCTGTACCAGCTGTACAAGAAAGACTAAATTTTCTTAATGCCAGAAACCATTTTGAAGGCACAGGCTGGTAATAAAAAAATTTTTAATTGAAGAAGGAGAGGGAATTTGAATTTAAAACCGGGGGATAAGGTCCGGCTATCTACAGCAAACCTGAGATTAAAGTGTCCCTCAAAAAAGCTTGGCCCAAGATACCTAGGTCCATTTTCTATCAGGAAGAAGATCAATTCTGTGGCATTCGAATTAATCTTACCAGGTAATCTGAAGATCCATCCCGTGTTCCACGTTTCTTTACTGAAGTCAGCAGTTCCCAACCCCTTCCCAGATCGTGGATCTGAAGTTCCTGCTCCCCTTTTGATCGAAGGTAATGAAGAATTTGAGGTGGAGTCTATTCTGGACTGTAGAAGAAGGGGTGGTCGGAAACAGCTTCTTATCAAGTGGAAGGGCTATGGCCCTGAGGATAATTCCTGGGAACCTGCTTCAAACGTCCATGCTCCTCGATTGTTACGAGCCTACCTTCTTCAACATCCTGAAAAACGGTCTATGTTGGGCATCTGGAGGCTGCTCTTAAGGGGGGGGCAATGTCAGGGAATCCATGTGAGACGTCTGGGGCGTGGCCATGCACAGGCTATTCCCAGAAGAATGACTAATGGGCGTGGCGCCAGACAGGCTATTTAAAGGAAGTTCAATCCTGTTTCCTGTGCTGACTGATCTTCAGCTGTTTCCTGTGGCCTGATGATACCTGTATGCTTCCCTGTTGCTGACCTGGCTTGTTCTGAACTTGGACTTGTATTCTGCTTCTCTGCTAAACCTGACCCGGCTCTGTCCCTGACTTTGGCTCTGCTTACGATTTGGTACCCTGCTGCACCGCCTGTTGATGACCCTGGCTTTCCTACTACTCTGACTGTGTCTCAAACCTTGTCTCTCAGAACTACCCGAGTGCTTGCCTGGCTATCTGCTGCACTTGTTCCATACATCATTGCATGTTCCAGTTTCCGGGATCCGGACAAGCAGCCTATCCTGATCCATCAACAACCACAGGCACTCGTGTCCCTCCTGGCCTTTGACACCCTCTGTCTCACCTTCAGTGGGGTCTGGGCCGAAGATATAAGAGAGGCCGACCTCGTCAACTCAGACTCCTCCCAGGTACGTGACAGGAGTGTTAGAAGAGGGAACCAGGGCATGTTGGGCCAGAATGGAATCAACGCCACTATTTCCGCTGCTTCCAACCTGAGTCTCCGGAGAAACTGAAGGATTATGGGAACTGGGGGAAAGGCATATGCCCTGTTGAACCTCCAACAATCCGTGAGGGCGTATATCCCTAGAGCTTGAGGATCCCTGAACCTCGCATAATATTTTTTCAACTTGCGGTTGCGAGGAGAGGCAAAAAGGTCTACCTCTGGGGAGAACCCCAGGCTCAGGATCCACTCGAAGACCTCTTCGTGGAGAGACCACTCGTTGTTGTCCAACTGCACACGAGATAGAAAGTCGGCTTGGACATTTTGGACTCCCGGAACGTATACTGCTGACAGGTCGGACAAGTTCTTTTGAGCCCAGACCATAATTGGTTCCACCTCTCGCAGCAAGGACCAACTGCGTGTCCCTCCTTGCTTCCTTATGTATGCGACTGCTGAGGTGTTGTCCAGTCTAGGCATCACTGGAAGACCTTTTGTCAAGCGAGAAAACGCTTTCAAAGGGCCGCCCGTAGCTCCAGAATGTTGGACACTATCCCCTGGGAGGGGAATTTCCATTTGCCCTGAGCCACTTCTGAGAGGCAATGAGCCCCCCAACCTGTGCTGCTGGCATCCAATGTTACCACAACCCATGAGGTTTGTACAAGAGAATGGCAGCATAGAAGATGCTCCCGCTGCAGCCACCATGGAAGACTTGCTCTCATGGCCGGGGTCAGGAAGATGGACTGATCCAGATTCCAGGTGTCCCATTGACGAAGAAAGCCTTTTTGGAATGTCCTCATTCTCCATAGGGCCCACTTTACCATGGGAGGTGCAGCCACCATGGTCCCGATAATTCTCAGGCACTGACGTGCTTGGAGGTGAGGTGATGAGAGGGCACGGAGAATTCTGTCCCTGACCACTGTGATTTTCTCCTCCGGGAGGGAGACTGTCGCTGTCAGTGTATTGAACAAGGCCCCGAGGTAGACGAGGGACTGGGTGGAAATAGGATGACTTTTCTCCAGATTTAGCAGCCACCCAAACGTCTGAAGGGTGGACACCACTTGGTCCAGGTGCATCAACAGCTGAGATTTGTCTTGGGACAGGAGAAGCAGATCGTCCAAATAATGGTGCAGGCGAATGCCCTTTGTTCTTAATAGAGCTACCACAGCCAGCAAAACTTTCGAGAAGGTTCGTGGAGAAGTGGAGAGCCCGAAGGGGAGGCAAGTGAACTGAAGGTGTAATTGATTGATGGAAAACCGGAGGTATTTCTGGAAATCTTCTTCAACAGGGACATGGAAATAGGCGTCCTTTAAATCTATAGACACCATCCAGTCTGCAGGTTGAACCACCTGTTGGATTGAAAGAAGAGTTTCCATCTTGAACCTTTCCTTTCTGATAAATTGATTTAGAAAGGTCAGATCTATGACCGGCCTCCATGTTCCGTTTTTCTTGCGGACCAAGAAAAGAGGGGAGTAGATTCCCTGGCCGCACTCTGGTTCTGGTACGGAGACAACAGCCCCTTGAGAAACCAGTGACTCTATGTAGGAAAATAGTGCCTGGCGCTTCTCTCCTAAGGGTGGCAGGGAGGTAGGAAGAAACCTTGGTCTTGGTGTTTCTCTGAAAGTCCACTTGTGCCGTACGTGACTGTCCTGACAGTCCAGGAGTCTCGGACTGAGGCCGCCCAGACATCCCGGAAGTGTAGCAGCCGAGCCCCCACCCAACATGCCTGAGCGGGCCCAATCTCAAAAAGACTTGGTGGTATCACGTTCACCGGAGGGGACACTCTTAGAAGGTTTCCACGAGGAGGTTTGTCTTGCTCTCCAGTTGCGACGAAATTCTCTGCTAGGCCTATAGGTGCGTGCTTCCCTGGCCACGGTCAGGGACATACCTTCTGGGTTGTCCTTTCCTTGGATTGAGAGGGCGCCGATCCTGAGGAAGGAAGCCAGACTTGCCGCCCGTAGCCCTGGTTATTGCCTCATCCAGCTTCTTCCTAAAGAGGGAAGAACCCCCAAAAGGAATACGACACCAGACTTGTTTGGAAGCTGGGTCAGCCATCCAAGGACGGAGCCACAGAGCCCTCTTGGCTGTTACTGAGGACAGCATAACCCTGGCCAACAGACGTATAAGGTCAATAGATGCCTCCCCCAGAAAAGATGAAGCCATCTTAAGTTCCTGAATCGGGGAACTTCTGGCAGCCTCCTCAGAAAAGCTCCGGAAGGACTCTTCCACTGAGTCAGCCGGCTTGCAGGCCATCCCCGCAGTCAGGTAGATTTGTTTGAGATCAGAATCCATCCTCCTATCCAAAGGATCTTTAAAGGAGGCTGTGTCCTCTAGTGGGAGGGTCACATGTTTGACCAGCCTCATGACTGCGGCGTCCACCAAGGGAGGAGATTCTAGATGTTTTACACCTTCTTCCTTGAAAAGGATATAACCGGACATTTTGGAAAGCATGGAATTTTTCCTTTCCACTTTATTCCATTCTTCAATAATGATATCCCCTAATTCACCCAGAAAGGGGAAGTTGAGTCGCTCTTTGCAGAGCTGCTTAAATAATCTCTTCTGTTTTGGAGGAGAAACAGCCGAGTCTTCCCAATTCAGGGTCTCTCTTACCGCTCTGACTAAGGAGGGCACAAGAGCATACTCAAACCCCAAACAGAGATCTTCAACCTCTGAATCACTTTCTGACAGGAAAGTTGACAGGTGACTAGGTTGAGAGGTTTCAGGATCTTCCCTAGGCTGTCTTCCAAGGGGAGGGCTTGGAGGAGTCACTTCTGGGCTCTGCACCCGACCTTCTCCCAAGCCTGCCAGGGAATCCTTGACGACCCTCTTGACTAGGGCCTCCAGTCGCTGGTCTGGATTGTCCCTCTCTCCCTCAGCTTGAGAGAAGCATTTGTCGCATATTGACTTGCTTTCAGGGACACGTGCACCACAACCCCAACAGCCCACTCTATCTGGGCGTCGTGAGGGGCCCGCTGAGGCAGATGATTTCCCATGATGATGGGAGCCTGACTGAGACCTCCGAGTAGATCTCGAGGAGGAGTGCCGGTAGTGAGGACTTGAACGATGTTCACTATTGCGTGAGGAATACCGTTCCGACCTAGGAGGGCTGTAAGACAAAGGAAAGAAAAAGCAAGACAAACAGGGAGCCAGGACATAAATAATGTCCTAATCCCCCCCTCTCTACACACCCCAACCCCCAAGCCCGCATACCTATTAAGGGCGGGCTGACCACCGGAGGGCGAGGAGGCTTCCATCTGGCGGTGACCTGCAGGGATGAGTCGGACAACGGGATCAGAGAGGAAGAAAGAGGAGAGGGGGAACAACTCCCACAAACCTGGGGCCAGTACTCACCAGGAAGACCGTATGGGCAAATGCAGAGCAGCAGCGGATGCAGCAGGTAGACACACCGAGAAACCGACAGCAAAATACTGACTTCCTGTAGCAGAGTGTGTGATCTACACACTCTGCTGACATCTGAAGGCTTTTAAAAATGGCGCCCGCTGACATCATCAACATGTGCCGCATCGTCACTGAGCATGTGCGAGAACCAAGCCTCGATCTGAGGCGCCCGCACATGCTCAGTAGCTCGCAAACCGGAGGCCAGTCAGGAAGTACGCTCTGACCAGCCCCGAAGCCCTAGCCACCAGGGAATATCAGGGAATAAGGTAAGAACATACAAAACCGGCTGAAATAAAAACTTAAGCTGCCATGGAGTTACACAAATATAACAGGCAAGGGGTACTCATGACCACCAACGAACCGCTGGTCACCAGGGATGGATGAGCATACAGCACACCGGACTTCATAATTCTTTAAGGGGACAGGCCACCCGCAGCAGCTGGGCTTTTTGACCAAGGTGCACATCAGAAGAATCTTCACCCCTGCTCCATACCCCACAACAGCTGGGGCTTATTGGAGAACGCAATACCCGAATGGTAGAGACATCCATCTCCTGGGATCCATCTTCAGGTAGGATACAGGTAATCCATTAGGAGGACAAAAAAGGAACACGTGTGCTGAACAGGTGCAAAGATTTATGGGAGTGATGTCCTATGGGTAGGTTTGGAGGCGGGGCCAAACCCCGATACGTATGCTGCCATAGAGTCTGTCAGGAAAGGAAACTTATGTATGCTCTTATTTTGGAAACTGCACAGTGCAGATTGTTTGTGTTCAAATAAAATTCACCTGGGCTAAAAAGCATTTCTAATCTATGTCTTTCATGAAAAGAAAAACACAAAAAAGGTATTGTTGTAAGTTTTTTCTACTGTCTCAATTCTTGTTTTTGATCCTTAACTTAATAACTACTAAAGCATTAATTAGAATGAACACTCTGCAGCTTGCACCTTTAAAAGAAAATAAGCAATTGTGGCTCCCAATTTTCTCTCTTCACTTGGTCCCCTGAAAAAAATATGTGCCTAGCCATTGGAAACACCAGCTGCTTCCCCAATGTTAACAATTGCATATAAATGCCTCTAGGATAGCTTTGCAAAGCCCCAACTTTCCCCTACTGTGAACTCTGATTAGCACGATTAAAGTACCACAGTTCTACCATGTTAAATTCCTCTGAGAGAGGAACCTTCTTGCTGTACCATAGCAACTAAACACAAAGCCAGAGCAGTTCAGCACATTCCCTTGATAACATATGTATGCGTTACAGTCATGGAGATGGTATGAGAGTAGAAGAAAGCTGATAAGAAAAGGTTGCTGCATCAGAAATAGGAGGGGGAATGAGTAGGGTTAGAAGAGCATCTTGAGAATGCAACTTAAAAGTGACTCTGGCCATGATGTTTCAGACAAAATTACTTGCAGTCACAGCTTGTTTTTTGTAGTATAATACTTAGTATGCAAATAAACTTAGTTAGATGCCCATAGTTTGGCCATTAGATCACTTTAGCATAAACTGATAGAGACAGACTCTTTACGCTATAAACTAAATGTACCTGTTTGGCCATATATGACACATAATATTATCAGTAGGTGTTTAGGGATGTAAGATTCAGCTGATGTTGTATCATACACAAGCAAGTGAAATCTAAAACAGATGTTAAATGTTATTACATTTAGTATTCTATTAGTCCTATTGGTTAATAAACATGATGATATTATTAGCATTATTACATAGACGTTAGAGCGAATTTTGCTTCATCCCAAGCAAACGCATCTCTACAAACTACATTACTACTAATATCTTTGCAAAAATAAAGAAATCCATTGAGTGTGAAAAAAATGAAACATATTTTGTTCATTAGTGGAATAAAAGTTAATGATAACATTCACCGAATAATATCTACTGTCTTAAATCTAACGAGTATGTTTAGAATGCATGATTTAGAGATCATGATGATAACATGTAGCTAATGTACCATAATGTTATTGGACTTTTCTAATGGTACATTTATCAACTTCCACAAGTGATGACGCTGATTCTAGAAATGCTTTCATCAGCCCCATTGCATATAAAATGCAGTGTATCCAATCCTGAACTCAGGATTAGAATAAGAGATTTTCTAGAGTGCCAGAAAATCTCTTGAGACCCGTGTTCACTTATTCCCTTTTCCATTTGTTTAAATCAATAATGTCATATTTTGTACATTTTAAGGCATAAAGATGCACCCCAGCCGCTTATGCTAACACTCAACAGAAATTGTCACAACTTAACATTAATGTTTATTGTTGTACAGATGTTTCATATCATAATATCATAACATCACTATACCACTCTAAAGTTCCATGTTTTAACATTATTTTTTTTAAGCATATAAAGTAAAAATTGCTTATTCCACAAATTTCTTTTGATCTGAATAAGCTAGATAACACACTTTTTAATTAGGGTGCTCCAGAGTTATTTGCTGTGGCCACCTGACTCACAAAGACAGATTTCATCTCACAGGTGTTTGACACATTACAGTTTATTTACCAAGGGTGTAGAGACTGATCAATTAGCAATTAGAGGTGGGTGAACTGTTTGAGCTGAGCAAAAGTTTGGCCCAAACATCGCCTGTTTGCCCATTTAGCGAACAGCCAAATTTGCAGAGCGCTCTGCAGGATTATTTGCCTGCCGAGCACTTCACAATGCACTGCACAATACATTCTAAGCCCGTATTGAGCAAAGCTTAGCCCAATCAGCACACAGTGAATACCTTTAGTTAAGGAGCGGGGCCAGAAAGCTGGCCGCCGTGTCCTTAACAACAAATGAGTCATCAGTTGTCAATGGGCTTCCCTGCTGACAGCTAAATGAAAAAAAGAAAAAAAAAATGCTGGCAATAGAAAAAAAGTAAAAAAAAAGCGTGGGGTTCCCCCCCCCCAAATCCATACCAGGCCCTTCGGGTCTGGTATGGATTTTAAGGGAAACGCCATGTCAACATTTTTTTATAAAACGGAGACGAGACCATTATTCGAGCATGCAGCCTGGCAGGCCATGAAAGGGGGGGGGGCAATGCCATACCAGGCCACATGCCCTCTACATGGGGAGGTGCTACCCCAAAGCCCCTTGTCCACCATGTTGATAGGGACAAGGGCCTCTTCCCCACAACCCTGGGCTAAGGTTGCGGGGTCTGCAGGCAGGATTAAATAAAAACAGTACACAGTCCTTTATTAAAAAAAATAAATATAAATAAAGAATAATGTCCCCCGATGTAGATCCATCATCATTCATGACACCGCCAACCCTGCCACCGCCAAAAAAAAAAAAGTGGATCGCCCGCAAGAAAGGCTAACCGCCTACTGCAGGCTCCAACATTTGACAGTTCTTATATAGGTAAAGGGCGGAGCCATCTGGCAATGTCACCTGATGGCATCGCTTCCTTGTGACGTCACTGACCAGTGGATGTTGGGTCACAAACCTGTGTACTGTTTTTATTTATTATTGGCACTTTTTTTGGTGAATGAATAGGGGTACAATGTACCCCATATTTATTCACATAGGGAGGGCTGGGATCTGCGAGCCCCCCTGTTAAGAGGGGCTTCCAGATTCCAATAAGCCCCCCACCAGCAGACCCCCCCAACCACAGCCCAGGGTTGTTGGGAAGAAGCCCTTGTCCCCATCAACATGCCCCCCCCCCCACTCAAAAGCATCCTCCCATGTTGAGGGCATGTGATCTGGTATGGATCCGGAGGGGAAGCGGTTGCTCATTCCCCCCTTCCCTGACCTGCCAGGCTGCATGCTTGGATAAGGGTCTGTTAAATGTTTTGGTGTGGACTCCACAATGTTTTTTTTTTTTAAACTTTGGGGTGGGCCTGGTATGTACTGGGGGGGACCCCACGCCGTTTTTTTCCATTTTTTTTCTTGTATTGCTGGTTGCCAACAATAGCTTGCAGATGCGTACTACATTTAAATGCATTTTTTTCTTTAGAATTGTCAGATTTTTCTGTACAGATGTACCACTTCACATAAAGACTAAGGGAACCCCCCCCCCCCCAGCCACTATATAAAGGAATTATTTGTTTTTGTTGTTTCAAATTTTTTGCATTGATGCATGTCCCCCAGGACAGTACCCAGACCTCCATACCCTTTTTATTGCCAATAACTTGCTAACTTGCGTATAAGCCTTCAAAGTGGGGACTTTTGATTTTTCATGTTCAGGTCCCATAGATTTAAATAGAGTTCACAGCTTTGGGCCAAACTTTTCTCTTTTCTCCTGTTTAGGAGTTCTGGTGTGAATCCGAACAGGGGGGTGTTCGGCCCATCTCTACTAGCAATAAGAATATTTTTTTGATAAGTGCATGTTCACCTTGCAAAGTCTCCCTAAATACATAACAGGGCCTTGTAGAGGTCTGTGTGCTCTTTTTTCCAAAAAAAAGAAGAAGAAGAAGCTGAGAATGAAATATCATTTAACAACAAGTTTTTTTTTTTTTTTTTTAACAACAAGGAGTGCTTTATTGAGAGAAAACGTAAATACAGAAGCATGAAGTAAATAAACAACAGTCATCACATTACAGGTGTCAAGAGTAGTGCAACATAATGAACAGTATCACATATCAACCAACCAGTTAGAATCAGAGGGTTAGTATACAACTGAGATAGAGTATTCAGCAGCTAAACCATAGCAATTGCATGCCAGGGGGAAGAGAAGGGGGGGGGGGGTAAGAAGATGGAGAAGGGGGAAAGGGGAGGGGGGCAGGGGGGAGGGAAGAGGAGTGGGGGGGAAGGAGGGGAGGGAGAGGGAAGGGAGCATAAGGCCCGGAATCAATCAGCAGCCCAAGGCGCCCAGACCTTTTCGTATTTCCAAGGGCAATACCTATTCATATAGGTAAGTTTGTACATGGGCAGGTCCGCATCCACCAGCTTGAGCCAAGATGCCACATCCGGAGGAGATGGGGTGGACCACCGGTGAAGTATGCCCTTTTTTTTGCGTAATAGAGAAGGTATGAGATCAGCAGCTTGGAATGATGTGAGCGCTGGTCATCCTTATGGATGCCCAATAGTGCCAACCCTGGGGAAACCTGTAGTGAGAGCCCCAACTTAGCATTAATAGCCCCAAAGACTTCCGTCCAGTAACCAGCTATCACAGGGCAGTCCCCGAACATATGAAGGTATGACCCTGGGTGGGAACGACAACGAGGACAATTTAACAACAAGTTTAAACACGTTTTTCTTTGTAAATGTCAATGCTGTCACAGCCAGCACTTTGTATACATTGTGGTAAGGATTACAGCACCACCAGGCATCCTATTTAAAGGAATTGAGTATTTTTATTGTTTTACTTAAGGCATTAAAAAATTATTGCTTCTGGCTGTGTACCAGGTGTATTTATCCACTGTTTGGGTTGTGGTCCCTTTTAGGGGAACAGTTTTAGGGTAATGTTGAGTACTAAGTTGTTCTCATCCATAAAATGTAAGGGTTTCTGGGGTAGAATGAAAGGACAGGAGAGAGCTGATTTTCAGTACTCTCTGGATTGCTAAGTCCTTATTAGGGGCCAATAATTTCAAAGGTTTAAAGGGTTTTGGATGGGAAGAACCTCCAAACCCTAATTAAAAGGGACGCTGATTCCACGGGGGCTAAGTCACATTAAAGGGGAGTCCTGAAAAGAAAGAGGAAACAGTTGGCACCTAGCTTTGGGATAGAACTGGACACACCTGAGTAAACAGGGTGAATTGAGCTTGGAATTGAGCCTCCTTTGTTGAACTGTGGAAACCTCTTTAGGTCCCCAAAACAAATAGAAAACCCCAAAGTGGGGCCACTAGAGCTGAGGTGAGCCTATACCTTGCTTTTCTGAAAATTGAAGGGGTGGCAAAGCTGCTACCTTGCCTAGGGCTCCATTCTGCCTTAATTCATCTCTGCTGAAGATAGCATATTAACTGTAGTATAACAGTACAGCAGTGATGATTAGGCTGGGTTCACATTAATACGAGTTGGAGATGGGTTTCCCCACATTCAATTCGCATGACATGAGACTGTGTTTGGCTCTCAATGTAACCAATTCACACACCTCCAGGGCAGTCGCAGGGCACATTGCACAAGGGTCTTGTGTGTCTTTGGCTCCATTTCAGGTCCAAATTCAGGCAAAAATTCAGGCCTGATTCGTTTCTAAAACAGAGAACAGGGACACACCGGACCCCTGCTGTGAGCCGTGTTAACACACAGTGTGAACCCAGCCTTATGGATGTGTGGATATCATAATGAAATTATGCAAAATATAGAAACTGCCACAGTCCTAGAAGCAGAGGATAGCCTAATTTGCCTAAGACCCAATGCTTGGCCCAGCCTAATTTGCTGCTATTGGTTGTAAATAGTCTTAAAGATTAGTGTATACAGGCCTCATTTTGAGATTAGATTATGATCAGGATAGGACTTGTTTACCATACATTTACTTATATAGAAGTATATAAGCAATGCAACATTATGCATGAAAAAAGCAATAACAAATGCAAGTGTATAGTATATATGATGGAATTTTCTCAAAAAACCTGGACAGCATTAAAAAACAGAGTTTTGAATTCTTCTCTGCTCTATGCAAAATGCAAAAAAATGGTTGGAGTTCCACCTTACTTCAAGATTTGCTGTTGTGCATTTTATCATTGCACAGATAAAGTACAATTTTGACATTCATAAGGAATATCAATATGTATTTTTTTTCCAATAAGGTTTTAGGTTAATTGGCTCCTGTCTAAATTGGCCCCAGTATGTATGAATGTGAGTAAGGGACTTAGATTGTAAATTCCTTGAGTGCAGGGACTGATTTTAATGTATAATAGATATATGTAAAGCACTGCGTAAATTGATGATGCTATAGTACCTGAAATAAATAAAAAAACTGCAACTCTACAGTATGATAACTCTGGAGGTTCTGAAATACACTTATCACATAGCATTTTCATTGTTTCCTCAGTCTTCTTTACTCACACATAAATTAATCCCAGGATTGTCTTCAGTTCAGGTCTGGGTATACAGAGAACTACCAGATCAAATGTCAAGAACAGTCTGAATGAAACCTTTCCAGTCAAGCATCTGGCTTCTCTGGAGAATCAGAATGAACTTGATGATAAATGTCTTCATCTGCCATACCATATGATATCTTACCATAATATATCAAATCTTATCACATCACAGCATATCATAAATTCCTTCTGTTTATTTGTCCATCTTTACTATACTCAAATGTAATAATACATGACACTTGATAAGATTAAATATTAAATGTATGAATTCACAGTAGCATAGATTTGTTTATGTGCAGTGCAATCACATTGTGAATGTTTTAATTAAAAAAAAATACCTATACAGTATAGATACAGCTGTAACATAAAACGATCTCTATGCTCTGAACTGAAGAAAAAATACTTTTCTGCCAGTTTAATTAAAGTTTACATACCCTACCAAATGCTATACAATGGTGATAGTATACAGACTTGTAAAAAATATTGGCATAAAGAGTGAAAAATATAATATTTCATATATCATGCTACAAAGGGGGAAGCATCTGGTTATATTTTAGTAAAAATCTAGCTTAAATATGGCCAATTAGAATAATCAAGATGTATGTATTAACCACTTGCTGACCACCTACCGTACTTATACTGCTGCAGGTCTGCTCTGTCCCACGAAACGACGTACCTGTAAGCCCATCCCCCACACAGTTAGAAAACACCCCCTAGGGACACATTTAACCCTTTGATTGCCCCTGGTGTTAACCCCTTCCTTGGCAGTGTCATTAGTACAGGAACAGTGCATATTTTTTAGCACTGATTACTGTATTAATGTCACTGGTCCCCCCCAAAAGTGTCAAAAATGTCAGTTAGGTGTCCAATCTGTCCGCCGCAATGTTGAAGTCCCGCAACAAAATTGCTGATCGCCACCATTACTAGTAAAAAATAAATAAACAAAAAATGACAAAAATCTTTCCCCTAGTTTGTAGACACAATAACTTTTGTGCAAACCAATCAATATACATTAATTGTGTTTACAGAATACATATGGGCCTAAAACTATGAAAACATTTGATTTTGAAACTTTTTTTTATTGGCTGTGCTTTATTGCAGAAAGTAAAAAATATATATTTTTTTTTTTCAGAATTGTTGCTCTGTTTTTGTTTATAGCGCAAAAATAAAAATCGCAGAGGTGATCAAATACCACCAAAAGAAAGTTCTATTTGTGGGAAAAAAGGACAACAATTTTATTTGGGTACAGTGTCGCACAACTGCACAATTGTCAGTTAAAGTAATGCAGTGCTGTATCGCATGACCTTCCAGTCCAGAAGTGGTTAAATACGGAAATTCATTGAAAAACGGAAGTTCCATTCTTACTTTTCCTTCCCACTTCTTCTTCTACTTTTGGAACATATCCTTTTTCCGGGGAGGGATCCCTGGACAGGTAAGTGTCTTATTATCAAAAGTCAGCAGCTACAGTATTTTAATTTTTTTTTTTTAAAGTGACAGAAGAACCACCTTCCTGACCTTTTTCAACAAGCTTTGAGTTTGTGTAGATGGGATTGGTTTGAATTTTCAAAGATCATTCAGAACTCATTGACAGGTGCATTTGACCTGCTTGAAGAGGGTTAGACTTGTATTGGAATGCAAAACCCATTAAAAGTGAACAAAAGCCAGTCATCACAGACCTAAGTTTTAAAAGTGTTTGTCCTGTAAGCCTTAGGCAAAATAGACCTATGTAATAGCAACTTTCCTGGGAACAGCAGTGATTTTGCAATTGAAGCAGCACCAAAGGTTTACACAGTTTGCTGAAGAGCAAGCTCACCTATCTGCATTGAAAAATGTTAGACACAAGTGAATAAGACAGTGTCACACTGGATAACATCCTACTGTATACACAGACAAGCATGCTCCCTGTAGGTTTCAATCAATCAACCCAACAAACAGCCTAGCTCACACTATTCACATTGTGCTGAATGGAGCTAAATGGTAGAGGTACAAAGAACTCAATTAGATGATACCTTTCAAACTTAAAGCGGAGTTCCGACCACAAAATCGACATAATCGATTTTGGGCCATCCGCTTGCTCTTGGTCACCTGAAAAACAAATGGACAGTTACGATTTTTTTTTGTTCCACCTTTCTTCCACTTCCTCCCTCTGCGGCCGCGGCCCGCGCCGTTACTTCCTCTTTGCATTGATTTGTGGGAGCTGAACGTCATCGCTCCCAGGAATTAATGCGCCTGCACCGGCCCCGCTCGTCACTTCCGGTGCTGGCACCTCATTTCCTGCTAAACAGCTTCTGGGCATGCCCAGAAACTGTGGAGGGATGACGCGCTCGCACCGGAAGTGACGAGCGGGGCCGGTGCAGGCGCATTCTGGGAGAAGAGGACACGGAAGAGGACGCAGAAGAGGACGCGCTGGCTTCAGCTGCCCACATCCAAGATGGCAGCGCTGGAAAATAAATTTTCAAGGTAAGTATTTCTTCTAAAAGGTAAGTGCGACCTGGGACAGTACAGAGGCTATCCATCGTGGAATGTACTAGCCCTGACTGTCCCGGAGGTATTTTTAGCTGAATTTCACCCCCATGGCCGGAACTCCGCTTTAAAGCAGGACTTTACCCATAACAACTTGATAAAAAATAATGTTCTTTAGCAGGGAACATATATTCCACATTAATAATTATGTGTGCTGTGAATTGCCTCCAGCATTGCTCCTGTTTCTTTTTGCTGGAGGCCTTCATTTTTCAGAAGCCCAGAGCCCCAGAATAGCAGTAAATCATAACGCCTAACTAAACCCATCAATTTAACAGTTTCGAATAACAGTTACATTCCTGGAATGCCGGGATTGCTAACGGTCACATTTGCTTGTGTCCTCAACCAAACTGTCAAACCATCAAATAGCTGGTGTCATAACTGATCACATGTGCTTCACCATGGCAGTTGCAGATCAAATAAAAGCAGCTTCCATAGCTGTAAATTAAAGCAGGGGTTAATTCCACTTTAAGGCTGCCAGCAGAAACTTGCGCAGAGCAGGGTGAGACAGTGTATTACTGGATTTTAAACAGTATAGACACTTATTTTTTAATGTTTTACATAGCTATACCTGTAAAAGGGGCCAGTCTGAAGTGATCTAGCAGGACTTCATTTTCTGACTAAAGTTTCACTTTAACCTCCCTGGCGGTATGATTCTTTCTGATTTTAGGTGCTTAAAGCGGTACCATTATTTTGCATGTAATTCTTAAGAACGAACAGCCCAAACCAACTATTTACATATGATTTTTTTTTTTTTTTTACTGTGCGTTCTTCTTTATAACATCTCAGGTATGATAAAGTTTGAAACACAAATCATAAATTATAATATATTAAATAACTATAAATAAGTTAAAGTATGTATGTATATATATATATATATATATATATATATATATATATATATATATATATATTTATATATATATATATATATTTACATACTGTATATATACATATATATATATACATATATATATATATATATATATATATATATATATATATATATATATATATATATATATATGTGTATGTGTGTATATATATATATATATATATATATACAGATATACATATATATATATATATATATATATATATATATATATATACATAAAAAGTACAGTAAAACTGCAGGAAAGGGCCCTGGGGGACAAACTAATGTGTATTTTATTTTGTAGTGTATCAGTGTGTTTGGTGTGTTTTACTATTTGAATTTGCCGCCGGTTCCACCCCCCTGCGAGCGTCACGTCGCAGGAGACAGAAGCCAGGGCACAGAGCATCGGGAGGAAGATCCGGCCGCCGCACACTGCCGGGATACATTGCTGGATCCCGGGGACAAGGTGAGTACCCTCTCTTACAGGATCCAGCGATCTCCCTAGCGGTACCCCAAGTGTGGCTCGGGGTTACCGCTAATGGCTCTGAAATTTCACCCCGCGCCACACTCAGGAATACCGCTAAGGAGGTTAATGAGATGCAAGTGAGATGTAGGTGCATACATACACAAGAACAAATGGCCCTTTAAAGTTTTATAAAAAAAAATGTGGAAAAATGTACTTTATAAATATGGTAGATTGTACACACAACATATCTATCATATCTAGCACATGAAGCTCTAGATAGCTATATGCAATTGGCATAGAAAAAAATCACCCCCTTTAAAATAATCACATTTTGTTGCTTTGCAGCCTAAAATATTGCAAAGTCTAGATGTGCAACATTAGTAGAGACATATCCCAACAGACTAAAGGCTGTAAATAAAGAAAACGGTGGTTCAACAAAATACTAACACAAGAGGGTGATCTTTTTCACACTTAGTGATTCTGTTCATAAATGTTTTTAAAAAAAATTTCTGACATGTTGGTGTTATATCTTTTACTTGGATGTTACAGTATAAGTTGCACTGAGTAAATACAGCTGAGCTGGATAAAACAAAAACTATCTCTGTCTTCATTTCAGACTGGAAAGCAACAACATGTGATTGTTTTAAAGAGGGTCATTCTATTTTATACTTACTTTAAATATATATATATATATACAGTATATATATATATATATATATATATATATAGTATACAGTTGTGCTCATAGGTTTACATATCCTGGCAGATATTATGATTTCTTGGCCATTTTTCAGAGAATATGAATAACACAAAAACTTTTCTTTCATTCATGGTCAGTGTTTGGCTGAAGTCGTTTATTATCAATCAACTGTGTTTACTCTTTTTAAATCATAAAGATAACAGAAACTACCCAAATGACCCTGGTCAAAAGTTTACATACCCCGATCCTTAATACCGTGTATTGCCCCTTTTAACATCAATGACAGCTTGAAGTCTTTTGTGGTATTTGTGGATGAGGCTCTTTATCTTCTCAGATGGTAAAGCTGCCCATTCTTCCTGACAAAAAGCCTCCAGTTCCTGTAAATTCTTGGGCTGTCTTGCATGAACTGCACGTTTGAGATGTCCCCAGAGTGGCTCAATGATATTGAGGTCAGGAGACTGAGATGGCCACTCCAGAACCTTCACTTTATTCTGTTGTAGCCAATGACAGGATGACTTGGCCTTTGTGTTTAGGATCATTATCATGTTGGAAGGTTCAAGTAAGTCCCATGCGCATCCTCCTGGGCTGATGAATGCAATAATAACATACTGCATTCATCTTGCCACCAATTCTGACCAAATTTCCTGTACCTTTGTAGCTCACACATCCCCAAAACATCAGCAATCCACCTCAGTGTTTCACAGTAGGAATGGTGTACCCTTAATCATAGGCCTTGTTGACTCCTCTCCAAATGTAGTGTTTATGGTTGTGGCCAAAAAGCCAATTTCCATCTCATCACTCCAAATGACTTTGTGCCAGAAGATTTGAGGCTTGTCTCTGTGCTGTTTGGCTTATTGTAAGCGGGATACTTTGTGGCATTTGCGTAGTAATGGCTTTCTTCTGGCGACTTGATCATGCAGCCCATCTTTCTTCAAGTGCCTCCCTATTGTGCATCTTAAAACAGCCACACTACATGTTTTCAGAGAGTCCTGTATTTCACCTGAAGTTATTTGTGGGTTTTTCTTTACATCCCGAACAATTTTTACTGGCAGTTGTGGCTGAAATTTTAGTTGGTCTACCTAACCATGGTTTGGTTTCAACAGAACCCCTCATTTTTCACTTCACAGAGTTTAAACACTGCTGATTGGCATTCTCAATTCCTTGGATATCTCTTTATATCCTGTTCCTGTTTTATATAGTTCAACTACATTTTCCCGCAGATCCTTTGACAATTCTTTTGCGTACCTCATGACTCAGAATCCAGAAACATCAGTGCAGCACTGGATGGAAGATGCAAGGGTCTGCCAGGAGTCCAGAAACTCATTAACCTTTTATACACACACACTAATTGCAAGCAAACAGATCACATGTGAGGATGGTTACCTTTAATAGCCATTCAAACCCCTTTGTGTCAACTTGTGTTCATGTTATCAGGCCAAAATCACCAGGGTATGTAAACTTTTGATCAGGGTCATTTTGGTAGTTTCTGTTGTCATTATTATTTAAAAAGAGTTGATTAATAATAAATGGCTTCAGCCAAATACTAACCATGAGTGAAAGAAAAGTTTTTGTGTTATCATTCATATTCTTGGAAAAATGGCCAAGAAATCATAAATTCTGCCAGGGTATGTAAACTTATGAGCACAACTGTATATATATCTGCAGCATCACATTATGATTATTATTATTATTATACAGGATTTATATAGCGCCAACAGTTTGCGCAGCAATTTACAATATAAGGAAAGACAATACCCTTACAATACAATTCAATACGGGTGGAATTAGAGGACCCTGCTCATTAGAGCTTACAATCTAGAAGGGAGGGTCAAGTGAAAAAAAAGGCAAAAACTGTGGGGGATGAGCTGATGGAAAAAATGGAAGCACAGTTGTTAGGTGTGGGTAGAAAATAAAGGTTTTCAGGGATCAACTAAAAGCTGATAGAGTAGGGGATAATCGGACAGATTGGGGTAAGGAGTTCCATAGGATTGAAGAGGCTCTGGAAAAGTCCTGAAGGCGAGCAAGGAAGGTAAAGAGGGAGCTAGAGAGCAGGAGGTTTTGAGAGGAACGAAGAGAATGATTAGGTTGATATTTTGAGACTAGGCTAGTGGTGTAGCTGGGGGCTAAATTGTGGATGGTTTTGTAAGTTGTTGTTAGTATTTTGAATTTAATTCTTTGGGTGAGTGGAAGCTAGTGGAGGGATTGACATAGAGGAGTTGCAGACACTGATCGATTGGTAAGGTGGATAAATCTGGCAGCAACATTCATGATGGATTGAAGGGGAGAAAGCCTATATAGAGGTAAGCAATTGATAAGAAAATTGCAGTAGTAGAGGCGCGAGATGACCAGGGAGTGAACTAGGAGCTTTGTTGTGTCATTGGTTAGAAAGGGGCGTATTTTGGAGATGTTGTGGAGGTTGAGGAGGCAAGATTTGAACAGTGATTAGATGTGGGGCTTGAAGGAGAGTTCAGAGTCCAGGACTACACCTAGGACCTTGGCATGCGGGGATGGGCTGATAGTTGTGCCATCGATTTTGACAGAGAGATCAGGGGAAGGGGCACGTGGTGTAGGAAAAATTATAGGTATGGTTTTGGATAGATTGAGTTTGAGGAAGTGGTGTGACATCCAGACTGATATATCTGCTGGTAAACTAGTGATACGTGAGGAGACTGAGGGAGTGAGCTGAGGGAGTGAGCTGAGGGATGGAGAAATAGATTTGGGTATCGTCAGTGTAGAGATGGTATTGGAAGCCATGGGAGGCTATCAGCTGACCCAGAGAGAAGGAGGTCCAAGAACAGAATCTTGGGGGACCCCAACAGAGAAAGGAAAGGGAGAGGAGGATGTAGAATTGTGAGTAACGGTAAAGGTGCAGTTGGATAAGTAGTAAGAGAACCAGTGAAGAGTACATTCAGGGAGACCAAAGGTGTGGAGTTTTTTTTTTTGAGGAGGGGGTGGTCAACCATATCAAAGGCAGCAGTAAGGTCCAGAAGTAGGAATACAGAATAGCGTACATTGATTTTGGCCATTAGTAAATCGTTTGTTAGTTGTAGGAGAGCAGTTTCTGTGGAGTGTTGAGGCTGAAATCCAGACTGAAGGGAATCAAGAAAGCTATTCTCGGCAAGGTGGTCGCTCAGTCGGTTGTAGACCAGACATTCAATGTGTTTGGATAAAAAGGGGAGCAAGGAAATAGGGCATAGGTTGTTAAGATTGGTTAGGCCTAGTGAGGGTTTTTTAAGTATGTGGCTGACTAGTGCATGTTTTAAAGAGTTGGGGAAGATGCTAGAAGAGAGGGAGAGATTGAAGATGTGAGTTAGAGAGTGTAGAATAAGGCCAGAGGGTGAACATAGCATTTTCGAGGGAACAGCATCCAGAGGGCAGGTGGTTATCTGGATGTTAACAATTCGCTTAGCAACCTTGTCTATAGTGGTGGGGTTGAATGAGGGAAGTAGTGATTGTTCCCTGTGGGCATGAAGTGTAAAGCATGGAAGGTGTCTGAACAGCAGAGTTCTCCTCATTAATTGTATTAATCTTCTGCTTGAAGTGATTGGCGATATCCTGGATAGTGAGTGAGTTAGTGGGTGGAGGCAGTGGAGAACGAAGTAGAGAGTTGAAGGTAGAGAAGAGTTGCCGGGGATGGGATGATAAGTTGTTAATGAGAGTGATAAAATAGGTCTGCTTGGCAGTGTGGAGACTGGAACTGTATTTTTGGAGGGCAGATTTATATTGGTTGAAATCTTTCTGAGACCTAGTCTTACGTCATAGGCGCTCAAGAGCACGGCTTTACTTTTTCAGATTTCTAGTGTTATCTGTTTGCCAAGGTTGAAGGGGTCAGGGCATGATTTGATGTTTAGTGAGGGGGGCCAGTGTCTCTAGGGAGGCTAAAAGTGAAGCGTTGTAGATAGAAGTGGCTAGGTTGGTGCAGGACAGGGGTGAGATTTTGTCATAGGGGTGGTTGGTAGCAGAGTAGAGAAGGAAATGGTTGAAATGACGTAGGTTTCATTGGCTAACTGTAAGGCAGTTGGAGGGAGAGAAGTGGAGGAGGGAGAGAGTGAAACGAATACAGTAGTGCTCAGAGAGAGGGAAAGGATAGTTGGAGAAGTTGCACGGAGTGCATATGTGGGAGAAAACAAGGTCAAGGAGATTGCCTTTAAAGGGAGTAGAAGCATGTATCTCCGTTGCTTCAGGAAGTTGGATTGAGAGGTTTGGAAGTGATAGGGATGTTGAAAATGCAGAGAAGGATTGTGGGGATTTCAGAAGAGAGAAAGTAGGGTAGCCAGGCAGAGAAGTCATCAAGAAAGGTTGATAATGGTCCAGGGGGGCGGTAGATCAAAGCTACCCTTAGAGAAACCGGAGAGAAAAGACTAATGCAGTGTGCTTCTGTATCTGAAAGGTGCTATGTGGGGCTAGAAGGATCCCGACACCCCCTTCCTTGCATCCACTGGGTCTGGGGAAGTGATTCAGAGAAAACCACCTTGGGATTCTGCAGCAGAAGACGCAATGTCGGATTCATGAAGGCAGGTTTTGGTAATGGCGAGGAGATTAAATGAGATAGCGATAAAGAGGTCATGGAGAGAGGTGAGTTTATTACAGACAGAGCGGGCATTCCAAAGGATGCAAGAGAAAGGGAGTCTGGTCTTGGGAAGAAGATAAATGGGAACTAAATTGTGTTGATTGCGGCTGCAGCCAGAGGGTGCTGGGTAATGGATGTGTTGAGATAAATGATAAAGGCCCAGGGTTTGGGGATATATCTCCAGAGGTTAGGAGAAGCAGAAAGGTAAGGGAGGTAATATTAGAGTGTCATTTATATGAAGGGGCATGCCCAGTGTCCTGGAGATTTTGTAAGCATGTGGATTTAAAAATAGCAGGAGATGGTGAGTGCAGTAATAAGGAGAGGACAGAAGTGAGGGTGATATATATAAGCTGTGGAGTGGAGAAGAGGGGTGAAGGAGAGAGAGTTTAAGGATAGAGGACACGGCTCTCAGAAGGAGTGGTAGAGAGTGCATGTTACAAGGAGAAAGAGCTGAAGGGGAAACAAGATCACCTGTAGTCTGTGTGGTGTTTATCTCAGACTTTCCTGTATGCATTCACTTTCTGCAATCACTAAAGTGCAGAGTCAGAAGTGCTCCCACTTATAGAAATAGCCCCACTTTGAGAAAGAGCTTCATAGCAAACGTGCCCCCCCCCCCCCCCCAAGACATAGGGAGAAAATAAAACATTGCAATGAGAACAGTCCACAGATGGTTAAGCAAAATAAACATACCACAGTAAAGACAAAACATAAGGAGAGCAGTTTTCAGTATCACGGTTTTGGTTGGAGTTGCAGCAGTATGAACATTCCACAGTGCAAGGGGATAGCTCGGTAGCGGGTGTGGGTGACCCCTTGGGTGGGTTTGTTACACAGAGAGACACCTGAGGAGTGGTTGAAAACAACGGTCTATGGGCATGCTGGAACTCTTTTGTCATGTCTGCGGAGGGCATGGCCCTGGGCGGGGTCTCTGGTTCGCCCACGGACTGACCTGTGCGGGGGTCACCCGCGCGGGACGACTCTAACCGTTTCCTACTGGCCGAGCTTCCTCTTCGCCACCACCCGCTACTGAGCATATCTACACCATTCTCTCCTCTGCTCCCCTGTTGTCTCCTATACCTTCCTGGCCCCCCCCTTCCTGCCTCCCCCCCGTGCCCCACCCGCCCTCCCTACCTGATCTGGACTTTACCTGATCGTCTCTGTCTGGTACTTATGAAGTGGTTACCCCTGTTGCATACGTGTGCATCACTTCCTTTTACATGTCACTTACCCCATGGTTTGCTATCATGAGATTTACTGTTACACCAGTTGATACCGTTTCATTTTTTCTTTTTTTGTATGGAGCTCTAATTATATGTTATTGGTCTGACAAAGTGGTTGTTGACGTTAACCTCAGATGCTTCATGTACTCTACATTTTGGACTTGTGTTCTAATGCATATTCTGTGTGATGGCTGTATTACGCTTGATCAATAAAAGAAATTTGAAAAAAAGAAAACAACGGTCTATGGTTTATTGTTCCAATTTGCTGGAAACAAGTGCAAGCATCCAAACAGCATAAATCAAACAAACATAAAATAAACCCTGGCCACTTGGGGTGTCCACCTTCACAACACAGGAACCTACCTATGGTGTCTGTCCCAACCTACTGCTGGGCAGACACTGCTGGTCATACAGCAGAAGACCAATAGTCTATTTGTTTTCTTTTCCCACAGAAAAAGTCAACACCCCCTCACCTTCAGAAGTCTCTCAGCTCACTGCTCTCCTTAACGCACAAAGCCTCAGGATGCAGCAATCAGTAGTCATCCTCTGGATAACTTATAGAGGTCTTAATTGCCTCATTCTGAATAACTGAAGCTTTCCAATGCCCTTAAACCTTTCTGGCTATCTCTGCAGCCGACACCTGATAGTAATTGGTGAATTGTCTAAACAAGGCAGAAATGTATCTCCCATCTGTGACAACACCCACAGATTTACCTGACTTCCTGTCACATACCCCCCCCCCCCTCTTGTTTCAACCCTAGGGTTGGGACACAGGTTGCCAGGCAAGCATGCACTCATTTTAACACCGGGTGATGCGTTACCACAAAACTAAATTCCTGAAGGGCCATGAACCACCTATTTATTCTCCTATTGGTCTCCTTGTTCTGTGCCATCCACTTTAACCGCTTGCCGACCGCCGCAAGTAAATTTACTGCGGCGGTCAGCCCCGGCCAGGCAGAGTGACGTTAATTAACGTCACTAGCCTGGGAGGGTCTGGGGATCGAGCGCGCGCCCGCGGAGGCGCGCTCCCGCTCCCGCGCGGACAACGGACCCCCCCCCCGCGTGTGACCGGCGGACCCGATGTCCGCCGGTCACTCGGCAATCGTCGGGGGAGAGGGAGAAAGTCAGGCGGCTTGTGTAAACAAGCTGCCTGTCATTCTCCTCGGTGTTAAAACACTAATCACACGGTTCTACTATGTAGAACCGTTGATCAGTGTCCTTACACCTCAAGCCACAGCCAATCACAGTAAGAATCATGCCCCTGGGGACACACACAGCCCCTCCCTCTCAAATAAAGTTAACCCCTTCACTACCAGTGTATTTTTACAGTAACAGTGCATATGTATAGCACTGATTACTGTAGAAATGTCACTGGTAACCCCAAAAGTGTCAAAAATGTCAGTCAAGGGTCCGATCTGTCCGCCACAATGTCGCAGTACCACAAAAAAAATCGCAGATCGCCGCCATTACGCGTTAAAAAAAAAACCAACAAAAATGACAAAAATCTTTCCCTTTGTTAGTAAACGCGATAACTTTTGCGCAAACCAATAAAAATACGCTTTTTGCGATTTTTTTTACCAAACATATGTAGCATAAAACAAATTGGCCAAAAATGTTAAAAAATTTTGATTTTTACATTTTTTTTGGGGAATTTCATATAAAAAAATGTGAAAAATATTGTTATTTTTGCAAAATTTACGCTCTTTTTTTGTTTATAGCGCAAAAAGTAAAAAGCGCACAGGTGATCAAATACCATCAAAACAAAGCTCTGTTTGTGGGAAAAAAAGGACGTCAAATTCGTTTACGTACAGCGTCGCACGACCGCGCAATTGTCCGTTAAAGTCACGCAGTGCCGAATCGCAAAATACCCCCTGGTGGTTTAGCAGCCAAATCCTCCGGGGCTTAAGTGGTTAATGGGGCATGATCTGTCACCAGTTCAAACTGTCTACCCAGGAGGTAGTACCGGAGAGAATCCAAAGCCAATTTCACCGCCAAACACTCTTTCTCAATGGTGGCATAATTCTCCTCATGGGCCTTCAACTTTCGGCTGAGGTACATAACAGGATGTTCTTCCCCCTTGATAACCTGGGACAGTACAGCTCCTAAACCCTCATTTGACGCATCTGTCTTAACCACAAAGTCCCATGAAAAATCAGGCGAATTTAAAACTGGCTGACTACATAAGGCCTGTTTTAAAGCCTGAAAAGCTGTTTCTGCTTCGGGAGTCCATTTCTTTTAAACGGTTTTTATTGAAGGCAAAAGAAACATGGTACAGTAACATGCAGTGAAAATATTAGGTACATGCCAGGATAAAACAAGGCGCTTTAAAATACAAAACTGCAGCATATAACATTCAAATAACAGGTAACAATGTGATACGTATATGGGATCGACCCTGCCGAGTGGGGGGGGGGTGGGGCTGGGTTGGCAGGGTTGGAAAGAAAGCAGGGTAAGTAGGAGAGGGTCGTGGGGGGGAGGTAACAGCAGGTGCCCGGAGGGAGCCTCGAACCCCCCTAGGGGCCCAGGTGGGAAAAGAGAGCCGGTAATGAGGACACCCAATCAGGTGAGTACAAGGCTGTCGTCATGGCCTGGTGGTAGGCAATGGTCAATCCAGGGCCGCCATAGCCATTCATAGGGGGTCAGTTTGTCCAACAAAATTGCTTCCGTTTTAGCATGTAGCATGGCTTGGGTAACCCTGTGTAGCATAGCCAGATGACAGAGCGTGGGGGTTTTCCATGCTTTTGCTATGGTTTGCTTTGCAGCAGTCATGACATATAGGTAGAGTTTGAATTGACGGTGGGTAAGGTTAGGTGACTTGCGATTCAGGAGAGCAGAGGCCGGGTCGGGGGCTAGAGAGGTGCCAAACATGGTAGACAGGGTATCGTGTACTTTGGACCAGAAGGCTCGCACCACAGGGCATTCCCACCAGATATGTGCGTGGGTACCTGGGGATTCGCATCCCCGGAAGCAACGGGGGGAGTACTGAGGTACATATTTAGAGATCCTAGCGGGAACCAAATACCATCTGGTAAGGACCTTGTAATTGGTTTCGAGTGCAACAATATTTGGGGATGCCGATTTGGTAGCCTGCCAAATTTGTATCCAGTCCTCATCGTCAAGCGTGATGTGCAGGTCACGTTCCCACTTGGCTGTGTATGTGGGCGGGGTGGTCTCCTGAGCAGACAGGAGGTGGGCATAGAGGTCAGAGAGTAGCCCTCGTCTGTGAGGGTCAATTTTGCATGCGCTTTCTCGGGAGTCCATTTGATCATGACAGACTCCTTCCCTTTGGTCAAATTGGTCAGGGAAGCAGCCTGTGAGGCAAAATGGGGAATAAAACGGCGATAATAACCTGCGATCCCCAAAAATGCACGAACCTGTTTCTTGTTGGTGGGACGCGGCCAATCCTGAATAGCCTCAACTTTGTTTATTTGGGGCTTGATTAGACCTCTTCCAATGGTTTACCCCAGATACTTCGCTTCTTCTAGCCCAAGGGTACATTTTTTTGGATTTGCTATAAACCCGGCTTTCCAGATGGAATCCAACACAGCCTGAACTTTAGGTAAGTGTGAGTCCCAATCCTCACTGTGGATGACCACGTCATCGAGGTATGCAGCAGCATAGGCTCGATGAGGCTGAAGGGTCTTATCCATGGTGCGGGAGCATTCTGTAACCCAAAAGGCATCCTCAGATATTGGAAAGATCCGTCTGGAGTTACAAATGCTGTTTTTTTCCTGGCCGACCCCGAGAGAGGAATTTGCCAATAACCTTTGATCAGGTCTAACGTTGTCATGTACCGGGCAGTGCCTAGGCGATCAATCAGTTCATCTATGCGGGGCATAGGATAGGTGTCAAACTTAGTGATTTTATTCAGGCCGGAAAAGTCATTACAAACCGCCAACTTCCATCTGGTTTGGGTACTAAGATAATGGGACTGGACCAATCACTATTTGACTCTTCTATCACCGCCAACTCAAGCATTTTTTCTACTTCCTAGCGAATTGCCTCTCGCCGGGCTTCTGGAATTCTATAAGGCTTTAACTTGACCTTATCCCCTGGTGTGGTGATAATGTCATGTTTAACTCCGGAGACCCAACCTGGCAGGTCTGAAAACTTCTCCCTATTACGGAGCACAAATTCTTTAACCTCCTGTTGCTGAATTTTGGACAGAGTCTCTGCTATCCCAACTTCAGGGACAGCCAGGTTAACTGGAGCAGAAACTCGGGTAGTCTCAGTGACCAAGGACTCTCTATCCTTCCATGGTTTTACCAAGTTCACGTGATAGAGCTGCTCAGCTTTTCGTCTTCCCGGTTGGCTAATTTTATAATTCACCACCCCCATTCTCTCCAACACTTCATAGGGACCCTGCCATTTGCCTAGGAATTTACTTTCGACCGTGCGGACCAGCACCAACACCATATCACCAGGTGCAAAAGAACGGACCTGGGCCCCACGATTGTAAATCCTTTGTTGAGCCAACTGGGCTTGGGCTAAATGTACCTTCACAATCGGCATTACTTGGGAAATTCTATCTTGCATTTGTGCCACATGTTCAATCACACTTCGATGAGGGGAACTCTTACTCTCCCATGTTTCCCTGGCAATGTCCAGTAGGCCCCGGAGGCGCATCCCATACAGCAGCTCAAACGGAGGGAACTCTGTGGATGATTGGGGAACCTCTCTTATGGCAAACATCAGATAAGGGAGCAGATAATCCCAATTCTTTCCGTCTTTATCCACCACCTTCCTCAACATTTGTTTTTAAGTTTTATCAAACCTCTCCACTAACCCGTCTGTTTGAGGGTGATATACTGATGTATGTAATTGGGTCACTTTCAGGAGTTTACACAGTTCTCTGGTCACCCTAGACATAAACGGGGTGCCCTGGTCAGTTAGAACTTCCTTAGGAAGACCAACACGGCTGAAAACCTGAAATAACTCCTTGGCAATGGTTTTAGCAGAGGTATTTCGGAGAGGAATGCTTCTGGGTAACGTGTGGCATAGTCCATTATTACCAAGATGTGCTGGTGCCCTCTAGTGGACTTCAGTAAGGGGCCAACCAAGTCCATGGCGATCCTCTCAAAAGGGACCTCGACAATGGGCAGGGGTACCAACGGACTGCGGAAATGTGGTGTGGGTGCAGTAATCTGACACACTAGACAGTGAAGTACAATTCCACTTCCTTAGTGATCCCAGACCAATAAAACCTCTGGGTGATTCTCTCCCGGGTTTTTTCTGCTCCAAAATGTCCCCCAAGAATGTGCCCATGGGCCAGTTCCAAAACCATCTTGCGGTACGGTTTAGGCACTACCAGTTGCTCAAGGGTGTCCTCTATCCTCTGTGACACTCAATGTAACAGGTCCCTTTCAATAATTAAGTAAGGGAGGGCAATCCTCTCGTCAGGGTTAACTAACTCCCCATCTATCTTCACTACATTCTCCCGGGCTCTTAGCAATGTGGGGTCCCTCAATTGCTCAGTGATAAAATTTTCTCGGTGCACTTCGAGGTCATCAAACCCTATCGGCGGCTGTTCCTCTTCTGAGGTAGCAGGCTCCTCCCTAGGGACTGGTGTTTTCGCTGCTAAGACTGAGAATGGAAACTCAGGAGAATCCTCCCAGTTAGAGGATTCTGGAGTAAATGTTTCAGGCTCAGAATAACCACCTACTGGGGAATCTCAGTAATCCCTTCCCATAATGGCGTCATGTGGCAGTTTGGGAACTAAACCCACTTGGTGACACAAGTTACCGAGGGAGGTTTCAAAGGAAACCATAGTCACCGGATATTCTCGAGTGTCCCCATGTACACAAACTATAGCCATTTTCCTAGGATGTAAGGTTTTTCCCACCACTAGATCACTTTTCACGGTGACCAGGCTTCCTGAATCCAACAATACCACAACATCTTTACCATCTAAGCACATTCTATGTAAAGGTTTCTCATTCCCCTTTACTGCAGTGCATGTGGTTGCAAAAAGGGACTGTCGTCTCTCTGTCAGAAAGTCACACTGCATGGGTTCATCACCCGCTGGGCAAATCGCTGCTACATATCCCTCTTCCCGGCAACGGTAACAAATCAACCTTCTGGTCCTCTCCTGTGGGATGGGTCTTCCAGGCCGCTCTCGCCAAACATTACAGTAACAGTAGTCCCGATAATACCTCTAGTTGCTCTTTGGTCCCTCTCTCCACCCCCATCCCTTGATGCAGTCTTACCCATAGGTGGGGAGGGTCTGGTCTTGGGGTGAAAAGTCTGTACGTCTCTGGGGAAAGTTCTCTGTTGTTAGGTACCTTTCGACCAGGTCTACTAGTTTGTCTGCGGTTTCCGGACCACCATGGCTCACCCATTTCTGCAGGGTGTTAGCTATATTTGGGGAAAAAAAAGACATTGATTTTATTTTGGTACAGTTCGCACAACTGCGCAATTTTCTGTTGAAGTAAAGCAAAGCCGAATCGCAAAAAAATGCTTCTTTTTTTCTTTTGGTGGTATTTGATCACCTGTGCGATTTTAACTTTTTGCGCTAAAAACAAAAAAATAGCGTAAATTTTGAAAAAATAACAATATTTTTCACATTTTTTTATATGAAATCCCCCCCAAAAAAATGTAAAAATCAAAATTTTTTAACATTTTAGGCCAATTTGTTTTCTGCTACATATGTTTGGTAAAAAAAAATCGCAATAAACGTATTTTGATTGGTTTGCACAAGTTATTGCGTTTACGAACTAGGGTAAAGATTTCTGTCATTTTTGGTGTTTTTTTTTAACGAGTAATGGCGGCGATCTGCGTTTTTTTTTTGTGGGACTGCGACATTGCGGCGGACAGATCGGACCCTTGACTGACATTTTTGACACTTTTGGGGGTCCCAGTGACATTACTACAGTAATCAGTGCTATACATATGCACTGTTACTGTAAATATGACACTTGCAGGGAAGGGGTTAACTTTATTGGTGATCAAGGGGTTAAGTGTGTCCCTAGGGGCATGCTTCTTACTGTAAAGGGGTGTGGCTTGTGATGTAACCACAGAGACATACGATCCTAAATAGCAGGATTGTATGATCTCTGCAGTTAGATCAGGAAGGATGACAGGCGGCTGTGTTTACATCAGCCGTCTGCCTTTCTCCCTCTCCACCCGGAGATCGCGAGTGGCCGGCGGACATCGGGTCCGCCGGTCACATGTGCGCTCGCCCAATAGCGCCTCACAGGCGAGCGACGTAGTCCTACATCACTTTGCCTGTGAGGGGCTGACCGCCGCAGTAAATAGTTAAGTGGTTAATGAGATTGGTGCCCAGTCGCTATATGCAATGCACACAAATAACAGTCCTTGTACTCACAAACTATTCTTAATTACTGTACCACAATCGACAGCCTCACAAACATAAATAAACCTCTGAACAAAGGATAATTTTTTGAAAACTAAACATTTCTATTGCAAATGTTTTTATGCACACAAAAAGCATATCATTTTACCAGACTAAGCCTACCTTTAAGATGAACTCCATTTAAACCAGCAACTTTAGGGACAATTAAAACCTTAGTCGGAACTATGTAATGTACAACATAATGTATAAAGTGCATGGGTCAGAAGTAAGTAACATACAAAACAATATATGGAGTGCAGTAGTCAGAATGAACCATCTAATCATATCAGAGTCCCTCATTATACCAAAGTCCCCAAAATCCCCCTATACATCAGGGTTCCAAGAGGCCCTCCTTACATCAGAGTCCCTCCTTACACTAGAGTACCCCTTTAAATCAGATTCCACAGAGTTCCCCCTTACATTAGAGTCTGCAGGGTCCCCCCTTACATCAGAGTATGCAAGGTTCCCCCTTAGAGTGGAAAGGGGAACTCTGCTTACCCTGATGTAAAGGGGCAAGCTGTGGACTCTGGTGTAAAGGGACACTCTTATGTAAGAGGGTCTCTGGTGACCAGAGCCCCCCCCCCTTACATCAAAGTCCACAGATTTCCCCCTTACATCAGAGTCCTCAGAGTTTTCCTTTACATCAGATTCCTCAGAGTCCCCAGAGTTCCCCCTTAGAGCTCATTCAGACCAGTTATCCATGCTAAGTCACTGTCTGCTGGCAGCCTCACATACAACTAAAATACCTAATAGGCATTCCCCGGGGGAAGAAGGAGGTCACATGATAGTCCCAGCTTTATCTTGTTGATGATTGTTTTGTGAATAACACTTAGCAACCAATAGGTGGTCACACTAGAACAGGCAGATCCTGACTGATTGCTATAAGTGCATGAAGCTCCCAAGCATGTGAGCAAACCATGTAGGGACCTGGATGGAGGTTCTATAGTCACTCTGCATTGTACTCCCAGAATGTTGGAAAGATGAAGGAACATTTATTTGAAGGACCGTTGTCGGGAGCCAGCGACTTTGACATATATATATATATATATATATATATATATATATATATATATATATATATATATAAATAACGAAAATACCCCAACCTACTACTCTGCTGTCCACCTCACCTGGAAAAAAATGCAAGTACTAAGCGCAATGATGTTTCAAGAGGATATGTAGATAACCACGGTAAGGGCAGCTCTGGCTGTAATGTGCAAACTTCTCCCACTGTCCTGAGGCTCCTGGGGGGTGAAGCCCACTGTTGGGTCTGGGATCAAGTGTCATCGTTCAGTGTTTGGGGGTATATGCTTCTCTCCTCTACTGGCTTGGTGATGTATTAGTCTGGGCACTCCTGCATGTCATGCTTTCTAACTTTCCAATAAAGTGAAATCTGATTTTATCTATTCCTGGGCTTATGGCTCTGTTGATTTCCACAGAGATAGGAGTGCTCCTTTTTTTGTTGCTCTGTCCACCTCACCTGCATGTCCAGAGCTTTAAATCTGACTACATTTTCCAGAGTGCACTGCACTTCCAGTGTCTGCCTCCACTATCTATGTGCGCCATGTAGTTGGTTCTAGTAGACAGGCTGCAGACACAAGTGGTGGACGCCACCTGATGATAGAGGAAAGGCTGTGAGGAAAATGCCTTACATAGCACTGCCAGCTGCAAGTCCTCCATTGAGCAGCATGGCCCGAGTAGCATTTGGCCAGGTGCAGAACTGCACATGTGCAGTTTCAAAACCGACCGCAGCCATATTCTCGCACATTTGGCACAGGTAAAAATTGGATGATTTTTACAAACTGTCCTTAAATTTATGGACGGTTGGCAAACCCTGGCACCAAGCCGTCAGTAGCAAATGCTTTAAGTCCTGTAAGTTGCAAGGTGGGGTCTTCATGGATCAGACTTGTTTTCCAGCACATCCCACAGATGCTCAATTGGACTGAAATCTGGATTATTTGGAGGCCAAGTCAACACCTCCAACTTGTGTTCTTTAAACTATTCTTGATTTCATCAGACCAGGCTACCTTCTTCAGTTGCTCAGTTTTAATGCTCACATGCCCATTGTAGGTACCTATGGCTGTGAACATGGATCATCATGGGCACTGGGACTGGTTTTAACAATTTGAGCGACAGTAGCTCTCCTATTGATTTGGACTACATGGGCCAGCCTTTGCTCCCCACATGAATCAATGGGCATTGGCTGTCCATGACTCTGTTGCCGAATCACTGTTTTTCTCTCCTTGAACCACTTTTGATATTTCCTGACCACTGCAGATAAGGGACATCCCACAAGAGCTGCCGTTTTGGAGATGCTCTGACCCAATCTTCTAGCCATTACAGTTTGGCCCTTGTCAAAAATGGTCCTTGTTTATATACTTACATTTTCCCATTTTTTCTGTTTTCAACACATCAATTTCAGGGGCAACATGTTTACTTTCTGCCTAATGCATCTCACCCACTTTAAAATGTCATTGTAATGAGATAATCAATGTTATTCACTTTTCCTTTCAGTAGTCATAATGTTATAGCTGATCGGACATGCTATACACTTAACTAATGTAAAAAGACAAAGCAAAACGAAAACAATGAGATATATTTCAGGTAGTCCTGACTGGCATTATGGTAAAAAGGTAAAATCTGATTGGGTTATGTGCCCCTCTACATTTACTTTTAGAGCTTGTTCACCCACACACCTTCAGGTGCATTTTTTAAATGCATCCTGAATGCATGCATAGTAAAAATCAATGTTTTCCAATCACCCAAGTTCATACCAATGCATTCAGTCCCAGTACATTCAAAAAAAAGTACAACAGCATGCATGTTTCACTGGAACTTGTAAATACATGCAAAGGAACAGAAATGCACAGTTTTCAAATGAAAAAAAAAAAAGAGAAAACAAATACTGCAATAGATTCCAAATACACAATAAACACAGGGATTGTGTTGTAATATAAGCCCGTAGCTCCTTTCAGCACAATGTAAACAACGTGAGCAAGGCTGTGCTGTTGGGTTGATTGACTGAACCCAAAAGGAGCATGTTTAAGTATTTACAATATATATTTTACAATGTATACTGTGCATGTATATATACATTTATAATGTATATATATATATATGTATATATATATATATATATATATATATATATATATATACAGTATCACAAAAGTGAGTACACCCCTCACATTTTTGTAAATATTTTTTTATATCTTTTAATGTGACAACACTGAAGAAATTACACTTTGCTACAATGTAAAGTAGTGAGTGTACAGCTTGTATAACAGTGTATATTTGCTGTCCCCTCAAAATAACTCAACACACAGCTATTAATGTCTAAACTGCTAAAGTGTCAATATTTTGTGTGGCCAACATTATTTTCCAGCACTGACGTAACCCTCTTGGGCATGAAGTTCACCAGAGCTTCACAGGTTGCCACTGGAGTCCTCTTCCACACCTCCATAATGACATCACGGAGCTGGTGGATGTTAGAGACCTTGTGCTTCCCCACCTTCCATTTGAGGATGTCCCACAGATGCTCAATAGAGTTTAGGTCTGGAGACATGCTTGGCCAGTCCATCACCCTTACCCTCAGCTTCTTTAGTAAGGCAGTGGTCATCTTGGAGGTGTGTTTGGGGTCGTTGTCATGTTGGAATACAACAAAATAACTCAACACACAACCATTAATGTATAAACCGCTGGCAACAAAAGTCAGTACACTCATAAATTGAAATGTCCAAATTGGGCCAAATTTGCCATTTCCCCTCCCCGGTGTCACGTGACTCGTTAGTGTTACAAGGTGTCGTGTGAATGGGGAGCAGGTGTGTTCAATTTGGTGTTATCGCTCTCACTCTCTTATACTGGTCACTGGAAGTTCAACATGGCACCTCATTGCAAAGAACTCTCTGAGGATCTGAAAAAAATAATTGTTTCTCTACATAAAGATGGCCTAGGCTATAAGAAGATTGCCAAGACCCTGAAACTGGGCCTCAGCATGGTGGCCAAGACCATACAGCGGTTTAACAGGACAGGTTTCACTCAGAACAGGCCTCGTCATGGTCGACCGAAGAGGTTGATTGCACGTGCTCAGAGTCATATCCAGAGGTTGTCTTTGGGAAATAGACGTATGAGTACTGCCAGCATTGTTACAAAAGTTGAAGGAGTGTGGGTTCAGCCTGTCAATGCTCAGACCATACACCGCACACTGCATCAAATTGGTCTGCATGGCTGTTGTCCTAGGAGGAAGCCTTTTCTAAAGATGATGCACAAGAAAGCCTGCAGTTTGCTGAAGATAAGCAGACTAAAGACATGGATTACTGGAAACATTTCCTGTGGTCTGATAAGACCAAGATAAACTTATTTGGTTCAGCTAATGTCAAGCGTGTTTGGTGGCAACCAGCTGAGGAGTGCAAAGACAAGTGTGTTCTGCCTACATTCAAGCATGGTGGTAGGGGTGACATGGTCTGGGGATGCATGAGTGCTGCCAGCACTGGGGAGCTACAGTTCATTGAGGGAACCATGAATGCCAACATGTACTGTGACATACTGAAGCTGAGCATGATCCCCTCCCTTCAAAGGCTGGGCCACAGGGCAGTATTCCAACATGTTAATGGCCCCAAAACACCTCCAAGATGACCACTGCCTTGCTAAAGAAGCTGAGGGTAAAGGTGATGAACTGGCCAAGCATTTTTCCTGACCTAAACCCTGTTGGGCATCTTCAAACGGAAGGTCGAGAAGCGCAAGGTCTCTAACATCCACCAGCTCTGTGATGTCATCATGGAGGAGTAGAAGAGGACTCCAGTGGCAACCTGTGAAGCTCTAGTGAACTTAATGCCCAAGAGGGTTAAGGCAGTGCTGGAAAATAATGTTGGCCACACAAAATATTGATACTTTGGGCCCAAATTGCAAATTGTCACTTAGGGGTGTACTCACTTTTGTTGCCAGCGGTTTAGACATTAATGACTGTGTGTTGAGTTAATTAAGGGGACAGCAAATTTACACTGTTATACAAGCTGTACACTCACTACTTTACATTGTAGCAAAGTGTAATTTCTTCAGTGTTGTCACATGAAAAGATATAATAAAATATTTACAAAAATGGGATTGGTGTCTTCACTTTTGTGAGATACTGAGTATATATATACAGTATATATACACTATATTACCAAAAGTATTATGACACCTGCCTTTACACACACACATGAACTTTATTGGCATCCCAGTCTTAGTCTATAGGATTCAATATTGAGTTGTCCACCCTTCGGAAGCTATAACAGCTTTAACTCTTCTAGGACAGCTGCCCACAAGGCTTAGGAGAGTGTCTATGGGAATGTTTGGCCATTCTTCCAGAAAAACATATATGCGGTCAGGCACTGATGGGGACAAGAAGGTCTGGCTCGCAGTCTCTGCTCTAATTCATCCCAAAGGTGTTCTATCGGGTTGAGGTCAGGACTCTGTGCAAGCCAGTCAAGTTCCTCCACACCAAACTTGCTCATTCATGTCTTTATGGACCTTGCTTTTATGCACTGGTCCAAATCATTTGGTTGAAGGGGGGTTATGGTATGGGGTCGTTTTTCAGGGGTTGGGCTCGGTCCCTTAGTTCCAGTGAAGGGAACTCTTAAGGCCTCAGCATACCAAGACATTTTGGAAAATTTAATGCTCCCAACTTTGTGGGAACAGTTTGGGGATGGCCCTTTCTGTTCCAACATGACTGCGCACCAGTGCACAAAGCAATGTCCATAAAGACATGGATGAGTGAGGTTGAGGTGGAGGAAATTGACTGCCCTGCGCAGAGTCCTGAACTTCACCTGATAGAACACCATTGGGATGAATTAGAGCGGAAACTGTGGGCCAGACCTTCTCAACAATATCAGTGTCTGTCCTCACAAATGCGCTTCTGGAAGAATGGTCAATTATTCCCATAGAAACACTCCTAAACCTTGTGGACAGCCTTCCCAGAAGAGCTGCATTCAACAGGGTGTGCTAACTCAATATTGAACCCTACGGACTAAGACTGGGATGCCATTAAAGTTCATGTGCGTGTAAAGGCAGGCGTCCCAATACTTTTGACAATATAGTACATATATACACTGTATATATAAACCTCATGGTAGACATCACACACATAAAGAAAAATGGCCCCCAGTACACTCATGCAGTTAAGTCCGCACAAATAATCTACTCACTCATGAGTTTTGAAACAGGGGTTAGGGCAAATCAATCAGCGAAATGTTGTTGTACTGATCAGTGATGATTCCTTGGCACTTGAAGCTTCTGTGTCAAGATCTTTGAGTGCCACATCTGGAATGAATATAGATAGATAGATAAATAGATAGATAGATAGATAGATAGATAGATAGATAGATAGATAGATAGATAGATAGATAGATAGATAGATAGATAGATAGATAGATAGATAGATAGATAGATAGATAGATAGACAGACAGACAGACAGACAGACAGACAGATTAGATGATAGATAGATAGATAGATAGATAGATAGATAGATAGATAGATAGATAGATAGATAGATAGATAGATAGATAGATAGATAGACAGACAGAGACAGACAGACAGACAGATAGATAGATAGATAGATAGATAGATAGATAGATAGATAGATAGATAGATAGATAGATAGATAGATAGAATAAACTTCACTGATTTGCACTAGCTCCTGTGTCAAGATCTTTGAGTGTCACATCTGGAATGAATATACATACATATTTATATATATTTAGATAGATAGATAGATAGATAGATAGATAGATAGATAGATAGATAGATAGATTGCGTATATGTAGCTGTATAATTAGCTATTATATGGGAGAAAGTTCAATAGCTGTAGTAATTTTAAATATAATTTTTGATCCAATAAGTCTGTAACAAAATTACCAATGTAGAAATAATAAGGCAATGTCAGCTGCAAAAGTTGGTTGCAATTTAGGTACTGCTAATATAAAACGAACTCTACCCAGGCAGTGATGCATATTGTAAAAGAAGAAAGGGTAAACGCAATAGGAAGCGCCCTCTGTCTGCCAACATGCCGAATTGCACTGCTGGCCTCTGTCACTGTGTTCATTCTGTTATGAGATAGTAGTCCATCTGACACTTGTAGCCATATGTCATAAGGATAGGCATTGGTTAGTGCACATCACAATCAACATTAGGTTGTTTACAAATATTAGCAAATCTCTAATATATTTGTATTTCACCTAAAGCAATACATTCCACCCTATCTTGCTTTTTTTTAGTCTATCTTGTTTGCTGTTGCCATTTCCTTCTGAACCTTCTAATGACTGTTAGGAGAGCAGTGCTGCTGGTGCACGTCTGCATCCCATATGCCTTGACATTTGTTTAAATTTGCACAGAAAGCAAAGCCCTAAAAGCGTGTAGCTGATTATTGGAGGTTGCAGTGGGGTGGGTGGGTGTGTGTTGCTTGTTCTTGTGCACTATCTTATGTGTCAGTAGTGGTTCTCCCATTCTCCAACCACATCGCAGAGTAGTGGGTCTTGCAGGCTGTGCTGGTGATTGCGCTGGTGCCAGGACTAAAACAGATTAACACGTGATGAGGAGCAGCTTGATAAATGGGACCTGAGAGCACTGGGACCAGAGAAAAACACCAAGCAGACAATACACAACCTGGGAGCCCTGTCTGCTGCAACTAAACCAGAAAAACACAGCAATACAAAAAAAAATCAAGAGATAAGGGGAAAAAGCATCCTCAAGATTTTGGGGCAGGATCAGCTGACCGAGCCGATAAATGTCATTGAGCACCACATCCTTGTGTCAGTGGCATGTTAGGAATGCTCTTAGGTACAAGAGAAGATCTCAATAGCATTAACTTGGTCTGATCTGATTCTTAACAAGCAAGATCTGTAGTAGAGATACATGAAGTGGATTAAGACGCCTCCTATCTTTATTTTTTGCTTGCGCTGGCAGAGGTTTGAGGTTTTCCGAAATCTTGGGTGATCGGAGCAGACTGTGTGTGTCACTTTGTTGTGCTGCGCCCGGGGCAGTGTACTGTGCTAGCAGCGCTCTCTTCTCCTACTCCCTCTTGGGGGCAGCAGTTCAGCACCAGCGACTTCAGCACCACCGCCAGTGGACAGCGCACGGCTTCAGTCCGGTCTAACAAGTTCAACACAGAAGCCCCCCCATCTACAGTACGGCTGGAAGGGAAGGAGGCAAAGCACAGCACAGGGAGCATCCTTTTCATACGGTGGCATGTAAGGAACGGTAAGTCTGCTCTCTCCACGCCTGGATCTCTGCTTCCTTTTCATATCCCCCTTGTTATTGTGCTATTTCTTTAGAAACCTTTTGTTCTTCTTTAAAGATGCTAGAGATTAGAAAGTTTTAACCTACATCGTTTAGTGCTGAAATTCGCATCAGCTAGATGAAAAACAAGTACAGTGTCACCAGCAATAAAAAGGAGAACATTAATATTGGATAAGGGATGTGTTTTACATGTCAGTGTCATGGAGATGTAAAGAGACTGTGAGCATGGAAAAGAGAGATGAACCTAATGCTGGTGTACATAGATTTCCATCTAGCCATGGTCCAGATCACACATTACTAGGTAATTTAGGGTTTCTTTGAATAAGTATAAGAACTGAGATATTTGGTATATATATATATATATATATATATATATATATATATATATATATATATATATATATATGTGTGTGTGTGTGTGTGTATTGATTTTTTTTTCTAGTAAGGTTGGTAAAATTCCATTCAATTTCCAATATCAGGGGCAGTAAAATGCCTGGCAAATGGACTTGTTTACCAAGTGTGTGTATTTGTGCGTGTGTGCGTGTGTGTTGGTTTTGTTTTACCATCTTCTCATTACTACAAAAGCCAAATCAAATCACAATTACAATACAATTCTAATGTGACCTGTGGCATAGGGGCAGCATTAATTAATTTTTTTAAAATAAATTACTACCCTAACCACATCTAATCCCTTTTACATATGAATTGATTGTGACTTGTAACATAAGGGTAGTATTAATTCAGTTTTAAAATGCATTACAAACCAAGCCTTATCGAACCCCAATTAAATATAATATGAACTTGACCTGTAACATAGGGGTAGCATTACGTCATTTTAAAACTTTACTACCCAAGCCATATCTAATCCCGATTAAAATATGATTCTAATCTGAACTGTAACATAAGGGAGGGATTCATTCATTTTTTTTTAATAAATTACTACATTAGCCACATCTAATCATCCCTATTAAATATTATTTTATTGTGACCTGTAGCATAAGGGGAATATTAATTCCTTTTTTTTTTTAATATATTACAATCAAAGCCATATCTAACCCCAATTAAATATGGTTTAAACTTCACCTGTAACATAGGGGTACTGTTATGTCATTTTTAAAATCATTTACTACCCAAGCCTTATCTAATCACAATTAAATTATTATTCTATTGCGACCTGTACCATAGGGGCAGCGGGGCAGCAGGGCATAGGGGCATAATTACAATCAATGCCAAATTTAATCCCAATTAATTATGACTTTAACTTGACCTGTAACATAGAGGTAGTATTAGCTCATTAAGAAAAAAAACTTTACTACCCAAGCCATATTTAATCCCAAATAAATCTTGTATTAGAATGGTAGGTTGCTATACCCCAATGTAGATTGGTATCAGTCCCTATGATACTAAATAGAAGCCCACAGATGGGAAAAGAGAGAGGGGAAGTTAGGACTTTTCAATACTAGCATAACATACAAAAGAATATGAATGAATATGAATATTGTATCCTTTTGTATATGATGCTGTTATCGCAAAGTCCCAACTTCCCACCTCTCTTTTCCCCTGTGTGGGCTTCTACCAATTAAATATGTTACTAATGTGATCTGTAGCATAAGGGTAGTATTTTTCTTTTCCATAAAGTACTCTCTCCAAGTCAAATCTAATCCCATTTAAAAACTATTCTAATATGACCGGTAAAATAAGGGTAGTGTTTATTCATTTTTGTTTCATAAATTACTACCCAAGTCAAATCCAATCCCTTTTGAATATAATTCTAATATAACCTTTATTTTAACACGAGGGTGGTATGTATTCATTTTATTACATAAATGATCACCCAAGCAAAATCTTGACCCAGCACTATATTCTCTAACATAAGGGTAATACTCATTCAACTTATATTTTCTTTTGCCCTTATGTTATCGATGAAAGGTACTACAATGATAGTGATCACAAGTGAATAACTGTTTATTGAAACGATCATCAGAGTCCCACTGTATCTATGTTTAAATTAAATAATTTTTTTATATTTTGCCATTTCGCTTATAGGAACATAAGGAACAACCAAGATAGTGACATCACACATTCACAAGAGACTGGTGTGTGTTCTTGTGCCAAATTGGAAAACTTGAGATGCAGATGAAATATCTGGGTTGGGCATCTGTTGGTAACTGTTGAATGAGAGGTTTCAGAAATGAGTCTGTCCCCTCACTGTGAAGTGTTGGGAGCTCATTATATGTGCTCTCATAGAAGCTATATTGAATAAAACTTTGAGACATAAACAAAGAGATCACCAGTGTAAGGAAGGAGTGTGGGAGACAAGTATGTAAATACCATTAGAATAAAGGAATTGATAATATATATATATTAAGTATGGCGTATTATGGTTATGCAATCTGGCTTTCTCAAAGTGAAGGGGGTTTGTATATTCAATGCTATTCATTAGACTTGTTTTTTCTGTACTAATAGCAGTGAACCTTTTGTTAGACGCTATAAGGAGCTGTAGGCAGCCATTAACACAACAGAAAACATATCTAATGAGGTCAAGCCCAATATGATGTAAGCTCAGACTTTATAACAGATACACTGCTTACATTAGACAGAGTGTACTATATTAAAAAAAAAGCTTTTTTACTGGTTATTCTTAGGGTTAGTGCCAAAAAGCATGGCCTGCATAGCTCTTTTGCATTTGTCATTGCAAAAAAATCTCAGTTGCCATAAGAATGTTGCTTGTTTAACAATGGTGATGGTTATAATGAAACGGCATGCCAATTAATGCTAAAGGATAAAAACGCTGTCAAGAGAAATAAAGTTAGCCTAAAACAATATGTGATCTATAATATGGCACTTGGTTAGGAATATAAAGAAAACTCTCAGATTTATATGCAAATCATAAACCACTGTGTGTTAAATCATTAAATCTTTGAATGAAATAATGGTATGTGTTGCGTATGTGATGACATTTGTTTCAGTTGCTTTATTTGGATTTCTGCAGCATGCACATTACACCTTTGCGTTTTCCTTGTTATCTTGACAGCAATAATGGTCTTCATTGTAAATATTACAGATAAGTTAAACATTATTGGTTATGGGCTAATATGTAAGCATTACCTCCCTTTTATGGGAATTTGTGCATGTGTGCATTCTCCTTTTTTCTGCAACCATTGTTTCAACAGCCTATTGCTTACATACTGCTCATTGGTAAACTTTACAGAGTGCTCATCACTTAAATACATTTTAGCATGATAATGTACGCTAAATGTATTTTGTACATAAAGCCTTGCAACTGGTTCAAGACATCCAGGTGACACAAAACATGTGCTTGGTTGAGGGAATATAATGTAAAATAAATGACTTAAAAGTGTATGTTTTCACTGGCTCTTACAGGGCACTTGCAGTGCATAGTAATATATTTTATTGATTTTCTAGACAATCCTTTGCCTCTACCAGTTTACAGTATTTGTCCTAGCAGAGCAGTATCACCCAGATGTAATAACAACAGCAATGCTCATTTTTTTATGAGCAATGTAGTGAAAACTGTTATGTTATATAAATGGTAGCCACCCCCACCCTTCTGCTATCATATATGCTGATAATTTATGAACCTGTATCTTGTAGACCTGAGATAGTCTGAAAAATTATCTAAATCTAGAAAATATAGTCCATGTGCCATAATTTGAAGATGTGGTAAGAGGTCATAAGGTCATGAAGTCATGACAGATGGCCAACAGAGTTGCAGGCAAAATAAGTAGTAAAACCCTATTTCTCTTAGTGTTGGGATTCACTGTTTTAGTGATAAGGAATTAGTATTTTACCATTGCTCTTAGTGTGAATTCTAATACTTCAGAACCACAATAGTAAACAAAAAAAATATGACTATTATATATGGTCTTTAAATTCACATTAGCTTCCTAGGGAGTTTGATGATAGGGTTAATATTGATCATTAGGACCACAGATGTTTCATACCATAACAAAACAAAATATCCACAGTTCGATTCATCATATCTCAAGGTGCTCAAGTTTGCAGAGTATTGTAACAGACTTGCCCTACTTTGGTATTGACTAAGATCACTTACATGTTGGAGATTTCACACTGTCTTCCATGATTCAATATTTATCAGACTAATGGAAGGTTTCTATTTACTGGATGCGTTACCATTGGTTGAAATTACTACTCACCAATTTCTTTGTATCAGATGGCTAAAAGTTAGTAATCTCATTTTATTCATATGAATATGGGGATAGAAATCCATGCTGTATTAGTTGTCCCCATTGTAGTTATATCTGAAAAGTCTCTACAATATCCACAAAGGGCCTCCATGCTTGAATTAGGAAACTGTTTTGTTTTCAAAAAAATATATTTGCAACTAACTTTCTCGTAAAGACCATTAAAAAGGACCAAGCAAATGTGGCAGAAAAATAATAATATACAAAATAGAAACAAATTCCCCTATAAACCCAATGATGTTGCCTGACATTTTACAATTTGTGACCTGGTGGTTAAATGTTTTATAACATGCTAACAGGGTAAACTATAGTACTTGTACTAACCTACTTGTAAATCCTAGAAAAATACTTTTTTATTTGCCAAACACCTTACACATTTACACACTTCTTCTATCTATCTGTATATTGCCTTGTGTAATTCAATTTTCAAACCTAATACATTCACCTATAAAACTTAAATGACCTTAAGGTATGTAGACTTAAATAAAACTGGATATCAAAAAAACACTTACACTGGTAATATTTGTTTTAGAAATCACTATTTAACGACTGTAATCTTGATTACTGTTTTCAAACTGTCAGAAGAAAAACTGTAATGCAGTCTCTGTGGATTGTGCCATAACAATGCCTACGGGAAGTTTGAAAAATACGCATAGTGGGTGTGAGCTATTACTGTTGCTATTAAGAAGAATGGAAAATTGAGAGTGACATAAATTTTTAATTCCCCATGATTTCAGACAAACTTGTGCTGGCCAGTCATACCCAAGTCTTTGTGAGGGAGATGTGAGAATCTTTGGATTTCTGTCAACATTCTTGGCTTTAAAAATGTTTTAGATGTTAAAATTACAACAGCAACATTAAATGAAAGTTAAAATAGTAATAATAAAAATAGCATTCATCAGAATCAGCTTTCAAAGAAAAAAGCTTTTGTATATTTAAATATTCAGATTTTTTATTTTTTTTTACTTTCCCTATTCACGTAGTGTGTTTATTTGAATTGGTGTATGTATATCATAGCTAAACCATTGTTAGGTGCTTGTAGTCATGGCAATCCTAGCACCTAGAGCACACCCTGGAAACAAAGGATTATCTGCCCATTTAATAATTGTAGTGCTTTACCCTAAGGGAGCCAGTATTAGGTGTTTTCTATGTATATGTGCTTGTTGCACTGGGATTGTAAAGTTCTTATGCCCTGGAGCAAAGGGCTCTTTGTATTCTGGTAATGTAACATGGAAATAACATACAATTAGATAATATTTAATGATAGGAGATGCAGTTAATGTTAATATAATGTTAATCATGTCTATTTTTGCAAAAAAATTATTTAAATAGCTTACTACAAAGTAAGGTTTTATTTTGAGCAAGGAATGCAAGCAATTGCTGTAAAAAATAATGTGGTTTGAATATGACATACTGATGCCCAGCTTTCAGGAAGCACGCTAATAACATTAGTGATTTATAGGGGACACATTGTCTACGGATCTATTGTTTCATAAGTGCCACGTGTTCTGTTAAATGCTATTTCACATACAAATTTGCCATTTAATAGACCCATTAGCATCGCACATTATAATCCATCACAGTAGTCCTTACCGCATTAAAGCTTATCTCCAAAGTTGCATTTTACCTTTCTCCATTTTATGATGATTGCCAACTTCCACAATCTCCTATGTGGTCAACTATTAAATGACAATAATTGTATTATGTGTGATTGATTTATGCAGAATGCTATGCAGGTATACTGCTGGGGCAGCAGGGGAAACCAGGACCCCGCTCCCATATTCCATAGGGAGGGTGAGAATAAAGACTAAAAGTTACTTATCATAAAAAGTACAAATCTCATTTGAGTCAGGTAACATAAACCACATTGGAAGGTGAATCCAATAAGAATGGCTAGTTCAGTTCACAAATGTACAGTATATACATATTTATACAGTGGTCTTCATCTAGTGGCTCAGGGTCTGCATGCTTATGTTTCCTAAGCCATATTGTATACCATCAGAAAGGTTTTAGTACTTTTTTTTTTTTTTTAAATGTTGATTGAAATTTTATACTAAGGATGGATCACCGTATTAAGTTGCTCCTGGGAATGTTTAAAGTATAACTAAAGACAAAACTTTTTTTAGTTTTGGTTACAGTAGAGATGGATTAGAACACCTGTCCATTTTTCATATATGTCTGTGCCCCCGTTGGGTAGACTCACTGTCTGTATTTGCCCTGTTTACCATTATATTTGAAAGTGAAAATAAACAAAAATTCTAAACTTTAGGTTGTCCCTGGAACAGGAATATAGGGTAAATCTTCCAAAGAGGACACTAGTTCTAGTGACTCTTGTGTTAACCAGGAATTCCCTCACATTGGAGGGATTTCCTCTTGCCTCCTGTTTTGGCTATGGGACAGGAGGAGAAGGGAAATCTCTACAATTGGACACAGATGGCAAAAAAACTTGATAAGGGTTATAAACGTTCCTTACTAAAAAAATGTTTTCCCCCTAGTTGCACTTTAGCAGGAACCACATTCCAAGTGAAACTGATCTCAGTTAGTTGTGCATTCATGTGATAGGGTTGAATCACCTCCTGATTTCTAACATTGTCTATAGTATTGGAGCTCACCCATTTACAGCTTGCTTAATTTTCCATTCATTTACATCTCAGCTGTAGGCATGGCAAAGTAATGAACTTTATTATGGAATTCTTCATTTATTGCTATAGAGAATTCAGTTGGTGGCTAGACTGTTTTAACAGCCGGAATCTAGGTAGGGAAACAACCCTGTAACGGTGGGTGCTTGGATAGAGACATAGAATCTCCATAGCTAGGAATTATGATAAATTGTAGATTATATTAACTGCTTAAAGTTCACCCAATACCAAGTGACCATTTGTGGGAGAAGTATGGTTTTCTGTGATGTAGTTATGATATGACTGTGAACAATATATTTTTGTACCTCAGAGATCTTCTTAGAAACGCTAATGATAAACAGTGCAGTGGTACTTTCATTGCTTAATCCAGCTGAAAACAGAGTTCATCTTTTGGAATGGAGTAACAGCCAGCATTAAATTGAATGCAATTAAAGTGTGAATATTTCACAATATTCTTTCACACTGCATCAGCTTACTTGCTAATCATGGTAATATGCTAATTTTCTGTGGCAGCAAAGCATCCTTTAGACCTGTTTAAGCACATACAGTACTGGATATTTATTACCTGGTGAATACAGCTATTGCTTTCATCTTGGCTTTCACATATTTCTTAGATGGCTAGTAATCATTCAACTAAATAAGAAATAGCCCTTTTTCATGTCAATCACATTCAATGCCCAGTGTATTTCCCATTTTATTTTAAAAGTATTATGGAATGAAAATAAATTATTAAAACATGCTATAAAGTAAAATTTGTATTTACCTGATACAGGCTTGGGATAATAATTTTTTTCACTAGAGGCAACAGACTGGCCCCAGTAAATGTGCTTTTTATGTGTTGTTGCACTGTCCCTTTGTTGACTAAGTGATTATTTTTTGTATTTTCAGAAAAGTCTAGCCACAGCAGTGATTTGCTGCTGTGACATCTTGTCTACAATTCAGTAGGAGAAACTGGACCTGTAACATTTTGCAAAAAGTCACATTTACTGGTTTCTGAAGACATATTTAGGAGGGTTACAGAGCACATTGCTGTAAGCACAAAATCCAGGTGAGAGGGAGATACTTACTTTGGACCAGTGTATCTAGGTAGGCTAGGTGCTTGCCTTGCTACAAGTCTCATATCTTCTTTCTGTGCCAATGTCATTGGAGCATGGACCTCATTCTGCTGCATTGACTGCCATTTGTTGTTGTTGTCATCTTCCTGCTGGGGAGTGCTGTGTGTTTCCATCAACTCCTCCCAATCAGCATGCAAGGACCTGTGGTAGCTTTTTTCTCACAATCCTTTGAATGTATAAGCTAACATAAACAGTATATTGGCATCTGCCTAATGAAGACGAGGAGTAATAACTAGTGACATGAAGGAGGACAGTGAGATAAGGATATTGCACAGTAATTCATTGTTGCCAAACAACCTGATTTGCATCATAAACTTGAAGCTAACAGATGAACCACTGGGAGGTATGCTAAGTTTTTTTGGTCAGTGGTCCTTTATTATGTATGGTTACCCCACTTAACCTACTCTGTAGATTACAATATAGATTTAGTTGTTTCTATCATAAAGCTGGCCAAAATATCCTGCAAATCCAATTACTTTTTTACTCAAGTTCAGCTAGCCTTCAACAATTTAGTGCTTGGGGTTAATTTCAAGTATCCTTAGGATTTCAGGCATTGCATTAGGGCAGTGGTCCTCAACTCCTGTCCTCAGGACCCACTAACAGGCAAGATTTTAAGTAATACCTTGGGGAGATGAAGACTAGAATACTACAATCACTGAGCAGCAAATTATATCACCTGTGATATATATTTCAGTTATCTTGCAAACCTGGCCTGTTAATGGGTCCTGAGGACAGGAGTTGAGAACCGCTGCATTAGAGCATTAGGGGAAGCCCCAGCTACAAAGCCTGAAGGAATTATTCTTTACAAAAGCATGTAGTGAGCATTAGTTTACTTTACAGCCCCAGTGATCTTTGGACTGCCTTTTTAAGCCAAAGTAAAAATCATGTAAATGATCAAAATTACACAAATGGGATGCAGCATTGCATGAAGAAATTTGTTTGACACATGGACATTATTATTATGTCCATTGTCTTCATTATTACTATATTATTACTTTTCCACAAATATTATATGCCAACTAAATTACCATTGTCTATAAAGAGTAGGCACATCCAGGCATATTCATCTTAATAGATTCATATATGAGGAATTTACAAACTTCTTAGGTGACAAAAGTGGAACCAGCACCCACTTGTGCTACGAGAGGGAGGGTCGCCCTGTTCCATTGTGCTGCACTTGCACAGTGTGTACTCTCTCCTGGTGGATTTAATGAGCTCAGTGTCTGCAACAGGAGAGAGGCATTCCCTCCTGTAGAACTCCGGGGATGCTGGTCCCAACAGCTGCTCTGTTTCTACAATATCTCGGAATGAAGCCATCTCAAGCTGTAGAAGGTTTTAGGAATGCTTTTAATGATGTTTGGGCACACATTCTTGGAATTGAAAAGGAGCCTTGGCTAGAAGGGAGCTTAGTTTTAGCACACTATGCTGCTATACCCATATAGGACAGCTTAGTATGCTTTTTGGTAAAGATGAACTTACACTTTAAAGCCTCCTTTGCAGGACATCAGATGCATGATGAATATATGCAAGGGTGAGTGAGATCGGCAGATTCTCCATAAGAATCAGTTGTTGAATCATTGGTAAATCTATGATGTACCCTCTAAAAATGTCAAAAGGCTGTAACTTTCACTGTATTTTTAGGATCCCAGGTTCTCACAGAAGTGGGGAGCATTCAGATCTGATCTGTTACATATGGGACTCAATCCAGTGAATGTGCAGACAGCAAATGCTACTTTATAACTACAGTAAAAATCAAATACACAGTAAATGAGATATAATGGAGGGTCACAGGAATTTAGAAATTTTGCAGTTATTCTACTCCATACAAAATGACATAGTTTGTAATGATTTAAAAACAGTACACTGAAACAGAACTCCAATGAAAGATAATAGAGCTCAATTTCCTACCAGATGACATGTGGGTGTCACTCAGGAGTAAGCAGACCTGCTGAGATCTTCCTTTTTTCTATGGTAGCTTTGACATTTCTCACTCAGATTCATCCAAAGTACTAGTACTCAGCACAAATTAGTTTATTAAATTACTGCTATGAATATGGATAGGAAAATAAGAATCAAACTAAACGTGGAGAATCAAGCTGGCTGAGCAATGCTGGTGCTTTGTCTAACGCCAAAGGTCCTGTGAAAAAATCATAACGGTGATACTGGGGAGATATCCCTATATGGGTTCTCTAACAACCCACTCTAATTCTACTTTAGTGCACAGGGCCATGGTGATATGGGGGTTAGAACTAGTCCTTCAGTAGCTAGCCCAGGCCCCACCAGTTCAACAGGAGGCCTAGAGGTGGAGAGGGGACTATTTCATTACTTCTGGGCATAGATGAGGTAATCTCCTAGCCTCCAGCAATTAAAAAAAATCCCTGGGCCCCATATTTTCAGCAGGGGGGCTGGGGACAGAAAATTGACTATTTAACGATTTTCAGCTGTAGGTGAAATAATATTTAGTGGCATGGTTCCTGACAATTAAAGTGGTTGTAAAGTCTCCACAATAAACTCCTATGATACGTTCTGTTATGGCATAATGAGGATGGCAGTGGGGGCAATATAATCTGTAAATACAGTTTTACAGCAGTGCTTCTGTGTGGTCACATGGCTTTCTCAGGTCTTACTCCTGAGCAGAGGGAATCCAGTGGGAGGGGCTCATATCCATCTGCTGTTCCAGTTTCACCTTCTTTGCCATTCTTAACAAAAATGAGGGGAAGAGCAGCTGCAGGGGAATACTGAGGAAATCAAACCAGTAGGGGAGGTGAGAGGTGAGGAGGTAATTGCCTTCACACAAACCATGGTAATAGCAGGGAGGGAGGGAGGGGATACAGAGATGCTGCAGACAGAGCAGCATTGATGGAAAGATGTAAACTGACCACACTATCATGGATCGGCAAAATGGGAAACAACTGCGTTAATCCAAAAAGTATAAAAGCAGCAACCTCAAGTGTGACCGACACACCAAAAAACAATGTAATAAATAAGTTGCGCTAAAAATGAAACATATAATGTGATTATATGGTGAAAAAAAGTCCGTAATAATGTCCAAAAATTGGAAACATGAGATGAAGTAATCAGCGAAGTAACTGTGCAGGTACCGCTTACCAGAAGCAGGATAGGTAAAAGCCAAATTACGACTGACAACTCCAAAAGACCTCAGGAAGTAGACCCCAGTGGACCTCGTGATTCCCACGTAGATCTCCTCAGTAAGGTATTGGTATGTGGAATGAAAAACAAAACGTCATAGCGTAAAAAACACAAAAACAAAATCAAAAAGTAACACCCAAAGTGATTGGGAGCACCAAGGATCCCGTGTTGGAGAGTGAGTCTAGTGAGTAGACGTGAATAAAGGAAGGAAACTGGATCCCCACAAACTCATTAGGCTCTCAAAGGTGAGAACGTCATCTTTGATGAAACGCGTCAGGTCACGGCGTGCTGACGTCACCTTCACGTTATTGTCCACGAAGGACGGACGAGCAGAGCCGTCCGGCCGGTGGCCGTTACCTCTCTCCTTTGGCCTTTGTCATCCGATGCTTGTAAGTGTTTGCCTTTTTATTTAATAAACATCCGTGGGTTTTATGCTATGGCGTGCTCCTTTTTATTCCATGGTTGATGTGTCATCTGCATTCTGAATCCCCATTGGAGTTTCCAGCGGAGGTCCTAGTGGATTGGTCCCCTTATACATTCATTTGCCCACTATCCACCTGGAGTCGGTAAGGGTATTTACAATTGGTGTTGCCCTCTCTGGTTTGCATGATTGGGATCCTCTAATCGTTTTTGCTCTTCACATTTATCTCTTGGTAAGCTGCAGTCCTACTGGGGGAGGTGTCTGACTCTTCCTGTCTGATTACCTGTCTGGTGATTATCTTTATACACTTTGGTAAGAAGTACCTATTGAGTTTGTGGGGATCCAGTTTCCTTCCTTTATTCACGTCTACTCACTAGACTCACTCTCCAACACGGGATCCTTGGTGCTCCCAATCACTTTGGGTGTTACTTTTTGATTTTGTTTTTGTGGTTTTACGCTATGGTGTTTTGTTTTTCATTCCACATACCAATACCTTACTGAGGAGATCTACGTGGGAATCACGAGGTCCACTGGGGTCTACTTCCTGAGGTCTTTTGGAGTTGTCAGTCGTAATTTGGCTTTTACCTATCCTGCTTCTGGTAAGCGGTACCTGCACAGTTACTTCGCTGATTACTTCATCTCATGTTTCCAATTTTTGGACATTATTACGGACTTTTTTTCACCATATAATCACATTATATGTTTCATTTTTAGCGCAACTTATTTATTACATCATGGATCGGCAGCCATGAATAGCGTGGTCAGTTTACTCAGAGGAACACAGGAACAGGCAGGATCAACCAGGTATTATACTACAAGGATAGAGATACATGACATTGCAAAAGTGCTATGCTGTATAACATGCCTTAAAGAGACAGGACCATGATTTTTTTTTTAGTGTTACAATCAATTTAACCACTTGCCGACTGCCGCAAGACTATTTACTGCGGCAGTCAGACTCTCCTGGGCAAAGTGACGTAGTACTATGTCGCTCGCCCAAAAGAATGCTCTGTTTGTGGAAAAAAAAGGACGTCAATTTAATTTGGGTACAGCGTCGCACGACTGCACAATTGTCCGTTAAAGTCATGCAGTGCCAAATCGCAAAATAGGGCCTGGTCTTTGAGCAACTAAATCCTCTGGGGCTTAAGTGGTTAAGTTCTGGCTTTCAATTTAAATTTGCTGGGCAGGCCCAAACCCAAAATTAATTGTCAGAAACAGCAGCCTAGAGGATGACTGCACTTGCACCCTACAGTCATTAAATGATCTACTCTATGATGGAGTATGTGCTTTGCTGTGATATGGGACTAGCCTCTGTGATGTCAGTCAGGGAGCTTGGAGCAGATCACCCTTTTAGTTTCAAGCAGATGGGAGCAAAGCTGACTGCAGGGAGCACGGTCCTAAACCTGGTTTAGCTAAAGCCTATAAGTGAGTGTCAGGATCAGTATGCTGCCCTTTCATCCAGTGTGAGGGCTGCTTTCCTGGAAATAGACTTCACAAAGGGAACCATTTTTATGGGATAAGAGTGATGATAGTATGAAGCACAGCTATTACTTTATGGGTAATTACAGATAAGGACTTAGATGCAAAACCGCCTTTTTCAGTGTGGCAATGCAATTGATAATGTGCAAGATACTGTAACCAATAGCAGCCACTCAACAGAATGCACTATGGACAATACATGACCCAAACCTGAGCTCTGCAGTCTGTTAGTAACCTTTCCTGACCTTTGCACTGTCTTCACTATTCTCTCCTGGCTAGGAATAGGATCCCAGTCCAGTTCAAACACAAATTCAGACCAAATTTTGTTTGCGTGAACACCGCCCTTTCAGCCCATTCATCAGGAGCCGAACATCATACTGTATATATATCAACAGTTTTTTTCTGCTACTATATATAACAGTTTCCTTCTTTTACTGTCAGGGTTAAAATGAATTGGCAGGTGTTGCCACCCCCTGTGTCTTTAGCAGTGACATAATCGGCACCATAATTTACAGCTGGGAATCCCTGGCTATAAAAAAAGCAGCCAGGATAATTTTAAAAAATGGTGTGGGGTTCCCCTAAAATCTATACCTATTATGGATTTTGAATGGGAACCTCACACAAAAATCAAAAACAAAAAATCTTGAGGTTCCCCAACAAAAATCCACACCACACTCTTATCCGAGCATACATCCTAGTAGGCTATAAAAGTGGCAGAAAATATGTGCACCCAATCCCTTTTGAACCAAACTAGGCTACACAAAAGTTATTGAGAGGCCCTTCAAAAAACAAAAAAAAAAAAAAAAAACATTCAACTATATAAAACAACCATCCATTGTCCAGTAATGCAATTCCTTGTCAATCATAATGAATGACACCAACCAAACTGTTAAAAGAAAAAAACGCCAGTGTGATTCAATTCCAGCAACTGCTCAACAATAAATGACAGCTTCTAAAGAGCTAAGTAAAAACAAAGGAGAGGGGTTTTTCACATTATTTACATTATTGACCAAATATGGGCATGACTATATTTAGTTAATTACATCACTTATTCAAATGGGGGGTGGTATCTCGGTGCACCCTTATTATTAAAATTGGCTTCCAGATTCTGATAACTCCCCTGCCTGCAGACCACTAAAACCACTGGAACAGGGTTGCGGGGAAGAGGAATTGCGCTCATCAATGTGTGAACAAGATGCTTTGCCAGGGGGATCAAGGTACCAGCCATGTTTGGGCATGGGACCTTTTAGGTTTCAGGAGAGGCACATGCTTGTCCCTCCTTTCCTGGCCTGCATGGCTGAAGGATTTTGCTTAGATTTAGGGTCTGGCATGAATTTTTTGGTGAGATCTTTGCATGGATTGCCCCTTAAAATCAGGTCTGCTATAGAATTTAGAGGGATGCCAGTCCTTTTTTTGCCTTAAAATGAATATCAGACATGAAGAGCCTAGTTTGAATTATTGGAGGAACCCCGCACCTTTTTAGTGCATGGATTTCCCTATTGGCATCTACAGTATCTCACAAAAGCGAGTACACCCCTCACATTTTTGTAAATATTTTATTATATCTTTTCATGTGACACCACTGAAGAAATGACACTTTGCTACAATGTAAAGTAGTGAGTGTACAGCTTGTATAACAGTGTATATTTGCTGTCCCCTCAAAATAACTCAACACACAGCTATTAATGTCTAAACTGCTAAAGTGTCAATATTTTGTGTGGCCACTATTATTTTCCAGCACTGACGTAACCCTCTTGGGCATGAAGTTCACCAGAGCTTCACAGGTTGCCACTGGAGTCCTCTTCCACACCTCCATAATGACATCACGGAGCTGGTGGATGTTAGAGACCTTGTGCTTCCCCACCTTCCATTTGAGGATGTCCCACAGATGCTCAATAGAGTTTAGGTCTGGAGACATGCTTGGCCAGTCCATCACCCTTACCCTCAGCTTCTTTAGTAAGGCAGTGGTCATCTTGGAGGTGTGTTTGGGGTCGTTATCATGTTGGAATACTGCCCTGTGGCCCAATCTCCAAAGGGAGGGGCTCATGCTCTGCTTCAGTATGTCACAGTACATGTTGGCATTCATGGTTCCCTCAATTAACTGTAGCTCCCCAGTGCCGGCAGCACTTATGCAGCCCCAGACCAAGACATTCTCACCACCATGCTTGACTGTAGACAAGACATACTTGTCTTTGTAATCCTCACCTGGTTGCCACCACACATGCTTGACACCATCTGAACCAAATAGGTTTATCTTGGTCTCATCAGACCACAGGACATGGTTCCAGTAATCCATGTCCTTAGTCTGCTTGTCTTTAGCAAACTGTTTGCGGGCTTTCTTGTGCATCATCTTTAGAAGAGGGAAAACAGCCATGCAGACCAATTTGATGCAGTGTGCAGCGTATGATCTGAGCACTGACAGGCTGACCCCCCACCCCTTCAACCTCTGCAGCAATGCTGGCAGCACTCATACATCTATTTCCCAAAGACAACCTCTGGATATGATGTTGAGCATGTGCACTCAACTTCTTTGGTCGACCATGGCGAGGCCTGTTCTGAGTGGAACCTGTCCTGTTAAGCTGCTGTATGGTCTTGGCCACCTTGCTGCAGCTCAGTTTCAGGGTCTTGGCAATCTTCTTATAATCTAGGCCCTCTTTATGTAGAGCAACAATTCTTTTTTTCAGATCCTGAGAGAGTTCTTTACCATGAGGTGCCATGTTGAACTTCCAGTGACCAGTATGAGAGAGTGAGCGATAACACCAAATTTAACACACCTGCTCCCCATTCACACCTGAGACCTTGCAACACTAACAAGTCACATGACACTGGGTAGGGAAAATGGCTAATTGGGCCCAATTTGGACATCTTCATTTAGGGGTGTACTCACTTTTGCCAGCAGTTTAGACATTAATGGCTGTGTGTGGAGTTATTTTGAGGGGACAGAAAAATTACACTGTTATGCAAGCTGTACACTCACTATTTTACATTGTAGCAAAGTGTTGTCACATGAAAAGATATAATAAAATACTTACGAAAATGTGAGGGGTGTACTCACTTTTGTGAGATACTGTATACCAGAACCCCATCTGGGATAATGGTCAGTTACTGATGAAAAGAATCCCTGCCAATTTGTTTGCAAACAGAGGTAAGTGGCTGAAACTGTCAATTGTCTGCAATTTAAATGGAGTTTTTTGTTTGTAAATGTCAGTTTTGCTGTAGTAGGTTGTATACATCATACAGATGCGCCACTTCACAGGTAGGTTAAGGACATTCCCAAGGCATGGTATTTAAAGGAATTTTGCATTTCTAATGTTTAACTGTAAGCATTAAAAAAATTGCTGCTGCCCGCCAAAAGGAATTTTTAAAAATTTGTTGTTGCTGTGTTACATGTGCTGCAGGACAGTGCCCAGCTATCATGCCATTTATTTAACAAGCCCTTGCCTATTAGCCTAGAAAATGGGCAGAACTGATTTTTAACATTCGGCTCCCATTGACTTCAATAAGGTTTGGATACGGCAACCAAACTTCTGTAATGCTCGCCAAGCCTGGACTTTGTATGTTACCCACTCCTGACCCTGCACTCTATATTATTATATATGTTATTCTGTTACCCACTTATTACCCAGTCCTGATCTCTGCACTCTGTAAATCACACACTCCTAAAGCCTGAACTATGTACATTACCTCCTGACCTATGCACACTGTAAGTTACATATTTCTGACACAAGCAATCTGTTACATAAACCTGCACACTGTACATTACATACTCTTAACACCTGCACTCTATGTATTACATACTTTAGAGCCCTGTGCACGTAGATATGACCCCCTCTGCACATAGATTTAAATTTGATGTCCCTCCCACTGTTAACGCAATTTTGCCACACCCAATTTTTCAATTTTTTTTCGAGTATGTTTGGTCTGGTTATAATTGGCAGTATACAGCTCCCAATGTGGTCAAGTACACAGTAAAGTGTATGTAAACCCTAACAATGAATTCTTAATATTAATTCCCTATTGCTTCATTAAATATACAATTGGAATTGTGGATCCTCTTAGAAATCCTGTGAGCTGATGAATTCACGTGCACTTTGCCTTTGCTCACTGTTATCCGTCAGCATTGTTTTTGTTTCTGGCAGGATCATCAGTTAAAAAGGAAAAAAGCCTGAAAATAGATAACTAATGCAGCCAACAAAAATTGCAGCAAGTGAGCTGCAATATGCTACATTTTATTTTTTTTGTTTGTTTTACATATAGTTTTAACAGACTTTCAGATAATCATTATCACTATCACTTGAGTATCCATTTATTTCTGTTAAAACATGCAGAAACCCACATAAAATGCATAATTCAACTATATTTGTTTATTTCTTTTAAATATCCTGTTTAGACAAAAAGGAAATGGTCAAATGTGTAACAGTTTGAAGACCCTTTCACTAACATCAGACCCCAAACCCCCTGTGTAAACCGTCAGTACACAAGATAAAACTTCTGTGTTATATTAAAAAATAGCAAATTCACTCAACCTGTAATTACATAGGAACACATACTGACAATATTTGTTCTTGATATTCAGGGAAAGATATCAAGAGTATATAACTGGCCAGTTATATCTTCTATAGTACATGTGTCAAACACAAGGCCCGTGGGCCAAATACAGCCCGTCTGACAGTTTCATGTGGCCCTGGCACCAGTCCTGCAGTTGTGGCACTCCCTTATCTTCGCCCCCACCTTGTCTCAGCAGTTGACAGCAGAGGAGGCAGACAGAACTCGCCAACCATATCCTGCACTTGTCTGTGCAGCTGCAGAGAGGCTCATTTCTGCCCCACATCTCAGCAGTTGGGAGCAAAGAGGAGGAAATAATTGCTGCACCTCTCTGTATAGCCAAAGCACCCCCCCCCCATCTCTGCCTCTCCACCTCCCCTGGTTTCAGCATTTAACAGACTTCAACAGCTGACTCCAGCCCTCCTCTGGCCCTCCTCTAGACCCTACACTTTCTTCTTCCTAGCTCTTGTGCACTGTGATGTAAGGGAGGGTGGGGGACTCTCGACTTCTGATGGTTGGGATGGCTGTTGACATCTGATGTAAGGCGGGCGGGGTACTCTGGACATCTGCTTACCTGTATTAGTATGAGAATAATACAGTTCTATGTCAGTTGAAAATAAGAGTCGCACACCACTGGTATCATCCACCAGAAATTTTATAGGCAGAACCATATTCTATCTGACCAGTCTCTAATAAAGTTTCTTGTGGATGATGCCAGCAGTGTGTGACCCTCTTTTTCAGGCTTGCATCATCTTCTAAATGAGTGTATGTGGACTCTTACATACATTGCATGTAAAGTCTTACATTATTACTAAAACCAAAAACAATCAAATGTAGAGGCAATTATTTAATATGGTAAAGAATAGATACATTTATATAGTCTTACAGGCAACCATAATGCTGATGCAGCCCGCCATGAAATTGAATTTGAAACCCCTGTTCTAAAAGTTCTGTGCCTAAACTTCAAATAATGTATACTTGAAGCCGACAAGGTTAGCTTAAAAGATCCACATGGGTCTTTAACCACTTTACCTCTGCTCACATTGCTGCTACTGCAGCAATGTGGCTCGTTATCGTCCAGTGACGTAGACCTACGTCGCTGGACTCCTCCCCTTGTGGGCGGCGCGTACGTGCCGCCGGAGGCTCACTCCCGCTGTTTTCAGTCACAGCGGGAGTCGGGCCAGGGGAGGAGCGGCGGTGATCACCGCCGCTCTTCCCCGATCATCGGGGAATCGAGTCTGGAGATCTGCCCGCTTGTGTAAACAAAGAGGACGGATCTCCTAAGTGACAGGCAGGGACAGATTGCAGGGTTCAGCATAGCCGAACCTGTGATCTGTCCCTGTGTCACTCAGTCACCTCCCCCCACACACGTCAGTAAGCACCAGGCATACATTAAACCCTCCCTCTCCAATAAAAATTAACCCCTTCCCTGTCAGTGTCATTTTTACAGTAACAGTGCATATGTATAGCACTGATTACTGTAGTAATGTCACTGGTACCCCCAAAAGTGTCAAAAATGTCAGTCAAGGGTCCAATCTGTCCGCCGCAATGTCGCAGTCCCGCAAAAAAAATCGCAGATCGCCGCCATTACTCGTTAAATAAAAAACACCAAAAATGACAGAAATCTTTCACTTAGTTAGTAAACGCAATAACTTTTGCGCAAACCAATCAAAATATGCTTATTGCAATTTTTTTACCAAAAATATGTATCAGAAAACAAATTGGCCTAAAATGATAAAAAATGTTGATTTTTACATTTTTTTGGGGGGGAATTTCATATAAAAAAATTTGAAAAATATTGTTATTTTTTCAAAATTGTCGCTTTTTTTTGTTTATAGCGCAAAAAGTAAAAATCGCACAGGTGAACAATTACCACCAAAAGAAAGCTCTGTTTGTGGGGAAAAAAGGACATAAATTTCGTTTGGGTACGGTATTGCCTGACCGCGCAATTGTCAGTTAAATCGCACAGTTCCGAATCGCAAAAAGTGACCCAGACGTAAGACAGCAAAATCCTCCGGTGGTAAAGTGGTTAATCCCATGACATATCCTTAAAAGTTACACAATTCATGTTAGCAAATAAAGTGTTGTTTAAAAAAAATGTAAATGTGGTGCAAAAAAATGTTTGTACCATATAGAAAATACTCAACCAATTCTTCTTGTTCTAAGGTCTAACTGATGAATTATAAAATAATCTCAAGTTGATATTACTACTATCAAAAGGTTAACCAGCTGTATCCAAATAAAAAGATAAACCAGAGCTGGCCCTATTGCTTCAAATATATAGCACAAATGGTTAAACAGCAAAAAGTACAAGATGTCCTCTTTTTGTGTGCGAACCTCTCTGTCATAATAAATAATACTGGACATTGGGATTCAAGGAGAGATCAAGTGTTTTTTTTTTTTAAGCAGACACAAACAGAAAACAGCTTGTGCCCTTTGGCTGCCCTTCAGATGCTGCCCTAGGCTTCTTTCACAATGCCTGGATGATATTGGAGAATGAGAAACCAGGGCAGAAAAAGCAAATCACATGAATGTTGTCTTCAACACATTAACCTTTCCTAGTCAAGTTAAAAGTTGTAAGTCATAGGGTAGTAAAACAGAGTGAAATACCTTCTTTGCTGTAACAACCATTTAATAAAGAGAGGTATAGTATTTCTGGTATTTTTTTGTTGGAGGCTTGAGACAAACCATTTAACTCTGATAGTGGGGCTTACAATGGTCAACTTTTATTAATTTATGCAAAACCTTTATCCCAAATGGAAAAGCTGTTGAAACTGCTTAAAACTGTTAGCTGATGTTCAGCTTCAATTCGTTTGTCAAGCCTATCTAAATCTGCTATTCTAACACAACCCTCTTCCCAGACTGGCAATAATGCTTTCCAAAGGTGCCCCCATTGCTCCTTCTAAGATATGAATTGTGTTACTGGCTGGATTGCCAGGTGAAAATAAATAAAAAATATATATATAACAATATGACAAATGTAGCCACTACATCTAAGGATTGGTAGGATGCAATATATTAAGCTTTTGTTTTTGGATTTCATATTGCTTTAAGTGCAGAATGAGCTGTACCTATTTCTGAGCCCATTTTAATGATTTACTTATTGTGTAATCCTGCATTTGTATCTGTAATAACCTGTGCAATCCTTACCTTACTTAACCGTACCAGAACAGAATGCTTTATAGCAGAGAGAAAGCGCCACTTCTTAAACATTACTCACCACCATGTATGCATTTGGAAACCTTTTAAAATGATATGCAGGATCAATTGCTGCTGAGATAGTATATCTAAGCCAGTTGTTCTATTTATTGTTTTAGCATACCTTGGACATTATAATCCTGTTATGGCATATTTTTTTACATTTAATTATGATGTACTTTAATATTAGCATCTGAAGGTGTATCTAAACACAAAACAAAAATGTAAAATATTACAGTTTATAGCAGTGGCGTAACTACAACCTTCAGGGCCCCGTTGCAAAAAATATGAAGGGCCCCCCTGACCTCTGGTCCCAGGGTCTTCCCTCAGAACCCAGGCCCTTCCCACTGATTCCAGGGCAGTGGGACCCTTTCACATGTTCTGCAGTGGCCCCCTTCATGCTGTCTTGGGTAGCGTTGCCACCTTTTTTTCATGCCAAACATGAACACTTTAGTGGGACACAGCAAATTTTTTGGTTGTATACACTATACATATATTTTGTTGTTAAATAACATTTCTAATCATATGGATTTAATGACAAGAGTCCTCCCTTACATCAGAGTCTACAGAGTTCCCCTTTACATCTGAATCCACAAAGTTGAGTTTCCCTTTACATCTGAATTCGCAGAGTTTCCCCTTTACATTTGAATCTGCAGAGTTCCCCTTTACATCTGAATCCACAGAGTTCCCCTTTACATATGAACTCACAGAATTTCCTTACACTGTAAGGGGGGACTCTGCAGACTCTGATGTAAGAGAGAACTCTGGAGACTCTGATTTAAGGAGGAACACTGAGAACTCTGATGTAAGGGGGAACGCTGCAGACTCTGGTGTAAAGGGGAACTCTGATATTAGGGGTCTCTTGTAACCAGAGCCCCCATATACTTCATAGTTCCTAGGATTCCCGTTTAATCAGGGTTCCCAGAGTACCCTACATGAGAGTCCAGAGAGCCCCCCATATATCAGAGTCTGCAGAGCCCTCCTTATATCACAGTTTGCAGAGCCCCCCTTACATCAGAGTCTGCAGATGGAAGACTCTCCGATGGAAGGTCGGTGCTCTAGGAAACCCGATTTAAGGGGGTGCTCTGATGTAAAGGGGAATGCTGTGGACTCTGGTGTAAGGGGGAACTCTGATGTAAGGGGGTCTCTGCTCACCAAAGCCCCCTACAACAGAGTCTGCAGAGCACCCCTTAAATCTGAGGTCCCTTTACATTGTTGAACAAAAAAAAACAAAAAAAAAACAAAATCAAAAAGGAACAAATGCATCTACACAGGCTACCAAATTGGAAAATGAATTAATTTGTTGGACATTCATCCTCAAAAGCAAAATAGGCAGGAGTTACCCCCCCCCCAAATACATCAAATATACATGTGGGTGTTTAACAAGACCCCATACATTATTGTGTTGATTTAGAGGCAGGAGAGAGAAGGGAGGGGGTGAATGGATGGATGGTGAACTCACCCAAGGAAGAAAGGAGGCTTATGCAGCCTGCATATCCTCCACATTCATTCTCCATGCTGTTCCAGGCAGCTGGTCTTCCCCGCCCACACGCCAGTCTGATTGGAGGCCGGGCCAGAACAGCAACATGTGTTACATATGTTAGTATGAAGCAGTACCAATGCACACTGCCAACAAAGGTACATTTCCGGGGCCATATCTAGCCTGCCTGATGTGGGGGTGCAGTAAAAAATGTTGGGGGGATGGATATATGGGGTCAGCAGTGCAATGTACAGGGGGTCAGCAAGACAGAAGATATGGTCATCAGTTTGTAGGGCAATGTATAGAGGCCATTGGGTTGGTAAGGCAATGTACAGGAGTCAGCAGGTCAGAGGACAGGGGTCAGCAGGTCAGAGAAAGGGGGTCAGCAGGTTAGAGGATGGGGGTCAGCAGGTCAGAGGACAGGGGTCAGTAGTAAGTGAGGCAGAGTTCAGAGGTCAGTAGGAGGTGAGGCAGAGTTCAGGAATCAGACAAAAGTGATGCAGAGGACAGATTTTACCTAACATTGTGAAGGGCTTAAAGGGGATAATTAAACAGAATCTTTACCTAGTCATTAATACTGGAAGCGTTTTGCAGGAATACTCCTACATTTAATTGGCACCCACAAAAAACACAGTCACTTGTTTATAAAAAATATCAAAACTTTATTAAACAATGTATTAAAAATCGCCAACATTAAATTAATAGTTAATTAAAAACAATATTGTCGCATTATGATATATGAATAATTCTAGATACTATTATACACAACACCTCTTATTTTTACACCTGTACTTCAAAATTTAAAGATATAGAGGTATATGCATATCCATGCGCTGACAAGCACAGGAATATGCATATACCTCCATATCTTTGAATTTTAAAGTACAGGTGTAAAATTAAGAGGTGTTATGTATAATAGTATCTAGAATGATTTATGTATAATAATGCAAAAATGTTGTTTTTAATGAACTATTAACACAATGTGCGTTATTTTTTATGCATTGTATAATAAAGTTTTGATATTTTTTATAGACAAGTGACTCTGACTCATGTGGGTGCCAGTGAGTCAAATTAAAAGCAGGCGTATTTCTACAAAACATTTCCTGCATTAGATATTTAGGATGTGGCACAGATAGAGGTTCTTTACTTGTGTCTAGTCACTGTATACAGTATGCTGCACACATATACTGTACAGTCCCTATACTCACAAAATACTTCTACTTACTATGTCACAAGGGACAATCTCACAGAGATACGCATAAACCTTTAAACGAAGGACAATTTTCCATCATACATGCTTTTCTGCAAACAAAAAGTGATCACTTGTCTGAGCCTTCCTAAAGTAGATATTTAAAAAAAACAGCAACTGTTGGGACAACAAACACTTTGGTCAGGGCTAAGTTCAGTACAAAATATGTATAGAGTGTAGGGAGTAAGTAAAATACAAAACAACATATAAAACTGCAGCATCAGGACGAGCCCACCTGTTCACATCATATTCCTTCCTTACATTAGGAATCCTCTGTTAAACGGAGTCCCCCCCCTCTACATCAAAGTCCTTCCCATTACATCAGGATCCCTAGACTTCCTTTGTTATATCAGATCTCCTCCTTTACATAAGGGTCTCCCTCCTTCTAATATCAGGGTCCCAAGAGCACCCCTTACATCAGGGTCACAAAAGTCTCCCGGAAAGCAGTGTTCAGAAGTATGAAATTGAATTATAGAAAGCAAGAATGAAAGATAAAAGGAAGGAGGCACTTCTTACAGTAACCAAGCTAACAAATGCACAAAAGTAAAGTATTACACTATAGTAATTCTTCTCACCTGATAACAAAACTTTCACTGTAGGCTAACTGTGCATCTTGATCTCCAATCTATGCTCACAGGTCTGACAAATAGAGATGAAGGTTCACATGTACATTCCAGCTTAGCCTTATTTACTGCCGGGCTGAATGTCAGTGTGTAGTGAATGTTCAGCATAGACTAGAGATTGAGATACACAATTAGCCCCGCAGTAAATAAGGCTATGTGCAGTGGAGGTTCTGGTATCAGGTGAGAAGATTTACTTTTACACTTCATTTTTGTGCATGTTTTTGCTTGGCTACTCTTGAAAGAAGAGAGAGAAGGGAGATGCTGGAGCTTCAAGTGCACTTCTGCCTCTACATGGAGACACTGCGACCATGTACCTTTGCCACCTCCTTGTCCAAGCGATGGGAGGAGTTCTGCAGCTAAGAACAGCATCAGGGGTTGTGGCACAGAGAGTTATGATGGCTAGGGGGGCGCTACTGAGGATCAGCCCACCCTAGCACCCTCCTAGAGTTGGCCATGTGTGTTGCAGCACAGTACAATGCGCATCAACATGCTGTGCTGTTTAGAATGGGGGGGAGGGGTGTTGTTCTGTAGTTCAAGGAAAAGAACCGGGCATAACTTATTATACTGCTTGCGATACCACTGCAAGTTCTATGGCCTTTACTAGCCATAGTCTCCTCAAAAGTCTATTCTGTGCTACTGTAAGGTTCATGTTTTACTTTGCTACTAAGAGCTAAATATGCTTGTTTCCTGAGCTAAGCACAGTCTACAATTTATCTCCTTTTTCTTTTTTATTTTCCTCCTCACCAAGGGTGCAGAGCAGCTACTTTCTTTTTAATGCTGCGAATAAACACATTTTCTTCTCCATGAGGGATTATTTTTCATACTGCTAATAATATGCCAATTTCCTTGAGCAGCCACATTTTTTATAGTACTGTATATGCACTCCTTTCTTCCTCCTCATTCTCCTTCTCACTTCCCTCTCTAGTGCTGCTAATGCAACCTTTACCTCCTCTTTCTCCTCAAGGGTGCAAAGCAGCCATTTTTTTTACTGCTATTAATGTATCCTTTTCCTCCTTCAGCGCAAGGGCCCAGAGCACCCAAACATTTTTATAATGTTTCTCACTTGCCTTTTCCTCCTCCTCAAGGGCTCAGAGCGGGTCCTTTTTTTATAGTGGTTTTCATGATCCCTTTTTTCACAATGCTGCCACTTTTTTCACAATGCTGTCTATGTGCCCTTTTCCTTCTTCTCAAGGGCACAGAGCAGACACTTTTTTTTTATAATGCTGTTTATGTGACCATTTTATTCTTCTTCTTCTCCTCTTCAGCTAATCCCACCATATCCCAGTCACCTGAGCATGAGCAGTAGGTGTTTTTTTATTACTTCAATCCTCACGGCAGGTCAGCAGAGCACTGCAGTATTTTTAAAAGGCTTTTTTTTAACTATCTGCTTGTGGAGCAGAAGAAAAAAGTCTCCAAATCACCCCCTTGCACAGTATCCTAATGCCAGCTTTGCCAAACACCAATTTACATGAGTTTGTTGTCTGTGCTACAGAGTTTCAGGTACCCAGCTGATATTATTTTTCCCAGAAGAACTTTGCATCAGCCACTGTATGAAGAGGAAAAGGTATGGGGGTGCTGATGGTGAAGAAGAGGGCTGTTTGAGTGCTGGCATTGCTTTGACCGCTAGATCTTGACATGTTGTGCTATGTTTGTGCCTGGTATATATAATTGGTTTACACATTTTATTATTTATATATTTCTAAAATGTATCAATACGTTTTCATTATTTTTTATTCTGTAAGGCTTTCCTTTCCCTTCCCTTCCCTGGTGAAGCAAACAAGAAAAGAGATAACAATGCAAATTGGATACTGTTTTAGGCAAGAAGGAAGTCCTAGACCTTAACACCACCTTGTCCATGTGAAAAAATATAAAATGGGTTCCTTGCAAGATGCTGGGTTCACAAAGATGATTGCTGCAAGGAATTCCACCATGTAGATTAGAGATGAGAGAGGAAAGTGCTGATAGCCAAACACTGGCCCAAACCCATCCATTTTATTACTCCCAATTTTTTTTATTATTTACAGATTTACTTGTTATCATTTACATTTTTCCTTTTTTTTCCTTGCAAGGCCATCTCTGCCCTGGTCAAACAAACATGAGCAGAGACAGCAAGGCTCTAACTATAATTCCTACAAGTGAACATATCAATGGACTGCTGGGGGTGTCAAGGATGTATAACTGCTTGGAAGTGACCCACTATGTCCTTGAAGTACTAGCTTGCCCTGCTGCACAAGTCACATCAGAGAGGGCCTTTACCACAGTGGGGAAGATTTGCGACTGAGAAGCTGAATTTATTTAAAAGAATACAGTACGTTTCTGCAACAGAATGGTAACTCTTGAACGGACATTCAGAAACAACTGCTTGATAGGCACCAATCACTCAAAGCCAAAAGTTATAATGTAGAAAACTAGCCAGCGGCAGGACATTTTTCAGTACTTTTTTTTTCTGTTCAAAGAGTTTCATTGAAGACCCAAATGTTAACATAATCATTATTGGTCAGCATTTATATTAGAGCCATGGATCTTTCAGTACAGAAGGAAACCGCACATGAGTATCCAAGGTAGTTAAAAAAAATTCAACAGTGTATCTGGCTATGTTTGCAACAAAATAGGCTGTTGTCCCAAATTGTATATCCCATGAAGAAAAACAAAAAGTGGCAGAAAAGGGTAACATGTACCAGGGGGTTGGGGTAGTGCAAGATAGGAATTCCCTAGGTGGAGGCTGAGGAGATGGAGGAGATGTGTGGGTTGGTGATAATTATGTTTCAAGCAACGTAGATTAAAAGTTTTAGGGAAGCAATATATCAATGCATGACTGCCAGATTTTAGTATATTTGTTAATTTGGTCATGCAGGGTGACATTAATTTTATCATGGCTCATGGTTTGCATGACCCATTTTTTACTTAGAGAAGACTCAGGGCAGAAGTTTTCTAGGCAGGTGTCACAGTTTGTTAAGCTGCATTTGTAATTTGAAAGAGGATGGTAGTGATGTTTAGGGGAAGCATATTGAGTATAGCTACAGTTGGACCCAACGCAATGGGGGTGTCTAGTGTTGAGGAAAGTAGAGCAAATAACTCCAAAAAGTGTGGATTATGGGGCATGTCCGCTAGACATGAAGGGTGTGTTCCTAATTCTTTGCAGGCCTGGAACCACTCTGGGGTATAGTCCGGTACAAATTTAGAGACACGTGCTGGGACCAGATATCAGCAAGAAAGAAATTTATGGGATGAGTCCAATGCGGCACTATTCTTGGAGCAGGACTTAGCAGCCAGACATATTTCTGTCCAATCCTCAGGATCATAAGTAACACAGAGGTCAGATTCCCATTTGCTAATGTAGGTTCGGGGGTTGTGGTGAGGTTTAGAAAGCATTGTGAGGTACAGTGTAAATATTAAAGCATTAGGGTCTTTTTCACATGTGTTCAAATGTGGTAAGCTGATCTTTAGACAAATGAGAGAATGAGTTAGTGAGAAAGAAATGTTTAATTTGGAGGTAGCAAAAAATTTCAGACGACAGAAAGTCGAAGCATTGACAAAGTATCAGGAAAGTTGGGGACAGTTTTGATTGTTTGCAGGACTTCTTCTAGGGAGATGGGTTGATCAAGAAGGGCTTTCTGGATCAAGGACATAGCAGAGAGGGAGACACCCTCCAGGAGGTAGTCAGCCTGCTCAGAAGAAAAAGCACCCACTGTCAAGTAAAGTTTCTAGAGGTGTTCATTGAATTCCCCTGGACCTTTAATTAGATTGCTTGTAAAATGGTCTCTAGAGAGCTTGAGACTAATAGGTTTATAATCTCATGCAAGCAGAGTATCAGATTTATCAGCTTTCATGACGTATTTGTGTTTAGAACGACACATGATTTTTTCTGAGGATTTCGTCAATACAATGTAAAGCTTAGTACGGGTTTTCTCTAGCTGCTGTCTATTGGCCAGTGTCAGGTGGGACTGAAAGAGTGCATGGAGGGTTTGGTAGTCTGTCTCCAACTGCTTTAAACATAAACGCTTATCCCGTTTCCTCAAAAGCTATTAGGATGCATGTGCCTCTGAGATTGACAATATGTTGGGAGTTTGATTCAGGGTAAAATGGTCTCTAAGAGCTATTTGTATGTCTTGACAGAAAGTAGGGCTAGATACAGTGGCAAAGTTAGACATTCTTTCACCCAGGGCAAACACTCAGTTCACCCCCCTGAAAATGATGGTGTCAGTAGGGCATATTATTGGCTCTCACTGCTGTCAATCAATGCCGGTGACACTGGAGTGGGGGGCGGAGCTGAGTCCCGCTGTCTGTGTCATGGGAACACAGCAGAGGGGCTCGGGTGCGAGCATTCATGAGTGCCCCCATAGAAAGTGGCTTCCCATGGGGGAACTAGACAGAGGGGAGGGGCCAGGAATACTGGCGGGGGACAAGAATAGAGGTGTGCGGCCTCTCTGTGCAGTTCCATTACACAGAGCAGGTAAGTATAGTCATGTTTGTTATTTTTTTTTTTTTTAATTACCTTAATCACTTTAGGAGGTGTGGTTGGGGGGCAGTACAAACATGGCTCAGCCCCATGTTTTTACACTCCCCTTTCCCCACCACAATTGTAAAGAAGCCCAAAAACGTGAAAACGCAAAAAGTACAGTGCTTCCAGAATAATCCATCAAATAGCACATAGAGTCATTTTAAGAATTCTTACAAAGATCCACTGAGCACATGTGAGTAAATCCTTAACTGAGTATAGAATAATATCATTGCACTGTACCTGTACTCTGAGTGCTTCATCGGTATGACATCTGTCTGGTTCAAGTCCTGGCATCTTTTGCCGGCTTTTGTCCCCATCCACCCGCCTATCAGACTTGTACTATGGAGCTCAGGAAGTGTTCCAAAACCCCCTCAGTTCTGTGCTAGAGGCTGTGAGCGGCTAAAAGACACAAAAACCAACCAGTGGTGCAAATCTCCTAGTGCCCCCTCCTTTGTTCCGACCCTGGCTGGGAGGAAGGAATACTCATCAGGTGGTATCAAGTGTTTTTGGAAGTTTTCCAGTATTTTTAGTTTATATTTTGGTCCTTGGCAATTTACTGACAAAGAAGGCTACTACTGTTTTGTAAAAGGCTTGTTTCAGTTCCCAATGCCAATCACATGCCATTTTGCAAACAAACCCATGGGCAACTACATAACTTTAAGGTGTTTGTAACTATTATTGTAGTTGACTTTAATTTGATGTTCAACCTCCTACTGGATGTCTCTAGAGGTTCCTCCCATTTTTTTTCATTACGCTTAAACAACTCGAAAAGGTCTTACATCACCACCAACTGATGGATACATAGGATACTATACTTTTTTTTTTCTCTAAAACCCACAAAACAATAACTTAGATTGATTATTTCTTCATCACACATAAAGACTCATTATCCCATCCTCGATTGGTCACAATACTGCATTTAATCATGCTCCTATTCAAATGTCTGTGAAATTTCCTAGCCTTCAGAAAAAGTTGTGACAATGGCAACTTAATAAACACTTACTACAAACACCAGAAGCCATGGATCTCGCCAAAGAACTTGTGGCCTTTTTCGGTGATTGCTGTTCTGAACAGCTGTTCTGAACTTAACCCCAGAATCATCTGGAAAGCACATATCTGTTTCTTTAGGAGCCTACAAATAAAGCACAGTTTGAGGCTCAAATGAGTGAAAGGAAACCAAAGTGAATTACTCAACATATATGGAAGCTAGAGTAGCTGCATAAATTGTCATTGGCTAGGGAGCAAGGAACTGAGCTCCAAAGAATGAGCGAAACTTAAATTGCCTGTTCTTCTTAAAGCCAAGGTTTCTTTAGCAAAATGCCAATGACCATTCTATGAATTTGGCATTAAGTTGGTTAGCCCAGGCCCCCAGGAAGCAATTGTCTCAGTCTAATATCTCTAACATCACTTCTTAAGATGGAAAATGCCTTAACACCCAATGCCACAGAGCAGATGCCTTCAAAATCTACTGTATAATTTACAATCTAAACATGCTCCCAGAGCCACCCACAGCAGAACAAAATGTCAGATAAGAATTACATTTCAGAGACAGGGCTCCATTCTCTCCCCTCAGACACTTGCACGGACATGGAAACCCCTCTGACATTTGAAGAACTATCTTGTGCCATCTCTAAGTTCAATCCAGCCAGACCCCAGGACCAAATGGCCTAACCCTTTCTTACTAGGAAATATTTCTGCCCCTCTGGTATACCAATTTTCTGTCAGCTTGCTCTAGCCACAGACCACAGATTATTCCCAAAGTCGCTCTGTGAGCACACTTTACAGTCATTCCTAAATAACATAAAGCTCCCCATATTCTAACTACTGTCCCATATCTCTACTCAACTGTGACTTTAAACTATAGCCAATCAATTCATCCCACATCTACACCAACTTATCCAGCTAGACCACGTGGAATTTATTCCCTCTTATGAAGCTAGAGACAATACAACCGGGCCCATCAACCTCATTCACATGACTTGATTAAAGGCTATTTTGGTACTTCTCTTATCTACAGATGCTAAGAAGACCTTAGATTGTGTCAGCTGGGACTTTACTTATTCATCACTGGAACATACTGACCTTCAGTCTAAGATGCTATGCTAAATAGGAGCCGTATATTTAAACCTCTCACCTATTGTAAATGCGAATGACACCCTTTCAAGACCCATTGACATTACAAATGAGACTAGACAAGGTTTCCCATTATCCTTCCCTATTTTCATTTTGACCCTAGAACCTTTTCCCATTAAAGTTCAGAACAACCTGAACATTTAAGCCTCTCCTCAGTGTAAGACACATGAAAGCCCGCATGGAGTTTGCTAAAAAACACCTGAAGGAATCCAAGATGGTGAGAAATAAGATTCTCTGGTCTGATGACACCAAAATATAACTTTTTGGCCTTAATTCTAAGCGGTATGTGTGGAGAAAACCAGGCACTGCTCATCACCTGTCCAATACAGTCCCAACAGTGAAGCATGGTGGTGGCAGCATCATGCTGTGGGGTTGTTTTTCAGCTGCAGGGACAGGACGACTGGTTGCAATCGAGGGAAAGATGAATGCGGCCAAGTACAGGGATATCCTGGACAAAAACCTTCTCCAGAGTGCTCTGGACCTCAGACTGGGCCGAAGGTTTACCTTCCAACAAGACAATGACCCTAAGCACACAGCTAAAATAACAAAGGAGTGGCTTCAAAACAACTCCGTGACTGTTCTTGAATGGCCCAGCCAGAGCCCTGACTTAAACCCAATTGAGCATCTCTGGAGAGACCTAAAAATGGCTGTCCACCAACGTTTACCATCCAACCTGACAGAACTGGAGAGGATCTGCAAGGAGGAATGGCAGAGGATCCCCAAATCCAGGTGTGAAAGACTTGTTGCATCTTTCCCAAAAATACTCCTGGCTGTATTAGATCAAAAGGGGGCTTCTACTAAATACTGAGCAAAGGGTCTGAATACTTAGGACCATGTGATATTTCAGTTTTTCTTTTTTAATAAATCTGCAACAATGTCAACAATTCTGTGTTTTTCTGTCAGTATGGGGTGCTATGTGTACATTCATGAGGAAGAAGAATGAACTTAAATGATTTTAGCAAATGGCTGCAATATAACAAAGAGTGAAAAATATAAGGGGGTCTGAATACTTTTCGTACCCACTGTATATCAAGAGTTAGCTAGCAATTAGTTGTTTCGGACAAATACCTGTCCTTAAAAGGATTTTTAGTTGTAAAATACTTTTTACACCAACATGAAGGTCTGTCAATCCTGCAAACCCATGGAGATTAGCTAACTGTGGCGAGAACCTTGTTTGGGGTACAAGGGAATGAGGGGTAGCTTATGTTGAGAAAGTAAATCGGGCTGTGATACACTTTTCACAACTCTCAATACTTCTGCCCACCAGAAGGAGACTCCAGTCCAATGTAGCTGGCTGACCACACACCAGAATATACAAATCTTACATGCAATATGGTGCACTCTAAAGGGCTGGGGAGAAGTCTAACAATCAGCTCACTTCTGGGATTCCTCAAACTATCCTACAAGCTAGAATCCCTGTGTTATTCGCTCTTCTCACTGTCCAAGCAAACCCCCAAACCAGACATGACTTGCCACCCCCAAGCAGTTTATCCACTGACTAATCTGTTAGACAACCATACACACACAGACTTATGTGTGGTAGATCTGCTAGTTTATAATCTGCATGCAATCTACCAACAAATTGTGCAATTGTATGCAGTCTGGCTATTAGCTATGCAAATACAAAGGGATTAAAAAAAAAAATCTGAAATACATTTTACTGAGATTTATCCTGTTGACAGGAGCAGGTCAGAAACATTCAAAATCCACCAGTCTGGAACAGCTCCATGTGAATCATCTTGTCCATATCTCATGCTACTCAGTTTAGTGAGATATGGATGTGAAGCCTTTGGTCAGTCAACAATAGGGTGTGTTAACTCCTCATCCTGGGGGATGGGTCTGCGTTCTGAAGTGACCAAAGTTAAATGGGCCATGAATAGTTCTGATGGTTGGGTTGGGGTAGGATTTCAGACACCAGTGCATCAGTACGATCACAACAAATCCAGTCACTCCTTTGCTGTCATTAACAGGCTCCATACATCCATTTTGTGGATCTCCAATAAATTCTTTGCACACTACATAGACAATTGTATTTGCACACATACACCATAATGTGTATGATCAGAAGAAATTGTTTTCATTTCTCTGCAACTAATATTTTATTTTTGATAAGAGATGAGATAAAATATATTCCACTGATCTTTGACATAAATCAGTTGTTGGTAGACAGTGTGGGCCCTTCTGGGTGTATAGGCCTTGTTCCCTGCTGGGCTTGTAGACAGAATGGCTAGAGAGTCAATTTGAGGCTCAGTGAGGTGACAATTCATGTATCCGGTTCATCTATACCTACAAGGATGTAAGAACTCTATTGGCACCTAGGTGTCATTTCAGGTTTCCAGGCCTGATTGAGGAACATCTGTCTACTATTGATTATGCAATCCAGAGAGTACTGTACTTTTATTGCCACTAAATTAAACAATATCTACAATCATGCTACTTTTACAGGTTATGTCACATCTCAGCTATTGGTAAAGTTATCCTACTTTTACATTTAAGTTACATCTCAATCCTTTTAGATGACTCATAGCTTAGACAAAACTAAGTTCAGCACCACTGGCATTTCCACCTGTCCCCTTGAAGATGGGAGAGGGCTACTGCATACATTTCTGATCGATCCTAATGAATTTGAATCAGGGTTGGCCAGCAGGTTGCCCAGCAGATCCACTTCATCTACTGGCCACAGGCTACATAGTTGAAGGGTACTGGCAAATTTGTCATTGTGTGATGTCATAATTTTCAGCCATTGGGCCTTGCCATCTGGGAGTACTCTATTGGCTGCCGCAGTGTTGATGGTTGAGCCCTGCATAAAGCCTCTCCTGGGTGACCTGGACCCCGGATCAATGGCATGAGTGCCTGGGCCCCCACCCTCTGATCTGCTTTTCATAATTCTGCTCTCTCCGTCTCAGCAGAAGGCCTGTCAGCACAAGGTCTACATTTCTCTGGGCTGATATCAAACCTATGGTCCTGTAGCCTCAGTGCAATGAGCCACAACTGCTGATGGAGCAGATTCAGATGGGGTAAGATTTGCCCTTTTATTCAGTGGTTTCTTCCTCTGCAGCGCACAGCACTGAATCCACAGTGACGGTACTCGTAACTGTGGGGAAAGAGAATAAGGTCACAGAAAACATACCCTTCTACACTGTCCTTTCTCAGCAGAAGACCTTTCAGAATAAAAGCAGAACTCCAGTCAAACAACTAAATATATGGGAAAGGATTAAGATCTCTATCTTGTACTTATATGCAAGTAGTTTAAACCTTTTTTTATGCAGTCATGTCTTCATTAATGAGTTTTGCAAACTTAAATGACTAAAAACTGTTTAAATTACTTGAAGACTGAGTTCACTTTTAGCAACATGTTACATATATTTAGGGTGTTACACATTTAACATGTTACTCCAAACCCCCTCAACCCCAGGGCACCCCACCTATTACAGTGGATAGGGGTTCCTCTCCCCCAACCACCAACTTTAAAATGGGTACGGCTGTGCTGGACTCCACCCACACAGGGATATGTGAATGAAAAAAATACAAGACCTGTATGCCACCAAGGTAGACGTACTTGTAGTTCTCAATGGACTATGAGAGTTCTACTTCCTGCAGCTCTGAAACTGACAGCCCATACAGGGGTACAGGCAGAGAACATGGTAAAGTGTCTCCAGGATCTGACATTGCACCCAGGATCCAATGATTACAGTTGCAATGCTTCACAAGCACCTGAGAAGAAAAAAATAACAAATGCACATTCATTGTACTTACAAAACAAGTAATGAGTGGTTATTTGAGTTACTGTTGCCTTTCTATCATCTCGGACCAGTCTGCCCATTCTCCTCTGACCTCTGACATCAATAAGGCACTTTTGTCCACACAACTGCTACTTGTTGGTCATTTTCTCTGTTTAGGACCATTCTCTGTAAACCCTAGAGATAGTTGTGCATGAAAATCCAAGTAGATCAGCAGTTTTTTAAATACCCAGACCAGCCCGTCTGGCACCAACAACCATGGCATGCTTAAAGTCACTTAAACCCCCTTACATTCTCATTCTGATGCTCAGTTTGAATTTCAGCAAGTCGTCTTCACCACGTCTAGATACCTAAATGCATTGAGTTGCTGCCATGTGATTGGCTGATTAGCAATTTGTGATACCAACCAATTGAACATGTGTGCCAAATAAAGCGGCCGGTGAGTATATATGTATACAAAATAGGAGGTTGCAGCACTAATGTTTATTTATATTTGCAATCAGCCCCCAGCGTTTTGCTAGAAAGAGAATTTTCATGTATAGAAAAGGGTGACTGACAGGAATGGAGAAAATCTAAATCCTTTGAAATCCTCTGAAAATCTCATTGAAAACTAAAGATGGAAAGAGTTATATCTAGCTATATGACTTTCACATATTGTAACACGCATGGCTTGGTATAGAATATATGCAGTATATTTATTCTCAAACCCTGCCATAAGAAAACACAGTCCAGCAAAAAAAAAAAAACAGAAAAAAAAAAAACATTTTTTCTTGCTGCCTTGCTTTTTAGAACTGTTCTTGGGGTTATTTGAGGCATGAAATAGGAAAACTGCATTGATTAGGCTGCATCAACTCTAGTTTTTAAAAAAAAAAACCTTGCTGATCAACTTGGTCTTTTGTTACCTAGTTTATGCTTTTGCATACAAGTTAGCAGATATAGCGAGAGTGTTTATGTACTTACAACTCTATAATTTTACATTGGAAACAAAGGATTCTAAAGTGGAAGTTATTAACTGTATTATAGTTATGATCATATAGGAGGTTTGTGGATATTGCCACTCATATTGTTTCGATTTTGCAGATTGGTCACCTTAGAGATTGTGGCTACTTCACGACGGTGCTGCCTGAATCATTCCTATGTATTTTGCTATACTTATATCCTGATTTTTGGAGAGCGACCAGAGTTAAGAATGGTAAATGTCATTTTTAGAATTAGCCTGTTTGAACCTTATTCAGGTGCTAAGAAACATTGCATTCTTAAAAAAAGGACAATGATTTAGCATACCCAGTGTAAAGAGGTTCTTACCACCCCCCCCCCCCCCAAAAAAAAATTGAAATTCAGCATGTACAAATACTGTACCTACTGACTTTTAATAAAAAGGACACTTACCTGTCCAGGGGGCCAGCTCTGTCCTTACCCAGATCGGTTCTTTGCAAGTTTTCAGGTCCCCAGCGCCACCTTGGTAATTCTGGGAAGCTGGCTGTGACTTCTTGTGGCTTCACACTGTGCATGTGTGAGCCATGCTGTGCACTGTGAATGGTCCCACAGCCTCCTGGCGCCTATGATGTGTCCCAAGAGGCTGCAGGCAGAGAGGGGGAAAGTTGGACTTCCACTTGGATGAAAAGTTGAAGAAGAGGGGAGGAAGAGGCAGAAAAGTGGAACTTCCCCCTATGGTTGAAGTTCCAGTTTAACTCACTGAGAAGCATTCCTGTCTTAGATGATGTCTTATCTTGCATTAAAAACATCTATGCCAACTGACAGAATAACAGAGACCACTAATAAACAATGTATGCAATTTAGCCTGGTTCACCTGAAATGACAGTGAGCTACATTCAATAAAAGATGCTTCATTGTATGAAGCAGATGCAGTATTTTAGTAGTGAAACTTTGCATTAAGTAAACTCCAGCATCCTTAACAAACAGTACCTGTCATGGTTGTTAAGGAGTGGGCGGCCATTGTTTCCTTAACAACCGATGAGTCATCAGCTATCAGTGGGGTTTCCCGCTGACAGCTGAATGTAAAGAAAATAATTACCGGCATTAAAAAATCAGGGAAAAAGCGGTGTGGGGTCTCCCCCCCAATCCATACTAATCCCTTCAGGTCTAGTATGGATTTTGTGGGAAACCCCCATGCCAAAATTAAAGCAAATGGTGTGGGGTCCCCCCCAAAATCCATATCAGACTCTTATCCTGAGCATGCAGCTTGGCCGCCCAGGAAAGGGGGGGGGAGGGAATGAGCGAGCACCTGCCGTTCTGAACCATACCAAGCCACATGCCCTCAACATGATTGGGTGCTTTGGTGCTTGCCACATAAAGCAAAAACGCTTGGTAAATACCGCATAAAACAGGAATTAAAATCGATGCACAAAAGGAGATAAAAAAATGTATAAATGCGGTAAATAAGTAATGGTCCCAGTATGCAATAGTTAAGGAACGGGCAGCCACCGGCATCCTTAACAACCAGTAAACCAAATGGTTGTTAAAAAGCGGACGGCTGCCGTGTCCTTCACAACTGATGGGTCATTAGTTGTCAGCAGGGATGCCTGCTGACAGCTGAATGTAAAAAGAATTGCCAGCAGCAAGGTGCTTTGGGGCCCTCCTGCCCCAAAGCACCCCCCTGTTGAAGGCATGTGGCATGGTTCAGGGGGGGACACTCGCTCACCCCCCTTTCCTGACATTTTGGGCTGCATGCTTGCATAAGGGTCTGGTATGGATTTTGGGGGGCCTTTGGTTCTGGTATGGAATTTGAGATAAACCCCCATGCCAAAATTTTAAAAAAGATGGCGTCCCCCAAAAAACCATACCAGACCCTTATCTGAGCATGCAGACCGGCATATCAGGAAAAGAGGGGTGTCTCCCTCTATGAACCATACCAGGCCACATGCCCTCAACATGGGGGTTGCTTTGGGGTGGGGGGGGCCTCCCAAAGCACCTTGTCCTTGGGGAAAACAAAGTGTAGTATAAATAAACACATGAGGCAGTCCTTTATTTAAAAAAAACAAAAATGAAAAAAATATGCCCCCTGGTGTAGATTACACGTAAATCATGATACACACCAGCTGCTGACCCCACAAAGATAAAAAAAACTCCACTCCTGACGAAAGCTCCCAAAAAATGACATCTCGGCCGCCTCCCACCAGTAAATAAACTAAGAGGTTGCCACCCATTGATGTCACTGGGTGACCCCACCCCCTAGTGATATCACTGACTTAAGCATGCTGGGGTTTATAACATCAAAAGGGGGTGGGACCACCAGGTGACATCATTAGGTGCCCCATGCCCCTTAGATTATTTAGCTGGGGGGCAGCAAAGCTGTAATTAGTCTGGAGCCTTTGTTGGGTACTGAGCTTCCTTTTTTTTCCTCTTTTTTTGGTGGGCGGGCAGCATTCTTTGTGAATGATGTGGGATCTACATCGCCCCCCCTACCTACTCATCCACAAAGGGGGGGGCAAGATCTAGATTTTCAGATTATGATAAGCCCCCCAGCCACAGACCCCCACAACCACTGGCATGGGTTGTGGGGAGGAGGCTGAACAGAGTCCCCCTGACTCAAAACACCCCCTCCATGTTTAGGGTATATAGCTGGGTATGGTTAAGGGGGGAGCACTTTCTCATTTCCCACCTTCCCTTGCCTAAAGGGCTAAATGCTCAGATAAGGGTCTGGTATGGGTTTTAGGGGGGCAATTTTTTTTATATTAAGGTGGAGGTTCCCCTTAAAATCCATACCAGCCCTGAAGGGCATGGTATGGATTGGTAGGGGACCCCATGCTGTTTTTTTCCCTGACTTTATTAATGCTGGTTATTATTTTATATAAAAAAAGCTGTCAGTGGGGAACCTCACTGACAACTGATGACTCATTGGTTGTTAGGAACACAGTGGCTGCCCACTCCTTCACAAACATGACAGTTTTCTGCTTGTAAAGGACGCTGGCAGTAGCCTGCTCCTTAACAACCAGTACACATTTCTTAAATACCTCATGCCTTGATCACTACTTAATTACCGCATAGATTAAATTTTTTATTTCCTTCTGTGAACTGAGTTTAAGCCAGTTTATGCGGTATTTAACAAACATTTTCAGCATTTTGTGGTAAATACCGCAGAGCGGTACAATGAATTGACAGTTTCAGGATCACATGCATTATTTAGGGAATATGCGTCTGGACACCTAAATAATGCATGCAATTTGCTTTTGCGAATGGAGCCCAATGTATGTTGTATCTTGCTGTAAACGCAATACAAATGTCCAAAGTAAAAAAAAAAACAAGGTATGCAGGCATATAATGCATATAATGTAAAGCCATCAACTTTACAAAACCTAGATAAGTACACCAGCTGAAACAATGCCTAGTTAATAGAAAAACTGTGAAAGAAACACAGATTTTGTAAAATGGTGTAGTAAGATACTAAATAGCCAAGGGAAATAAAATCGTTACTTATTTGTGTTTTATAGCAAGCACAAGGGTACGCACAAAAACAAACTAGATTATGGCTGGTATACAGATTTTACTATTGAGAAACTGTAGCTAAATTCTGGAACAGAAGCTAATATAATTCTAATTGCAAAGGTTGGTTCACTATCTACTCCTGTGAAATGTGAACATCCTACCACTGTGTTAGTGCCTTATCATAGTGCTAAACTGATTCCCGAAGGATATGTGAGATTCCAAGTAAAGATGAAAGGCCACATATTTTTCTGGAGGTCTATATTATGTAAAATAATACGAAATCTGTTGTTGTATGCTAACAGACCTGAAAAATCTGAATTACACATTATAATACTAGAGCAACAAAACCTGCACAGGATTGCTATGGTAAACACAATGGCAAATAAAACAAGGGAGGACATTCTGAGGGGAAAGTTGCTTAAGCAACACAAATAGCAAAACCAAAAAGTCCTAACTACTTACAAATCATAACCTTTTTTAATTTGAGGAGGTGCTGAGCTTTTCAAATTTCTCATAAAAAAAAAAATTCAATCTTTGACACCTGCTTTTATGAAACTGGAGTTTAAAAGCTGGTAAAATAAACTAAAAGTAGGTAAATTTTTACTTTATTTATTTCAATTTAGCATCAGATAATGCAGCTATTTAAACATATTTTTCCTACTAGTATGATGGTAGGTACATATTGCTAAATTAGGTTGATTGTTGAGAGACCAACATTTTTGCACATAACAGTGGGATTGATTTACTAAAACTGGAGAATGAAAAATCTGGTTCAGCTGTGCATGGTAGCCAATCAGTCTTTAACTTCAGCTTGTTCAATGAAGCCTTCACAAAAAAAAAAAAAAAACTGGAAGCTGATTGGTTTCCCTGCAGAGCTGCGTGAGATTTTGCACTTTCCAGTTTTAGTAAATCAAACCCATAACTAGATTCCGTGGGCAGAATGAAACGCATTGGAGACATGGCCTGGTTTGAGCGGTCCTTCACCTTCTTACGGGGTTTTTCAGAAAAGTGCAACTTCCAGGACTGTTCCATTAAATCAAACACAGTGTTGCACTATTGAGATGTCACTTTGTTTACAGACATACTGCTTATGATATAGCCAGGTATCATGGTACAAGTGTAACCTCTCAAACCTAAACAGAAACAACCCAGCAACTCATTTTGCATTATACAGTATATTTTTATATATTCAAAAGAAAATGCTTTTACTTCAGCTTGAAAGAGACTAATAAATTCTGAACATATATCCTAGTATCAGTTACATTCCTGGAGCATTTTTCTAGACTGGAAGAGGAATCTTTGATTTTAGAGTATCTTGAATCGGATCCCTAATCCTCAACCTTTGTAAAATCCTTTCATTATTTTCAACCACTGAAAAGACTTTATTGCAAGACAATTCAATGCATGGAGAATTCAACAACATTAGATTTTTTTTTCTTACCTTCAGGTGGTGTATTTTAAAATCTATTACCTTCTTTTTTGTTTGCTTGTTTTCTTGGGCACATCTCAAACTAATATTGGAACTGTTATACCCCCATATGCTCGGTGTGAAACATGGATTGGCCAGTTTGCCTGACCAATCCACAAACCAGCCCATTCTATTGCAAGTTCTGACAAAAAAAAAATTCTGTTAATGGTAATAAGTTATGTAATGTAATGTAATATGATAAGTTATTAGACAGGACTATGGGGTTGATTTACTAAAACTGTAGAGTGCACAATCTGATGCAGCTGTGCATAGAAACCAATTAGCTTCTTTTTTTTTCAAAGCTTAATTGAACAAGCTGAAGTCAGAAGCTGATTGGTTACCATACAGAGCTTCACCAGATTGTGCACTCTCCAGTTTTAGTAAATCAACCCAACAGTCTCCTTTCAGTAGACTCATGTTAATGAGTATGTGACTTCCTTTCTGCTCTGGTGCTTTGAAAAAAACTAAAGGTAATTAAAAAGGCTTTAGATGTACATAAGAATTCGAGTAGTGTTTTGAGGTAAGGGCCCTTTTTGGGCTACATTCCTAATGTACACATCTAATCTTTTAAACTTTCATAATAGTATTAAAGTGGATGTAAACCCCATTCATGAAGTTTGACCTGGGCACACATATCTGTAGTTTTTACTTATCTCTCTCCAAAGCCCTAAGTCCCATGTATTTCTGCTGCTCCATTCCTCTGGTATCAGCATGATAACTTCAGACAAGTTCTCAGACACAGGAGATAAAAGCAGCAGGAAATTTGGGTCGGGGTGTGTGCATAGAGATAGATAAGCAGAGAGCTGGTCTATTCACAGCACAGCTCTGCATGTTTCTTTCTTTCTCTGTCTATGTGGAGATGGGGTGTAGGCCTTTCCCTCAATCAGCTATCACACAGTGTATGCCAAGACTCCATACCCAGTGCTAGAACAGGAAGAAAATTTCAAACACGATGTTCACTTTCGAAACCATGTAGAAAGCCGAAGACAGTAGATATACAAATACAACTTATATAGGGAGATTTGTTATATTTCTGTGTATCTTCTGAGGCTGTTCGCTTTACTGGGTATATGTGAGGGTTTACATCCAATTTAAGGTAGCATGGGGTCACATGTTACAACTCTTTTGCTATATCTGTTGTGTTAATTTGCTACCTTTGGACAAGGAGTGTGCGCTTTTTTCTCTTAAATTATTGAACTATCATGATAGTCCCAATTTTCCAGTGTAACAAAATTCTTTTTCTCAAACATAAATTTAAATAAAATAAATAAATAAAAACTGTAACAAAAAAAATACGGAAAATTGGATGAAGTCTAGAGGTCTGAGTGGCAGCGCAGCTGATAATTTACATTTATCTGCATGGGTTAAATTTCAGTCTTGTTGAGTTTGCTCATCTAAACCTTTTTTGTTGTTTAGAAGAAATATACCCATTTTCCAATTAAGTCTCACAGTCTCTTACTTTTGAGTCTCACAGTCTCTAACCCCTACTTTCAAATAAAGATTGGAACATTTTTAGCCTTCAAGATATCCAAGAAAGTATTGTATTTAAGAAAACTGTCATGACTAAATGTTATCGCTGACAGTCTATAGTCAAATGACCAACTGTGGTCATAGCAGACTTACTGTTGCTTATAGAGAAAGTATTGTGTATTTTCAGTGAGTTATATTTATATCAAGCTGTGTTTATTAACAAAAAAAAAAACATCAAATAGAATATATATTTTCTTGAAAAAGCCAGGATTGAAGATAATACTACTAAAAGTTCATTGAGTCATCAAGCTACCATGGAGTTAAATTAGCTATCAGACGCTCAATGGTAAATGAGGGATTAAGGGGATGATCTGCTTACTACAAAAAGTTATATTCATGATCATTTTGCTATAGCAACATAGTGTTCATTATTAGAAAAGACCTCTATTTGACATCTGCATAATTTTGTCATCATTGCTGAACATCAACTAGAACTTGCAATACTCACTCTGGTATAAATGTCAGTGGAGTAATGTGAATAATAATTATGTGCAAAAAGGTTAACAAGAACCATCATGTTTGGTATATTATTCAAAGCTGTCTCCGTGTATGGCTGTGTAATGATTTGTACAATGGGTGTCAGCTTCCCCAAAGTCCCCAAAATGTCCTGAGCTTTGAACGCCTGAGCAAACTTCTCTTGAGCCCCAAAAACTGTCACACATGGGAAAGCAATGTGGCTAAACCTGAAAAGTTGACTTTCAGAAAATACATTTGGGGGTACATTGATGAAGTTTTGAGGGGCCTGCTGTAACAAGTAACAGTGTGGTACCTTATGGTGCCTAGTATCTATTAAGGTTTAAAAGTTTACAATAAAAGGCTAGCTTTGTTGGTGATGCTGCTGTTGTTTTGTTTATACTTCTACATTCTACATACTTAAAGCTGATCTCCGGGCATCAAAAACTTTTAATAGATTTATTACTTAACAGTCAATCCACTTTGTGTGCTTCAAATGCTTTTGAAAACCCAGATATTGCCTTGTAAGTTGTAACAGTATCAGTGAAATCATCAATGTGCTTCGCTGAACATTTCCTGTGCAGGGCAGACCCTGGCAGGTTACACCCACTGCAGGCTTCATTAACCACTTAAGCCCCAGCCCTATTTCGGACACTTTTTGTTTACAAGTTAAAACCAGTATTTTTTCCTAGAAAACTACGTAGAACCCCCAAACATTATATATATATATATATATATATATATATATATATATATATATATATATATTTTTTTTTTTTTAGCAAAGACTCTGGAGAATAAAATGGTGGTCATTGCAATATTTTTTGTCACGCGGTATTTGCGCAGCGGTCTTTAAAACGCCATTTTTTTGGGAAAATTTTTGAAAAATCACATTTCACTGCATTTAAAAAATACTAAACAGTAAAGTTAGTCCATTTCTTTTGTATATTGTGAAAGATGATGTCACGCCGAGTAAATAGATACCCAACATGTTATGGTTTAAAATTGCGCGCACCCGTGGAATGGCGACAAACTATGGTCAATAGAAATCTCAATAGGCGACGCTTTAAATTTTTTTAACGGTTACCAGTTTAGACTTAGAGTGTAGCTATTTTTTTTAATTATTGCTCACGCTCTCGTGATCGCGGCAATACCTCACATGTGTGGTTTGAACAGCGATTTCATTCGCGGCTCGACTTCCGTATACGTTTTTTTTTTTTTGTGCGTGAGCTAAATTTTTTTTTCCTATTTATTTTATTTTATAACTATAACTATACTTATAAATAATATAACTTTATTACAGTTTTTTAAAAAAAAAAAAATCTGATAACTTTTATTGCTGTCATAAGCAATGTAAACATCCCTTGTGACACCAATATGCAGTGACAGGTACTCTTTATGGAGGGATCAAGGGTCTAAAAGACCCTCAAACCCTCCACTACACTTCCATGTATGCAAAACCCTGAAAACGGCGTTTTTGCATACATCCATTTTTTAAATTTGCCGCCTTTTGCAGCACAGTAACCCAGAAGTGACGTCATGGACGCAGCCTCCGGGTTACGTCATCGGAGACCCGATCAAAGCCATTTCCGGCTTTGATTGGGACTCCATCCAGCCGGTGGACGTGACGGCTGGGTGCTCGGGGCTTCCGGTGGTACGGGAGCCCCGTTAAAAGTCACGGAATGTGGCGGGAGGGGGGGGCGTCTCACCCAGGTAACGATCGAGCGGCTCCCGAGCCGCATCGGTCTTTACCGACAGAAAGCCGACCGTTGGCACTAAACCACGGTACCGGGATGGTGTCTCTAGCTAGAGGCATCATCCCTGTATAACCCCGCAAAGTTACCCAACGTATATATACGTCAGTATGCGGTAAGTGGTTAAGAAGACTACAAAAGGGGGTGGATGCAGGATCGGTTACCCTGTACAAGGAGAGAGAGCAGCAGTGACAAGTTTTTATTACAGGAAGCTCCTGCACAGAAACAAAGTTTTACACTAGATTAATCTACAGATTTGAAAAAAATCCAAAAAGCACATCAAGAATCAAGTAAGAATACACACAACGATATTTGCTTATCCCGGAGTTCAGTTTTAAAACATACTCATAAAAGTGTTTACCTGCTTCTCACAGGTATGCTTTTAAACTATTAATTTATTATTTAAATTACACTTTTTTAATTAATTATTTATTTAAACTGTGTTTTCAAGTATTTATTTTTGGACTAAAGCTTTCCTAAAATGTTAACATAATGATAATGATTGCAATTCAATGCAATGTTCCAAACATTTTTTAATTTTCTATAACATCTTTTAATGTTATTCTACAGATTAACTCTACACTGTACACTTGGGTGGTCTTTGAAATCAGCAAACCAAAATGGACTCCCCATTCTGAACTTCAGGTGATGTATACTTAATATTTAACTTGATAGCATTATCTAAAAAGATAGATATGTATTTTCTTAAGCCACTCTGTCCCTAAAATAAAACTGTGAATAAAGTTATCTGCATTGCTATCTGCAAAGGAAATCATTAGACAGAACACACTGACATATGTAAAACTCTAAAGAAAGTATTAAAAAGTAATGTACCCACACATTGTGATCCCTCTGCAGTAGTATTCGGAATGGTGGCATCATATGCTAGGAACCACTGCTGCAGCCACCAGCATTGGTGTAGGAAGAAGATGGAACTCTATGTCCAGTCTGTAGGGCACACTCCAGCGCTGAAGTGCACACTCGCTTCCACCAATCACCCGCCTTTTACTCTGTTAGTCTAAATTCTTCCCCCACTGCATGATCACTGGATCTTGTAGCTTGGGAACATGTTTTGGGGAAGCTTATCTTCTCTCTCAGCCTATCAGCTTGACAGTTTAAGGTCTAGATATAGAGAATTGCTAGTAAAACTAATTTACAATTTTTGCTAAACACAGTTAACCATGCCTACAATCTGATTCAGGCTTACACAGTGATTGGGTACCCCTACCCATACTTAACCTCTTTACTGAAATGGACCACCCAAACCCCTTCTTAAATTATGCAGAGACTGCCCCTGATCATTATAACGAATGCCTTATTGAGTTACTGAGCATGCAAAGTAACTCAAAAAAGAGTGACACTGTGATCCCAGACCATTGCCTGGTACAAAGCATTATTATAACTGAGATCCAAGGCGTGAGACTGTCCTGGCTAATTTTGAACATTTGGCATCCATTTCTCTGTATGCAGCAGCTTTAGTGGCAGCTGTATTTATTCAAAGCTAGCTTCCTTAGGGTTAAAAACAGAAGAACATGCTAGTACAATGTATGTTATCACAGCTGCTTATAGTCTCCACTGGAAGCGCATGTAACAGGCTGACAATGTAGGAGAACATTTGGGTGACAGATCACTTTCACCCTTTAACAGGAAGTGTATGAGAACAGACCTTTATGGCCATCTTTTTAAGTAATTGTTTAGAAAGACTTTACCCTCTTGAGACATTTTTTTTATTTTTTTTTTATTTTATTGGTTTGTATTTGGAATATATAGTAAAAAATTTGAAAAAAGTATTTTCCTGTAATTTTTCTACTGTAGCATTGATATAATTTATGAAACCCCAAGATATTTACCCCAAAATATAATCAACAAAGTCTGCTGATTAAAATTATATCTTGTATGTAACAAACAGGAATGGTAAGGCTCAAAAGGAATGTACAGTGCCTTGTGAAAGTATTCGGCCCCCTTGAACTTTGCAACCTTTTGCCACATTTCAGGCTTCAAACATAAAGACATAAAACTGTAATTTTTTGTGAAGAATCAACAACAAGTGGGACACAATCATGAAGTGGAACGAAATTTATTGGATATTTCAAACTTCGCAAGGCACTTCGCAAGGCACTGTATATATTTTACTTTAGGAGAGCTTTATTCCCCTTCAAATGTTACATTGTGACAAATGTAGCAAAGTACCATTTGGATAACATTAAGTCAAGTTGATGAGGGAAAAAATTTGCGTTTTTTTCACAGGTTTGGTAATCACAAAAATTTAGAATGACACTATATTCACTAACATGAACATTTCGTGCTTGTGTAGTAACTGCAAAAGTCATCCACATCAAATAGTGGATCCATTGGCAGAATTAATGGGTAAAAAAACAATGTTACAGATGTAAAAGAATGGAAATTCTATAAATAGGCAACTCCTATCCTTATATTGATTAGCAGTTTCTAAATGAATAACTACTGCAGTAGGGAACAGACACAAAAAGATACACTCAGCATCTTTCCAAATAACTGTTCTGTTTTATTTGATGCAATTAAAGGTTTTTATACACATTATTACATACTTATAACATTAATGTTACAATTGTACTTTTATGATAACAAGGGGCGTAACATAGGAAGGCTAATTCTAATCAGGACTCAAAAGAATGCAAATATGTAATGAAAACATTATTAGTGCCATGTGCACAATGAGTGCAGTGTGCAAGACATATAAAATAGAATACAATATTATACAGAACTTACAAATTCCCATTACAATCTCCTCTCTTTTAAACAACATTTTGATCACTAACCATACCTTCTATCACTTTAAACCTGGAACCTCCACACGCTTAGGTGGAAGTAGTCCTAGCCAAAGAGGCAAACTCTGTTGTGGAGAATATAATTGCTAAGAGCAGTTTTTTCATTGTGAAAAACAAATGATTGATAAAAAATATTTACAGGGTAATCGGCTGTACACTCCTGAGGCAAGAATGGCCTTCTAGCTTAATTGTGGACATGCAGACTTATCAGCAAATGTAAACACAGACAATTCTACTCAAAATGGAAGACATATAATAAACAACAGGACTTCAGAAATGGCTGAACTTCTTCTCAAATCACATAAAATATATATTTATATCCCTTACAATTAAAGCAATTGAATAAATAGTACCCCCGACTGTGATTTCAAGCGGAAAACAAATCAAACACAGAGATACTCTTATTTAGTCATGTTTGCAGTGTCTGGTGTGGATCCATGTGAGTTTTCTTTCAAGTTTTGTTAAATATACTTGAAATAGACGTTGTATTATGTCTCCAAACATTTCCATATATATAAATGTTTCTTAACAATCCACAAGTCACCTGGCTTTAGTTAATGAGATCCTTTTAAACCTTTAGGATCTGGAATTGGGGAGAAAAACACATTAAAGAGTTTCAGTTTCAGAGAGTCAATTTCTCTCTGAACCATAGGCAATGTGGCCCTCTGCCCCCTGACAATTTTTATTTTGTGCTTGGGAGGAAGGAAGTCGAGTCGGGGACATGGCCACAGCGGCTTCCAACTAACTGTAGGCAGAGGCTGCTCTGAGCCTCTGTCAATGATAGACAGCACATTGGTGATGTCTATCATAGGAGCCGGTCCAGGAGGCAGGACTTCGTATGACAGCGGTCATCGGGTAAGCGGGAGATCCCTGCTCTGTGTAATCCAGCGGCTCTCCTCTCTCTTCATTGCAGACTGCATTGGATGGGAACGCACTGGTGAGGCTACATTGGATGGGCACTGATCAGGCTGCATTGGATGGGCATGCACTGGTGAGGCTACATTGGATGGGCACTGATCAGGTTGCATTGGATGGGCATGCACTGGTGAAGCTGCATTGGATGGGCATGCGGGAAGGGCGCTGCGGCATTTTATTACTTATATACCTTAACTGTAGCATATACTTTATATGCGGCCCGAGAAAATTCCTCTACACTCAGTGTGGCCCAGAGAAGCCAAAAGGTTGGACACCCATGATTTAGACCATAGTTCTCTAGTTTCTGACAATTCCCTTAGTTACTCTACTTTTTATATTACATTGTAGACGGTAGGTGGTGTAAAATAAAACCTCAAAACTTCTTGTAAGGACTAAAAATAGTTCCTCTGTTACTTCTTTGTAGCTTCTGGGACTCTGTACTTACAAACTACTTCTGATAACACATTTTACTGTGGCCTTTGCAGTAGCATTTTTCACTGGCCAAACTCCTGCCCATCCAGAAAACATGTCTATATAGACAAAATGCATACTCATAAGATCCTGACTTGGGCATCTGGATATATCTTTTTGTAATCTCTGGAAGAGATGTTCAGCTTTTGGTAACACCTTTGTTAACAGGTAAAACAAGTAGCAGTCATTATAAAAACAATGGTGGTGAACCCTGGCACTATCCTATACTCATTTACTTACTAAGATAGCCATAACTTCCTTTGACTTATGACACTGTCCATGTGTCAAGCTGGAGGGAAAAGAGTGGCTGGCAGACATAAAAGATCACCTTTTTCCAAAGTCGTATTTAATAAGAAGTTCCCCCTGTGGACCACTTGTTCTTCTCCTTCTGGGGTCCTTAAAGCTTAACTCGACTTTTGTTAAGAAAAAAACATTCCCCTCTGGGTTATCTATGTACATTGCAAGGATTATACCAACCTTTGTTTTAGATTCCTACCTTTTGCTATTCTGAAAAAATCACTGTTTGTTACTCTGTGCCTCTGTGCTAAGTGGTTCTAATGAGAGGGGTTTCATAATTATCAATCAGCTGTGCAGCTGCAGAGCACTAATGAGGAAATTTGCTAGGCCTACATCCATTTAGATGTGTTCCTTTTGGAAGTATCTCACCAAAAACGATGTTTTTGTTGCAGGGGATGCCTGAAATCTGACTTGTATCTTAGGCAGACTTCTGGAAAAATTGATGAGCCAATCACACAAAGAGGAAATGATGTTTCTGGGGTGTGTTCAGTACACATTATGTGTACAGAACAACTCCAGGTAGCCATATTGCATTGCATTTTCAGAAAATGATAGCGGCTACAGATCGAAAAGGAAAGGTCATTTTCATTCAATCACAATATGACTTGTGTCACAATTGTTTACGTTATATTATTATTTTTTTTATTTACTGTTTTTCCCACAAAAGTGGAGTTACCCTTTAAAGTTTATATAATATTCCCAGCTCTACTGGGCCAGAATTAGGGTAGAATCTGTGAGTTGCACAGACCCAGCAAGTGTCCAGGGTTGTAATGCTGCAGCATCCTTAGTTGCTTGATGTATGGGTTTTATTGTTCGTTTGGCTACCTCAGCAAGAAGCTGGAAGGTTGAAGACAGCCAATCAATTAACTTAGAATGCTTGATTGGTTTACCTGCTGAAGTAAAGAAGACCTTCTAGCCCTTCAAATGGCACCAAAACACACTACCCCAAAAGCTCTCTAAATCTCTACTATATACTATCTATATAAATGTATACTCTTTTGATAGCTCACAGACTTTGCTAAAGCTTTGCTTCTTGAGCTGGGGAAAAAGGATACAATGACTTTGAATACAGAGCATCCTTCTGGGTGATAAACTGCATACTTAGTGTGGGTATTTCTATCCTCAGTATAAAACCAGGATCAATTCCACAAGAAATCTAAAATCTGGGTCTTCAGGGGGTGTGTCTTGCACTGGGCTTACAGCAGCTGATTCCTACAACATCAATTTAACACGTGGTTTTCTTTGTTTCCAACCTCCTCCAATACATGCAATACGATGGCTGGATTTAAATGTGCACATTTTTATTGTTCGATTTGTAAATAAACAACCATACAAAATCATATTTTGCGAACATTTCATTAGACAAATATTTAGTTTAACTGTCTGCAATATTTGCTGCACAGAATGTGGGACCATTAAATTTAAATAATTGACCAAAATATTGTCTGTAACTTTGCCCAGTAGCCTCTTGCTACTACTCCTCTAATATAGCCGGGTTAACCCTGCATTATGGAATCTAGCTTGCATGACATATATTACAATGGCTTGTTTTTTCTATCATGCTGTTTGTATGAGAACTCCAGTTTCATGTTTCAAAAATGCAACCTTTTCCTGGCAATATTATAATTTCTCATTGCTTGCTCTGTTTCTAGTTTTAGCAAGATAATACAAGTCCTTAGTTTCCATCTTAGGCTCCATGTACACGGGACGTTGTTAAAAGTCCCTTTGAATGCTGGAATTTTTAGGACGTTTGAAACGTCCGTTCGTTCGCGTTTGTACCCGCGTTTAGCGGCGTTTAGGGGCGTTTGCGTTTAGAAGCGTTCCTAGAGGTCAAAAAAATTATTCCCCTTTAAAATGGAAAAACGCGAACGCTAAACGCGGGTCATCGCGTTCAGACGCGTTCGGGCGCGTTTAGACGCGTTCGGACGCGTTTGTGCGTTTGAAACGCCGGGAAACACACGTTCGAACGCAAATAATTGCGTTCTAAAAAAAGTCCCTGAACGCAACTGCCTGCAAATGACTGTAAACGACCCTGTGTACATGGACAGATAAGATAAAATGTAGATGGGTTCAGGGGCTTCTGAAAAAAACGCCCAACTGCTCCTAAACGACCATTTCCAGCGTCCAGTGTACATGGAGCCTTACATTATTTTCCTGATGTTATAACATAATATACTGAACAAAATTATGAACGCAACACTTGTTTTTGCCCCCATTTTTCATGAGCTGAACTTAAAGATCTAAGAAAACCTGGATTCATCCATGAAGAAAATACCTCTCGAAAGGGCCAGATGCCATAGAATGTGAGCATTTGCCCACTCAAGTCAGTTAAGAAAACGAACTGCAATCAGGTCGAGACCCCGATGGGGATGAGCATGCAGATGAGCTTCCTTGAGATGGTTTCTGACAGTTTGTGCAGAAATTCTTTGGTTATGCAAATCAATTGTTGCAGCAGCTGTCGGGGTGGCTGGTCTTAGATGATCTTGGAGGTGAAGATGCTGGATGTGGGGATCCTGGGCTGGTGTGGTTACACGTGATCTGCAGTTGTGAGGCCAGTTGGATGTACTGCCAAATTCTCTGAAACGCCTTTGGAGATGGCTTATCGTAAAGAATTGAACATTCAATTCACAGGCAACACCTCTGGTGGACGACATTCCTGTAGTCAGAATGCCAATTACATGCTTCCTGAAAACTCGTGACATCTGTGGCATTGTGCTGTGTGATAAAACTGCACATTTTAGAGTGGCCTTTTATTGTGGCCAGCCTAAGGCACACCTGTGTAATAATCATGCTGTCTGTGAGGTGGATGGATTCTCTCGGCAAAGAAGAAGTGCTCACTAACACAGATTTAGACAGATTTGTGAACAATATTTGAGAGAAATAGGCTTTTTGTGTACATAGAAAAAAGTCTTAGATCTTTGAGTTCAGCTCATGTAAAATGGGGGAAAAAACAAAAGTGTTACGGTTATAATTTTGTTCAGTGTATCCGTACCATGCATTCACGCAGTCATGCACTTGCAGTCACGCACGTGTCTGTAAATTCAAAGTTTTCTTCAGCTTACCACTGCACTTACAAGGAAAACAAACACATCACTCCACAATCCATAAATTCTGCTTTGGATATATGAAAGAACAGAAAAATCAACAGCCAACAGCTGGCTGCATATGGCATCTATTCTAATAGGGGGATTGGACTTGGCATGATGGGTCTGTTATATTTTAATTTTATTTTTTTACTCCAACATCATGGACCACACATCAAGTTATATTAATACCTTTAGATTTCATCTTTTGTAGAAAATTCCCATTTAGGCCAATCACTTCATCTTAACCACTTAAGCCCCGGAAGATTTTACCCCCTTCCTGACCAGGGCCTATTTTGCGATTCTGCACTGCATGACTTTAACGGACAATTGCAAGGTCATGCGACGCTGTACCTAAACGAATTTAACGTCCTTTTTTCCCACAAACAGAGCTTTCTTTTGGTGGTATTTGATCACCTGTTCGATTTTTTGATCATGTGCTATAAACAAAAAAATTGCGTAAATTTTGCAAAAATAACAATATTTTTTTAATTTTTTATATGAAATTCCCCAAAAGAAAATGTAAAAATCAAAATTTTTTAACATTTTAGGCCAATTTGTTTTATGCTACATATTTTTGGTAAAAAAAATCCCAAAAAGCATATTTTGATTGGTTTGCGGAAAAGTTATTGCGTTTACCAACTAAGAGAAAGATTTTTGTCATTTTTGTTGTTTTTTTTTTAACCAATAATGGCGGCGATCTGCGATTTTTTTTGTGGGACTGCGACATTGCGGCGGACAGATCTGACCCTTGACTGACATTTTTGACACTTTTGGGGTTACCAGTGACATTATTACAGTAATCAGTGCTATACATATGCACTGTTACTGTAAAAATGACACTGGCAGGGAAGGAGTTAACTTTTTTGAGAGGGAGGGGTTAAGTGTGTCCCTAGGGGCGTGCTTCTAACTGTGATTGGATGTGGCTTGAGGTGTAAGAACAGAGATCAACGGTCCTACATAGCAGAACCGTAAGATCTCCATTCTTACACAGGGAAGAATGAGAGGCGGCTTTGTTTACATTAGCCGCCTGCCTTTCTCCCGCTGTAACGGACAATCGCGAGTGCCCGGCGGACATCGGGTCCGCTGGGCACACGCGCGGGGGGGTCCGTGAGCAAGCGGGAGCGCGCCTCCGGTGGTGCGCACTCGCTCCCTAGAGCCTCACAGGCTAGCGTCGTAGTCCTACGTCGCTTTGCCTGTGAGGGGCTGACCGCCGCAGTAAATAGTCGTGCGGCGGTCGGCAAGTGTTTAATCTAAAGTAACAATATATTACAAGTTTTCCCAATAACCTGTATTTCATTTCCAACCAAAGGTTGTCTAAACTAATTAAAATACTGTATATCTCTATCATTAAAAAATTGTTAACATCATATCAGAAATTAATACTCAAGTGAGTTCAATATCACGTCCTAATTCCAATATATCTCAAAAGATATATCTCCCTAAAAGGAGAACGTTTTACCTAATTTCCTTTTTTTTTAAAATGCTTTGTTTCCACTATCAAAGTACATTTATTTGTGTAATTTTATGCTATGTATACATGTAAATGTAACCTTCATTTTACCAGGCTTGGAAAACAGATTCAAAATAACTGTGATCATATTGTTCATCATTAGAAAAATTAACCCAGCGAATTAACACATTTTATTATTATTACTAGTAGTCATCTCATGACCTTGCCAGTTATCACTAATGTCTCATCCAGTAAATAATTTCATAAGAAAAAGGGAGGGGGGTCACGTCTGCACAGAGCTAACATGACACATACCCAAGATGTAGAACTAAAAGTTCCAGCATTTACACACACATACACGATTATCTCTTTAAAATCACTTACATTTTTCCCATTTGTACACAACACATTCATATCGTTCTCTCACTTTCTTTTAACGTTCTTCAAAATTTCCCTGCTTGAATTAGTTTTACCTCCCTAAATGTTATGTTCCTTATTTTGTTCTGATATCCCTTGAATCCAATGTACTGTAATCCTGTACTTAACTGGCTCTAGCTCCTATGATCAGACGGGCAGCCATAGTGCTCATCTCATGTTCCCTCTCTGACAGCATATAAAGTATTCTGTTTTGGGCCAGGGCCAACAATTGTATCATTCCTACACAGTTTGACTCTCATTTCTCTGTTTTGGCTTTTTCTCATGTTTTAGAATTTACAAGTTGTAGTGCCTAACCCTAAATTCATCCCACAACATCAAAAATGTCCCTTTCTTTCTAGAGTTAATTTGTCTGCCACCCTTGATACATCCTTGTCACATAGATTGCTACATGATTCTTAGTCCCTGTGGACTTGGTAACCCTGTTACCCATTGTGGATCCCTGTCCACTTTGACCATTTATCTAGGGGGCTCAATATAGGCAGAACCGCACCTTCATATAATTTCTAGGGCTCCTCTTGCGCTGGGCCATTTTGAGGGTCTCTTACTCTTTATTCCCTTAATTAATTTAATGCCCATAATAACTGGCCAGTGTTTTTCTCTTCTCTACTTGTGCCTATACCCTCTTGCCTCTAAACTACTATTACAGCAGATGTGTACTTCATGTAACCTGTTAACAGCACTATTCTTCCCTTTCTTATCTATAACACTTCGATGGACAGTAGACAGTGACGACATAACATATAACCACCAATCAATACAGTTTGACTAAGGAAGTAAAATAGGTAACCTTTGTCTGGAAAATGCCTTACCGATCAAGGAAGTCTGGTAACCCAAATGTAAGCAAAGGGCTTAACTCAGCCGGCTGATTATCAGAAATTCCAAGATCGTCTCAAGCTCCTCCTTTCGGATTCTCAGGGTTACCTGTAAATTCCTCCTGGCTGACTCACCAACTGTTCTGGAAATCCTATAAATAGGCAACTTCCTTTCCTCATATTTATTAGTGGTTCCAAATTAATAACTACTGCAGTAGGGAAGAAACACAAAAAAGATATACTCAGCATCTTTCCAAATAACTGTTCTGTTTTATTTGACGCAATTGAAGGTTTTATACACATAATTATGTAGGTATCACATTGATATTGCAATTGTACTTTAATGGTAACAAGGGGCATTACATAGGCAGACTAATTCTAATCAGGGCTCAAAAAAAATGCAAACACGTAATGAAAACATTATTAGTGCCATGTGCATACAAAATAGAATACAATAATATACAGAACTTACAAATTTTCTGTACAACAGACAACATATACTGTATATGTTTTGCACACTTTAAACTATCAGTATAATTTTGCAGTCCAAATGTAACTACATAACAGTAGCATAGAAATATACATTATTTTCATTACTATGCATTACAAACATGGGAAAAAATATAGTAATTCACTGAAGTTCACTGTGAGAATGTTTGGTGTAGGATGTAAAAGCCTTTCTAAAGGAGAATCAGAAAAGTGGGGAATAGAGTTTGTTTTCCTGACATTAATACAGTTTTGACCTAAAAATAATTCCGCTAGTGTGAAGCACTAGTTGTACAAATTGTCAATGTATGATCACAATAAAACAAAGAATATCAACGGTTTTAACCGCTTGCCGACCGCCGCAAGTAGATTTACTGCGGCGGTCAGCCCCTGCCAGGCAGAGTGACGTTAATTAACGTCACTAGCCTGGGAAGGTCTGGGGAGCGAGCGCGCGCCCACGGAGGCGTGCTCCCGCTCCCGCGCGGTCACGGACCCCCCTGCGCGTGTGACTGGTGGACCCGATGTCCGCCGGTCACTCGGCGATCGTCGGGGGAGAGGGAGAAAGTCAGGCGGCTTGTGTAAACAAGCCACCTGTCATTCTCCTCGGTGTAAAAACACTGATCACTACCAGTGTATTTTAACAGTAACAGTGCATATGTATAGCACTGATTACTGTAGAAATGTCACTGGTAACCCCAAAAGTGTCAAAAATGTCAGTCAAGGGTCCGATCTGTCCGCCCCAATGTCGCAGTACCGCAAAAAAAATCGCAGATCGCCGCCATTACGCATTAAAAAAAAACAACAAAAATGACAAAAATCTTTCCCTTTGTTAGTAAACGCGATAACTTTTGCGCAAACCAATCAAAATACGCTTTTTGCGATTTTTTTTTACCAAACATAGGTAGCATAAAACAAATTGGCCGAAAATGTTAAAAAATTTTGATTTTTACATTTTTTTTGGGGGGAATTTGAAAATGTGAAAAATATTGCTATTTTTGCAAAATTGACGCTCTTTTTTTGTTTATAGCGCGTGATCAAAAAATCGCACAGGTGATCAAATACCACCAAAAGAAAGCTCTGTTTGTGGGAAAAAAAGGACGTCAAATTCGTTAAGGTACAGCGTCGCACGACCGCGCAATTGTCCATTAAAGTCACGCAGTGCCGAATCGCAAAATACCCCCTGGTCTTTTAGCAGGAAAATCCTCCGGGGCTTAAGTGGTTAAAGATGTTTGCGGGTACCTCATCAGGTCATAATGTAAATAGGTTCAAAAACGAATACCAAGACAGAATATCGATATCAGTCAGGTACTTTAATCACTTGCTCTTTCTGGGGTTTCAGGTGTGTGCAGGCACACGCCACCAGCTAACTTATGTTGTGATCTGGCTGTTTCTTCTCCCTGAAATCAACTTTGAGTTCAGGAACAAAAGCAGCCAGACCTGTGAGTAAAAGCAGCACACATTACACTTGTTAGGCACACTGGTAATTCCTTGATTGCTCCTTGATGTCAACCCCTTCCCCAAAATTATACACTTTTTTTTTTAACAATGACATGTAACAGAAAACATTTTGGCCTACATTTATATATAACAAAAGTAGAAAATATTTTTTTGAAAGTTTTCAATCTGTTTTAATTTTTAGAATATATATGTATGTGTGTATATATATATATATATATATATATATATATATATATAAAACATTGTTGATCAAATACCAAAAGAAATCTCTATTTGCATGAAAGAAATTATATAAATGTGAGTCCTGAATAGCAAAAAATGCCCTGGTCATGAAATATAAAATATGTTTAGATTGACAGATATAATTTTATCTATTGACATACCCTTGAAAATTATGATATGTTGATCGTCCTTCTTTTGAGGTATTCGAACCATGGGCTCCAAATCCCCACAAAAGGACACTTGCTTATCTTGTATTATGCTGACGAGTTTTTCATGAGTCAATCCATGCTTAGCTTCTTAGCTTCTAGAAAGATGTCAAATATTAGTTTTTGGGTAGATTGGGTAATAAACACAAAAACAAACAAACATGTATTTTATTGCAGCTTACCATTTCTTGGATGTGGTTGCATTATTTTTTTTAGGCATTTTTGCCTTTATTTTTACTTGGGCTATTGGTCAGTAGGTTTGTTTTTTGAATTTCCTTTAACAGACCACTCTGTCTAACAAAAGTAGCAGTTAGAGGAATGAGACAAACCAGTTAACACTGACAAGGCTGCTTACAATGGTCAGCTTGTATTCATTTATGTAACCTTTATCTTCCCAAATAACCTCCACTGAAGCTGCTTAAAAAGTGCTAATAAAGTGAGAATTTTAGGTCCAAAGCTTAAAACTTTGAGTATGCAGTATAGGTAGTCCTAGGAAACCAAATTGAATGGCTTAGATTAGCTCTGTCCCAAGTCAGTAGTAAGATAAGGTCAATAGCACTTCTGATCTGGTCCACTGCCTGTCTGTGTGGAATGAATCCAACTTGGTCAGAGTAGACGTATTTACCAATGAAACCTGATAGTCTTTTTGCATAGATCTTTAAAAGTAAATATATGCCATTATTATCCATTGATATGGGTCTGTGATTAGAGACTCCAGTCCGATCTTTCTGAGATTTAGTTATTATGCTGATGAAAACGTTGATGGAATCTTCCCTTTTTTTCCCCATTTCTTTGAGCATTTAACATACCAAGAAGGTGTGGAGAGAGTTGTTTTTTAGTATAAATCTGGAATATCATCAAGTCTAGGAGTTTTAGATGGTCTGGTGTTTTTAGTTGAAACTTTTACTTCTGAGAGAGTAAATGGCACAGAGCACAGGGTTCAGGAGCGTGATGCATACAGATTTCAGGATAAAAGAGTGTACAAAGTGCAGAGTTCAGTAGTGCACTGTATACAGAATGTAGAGTTCAGGAGTGTGCTACGTACAGAATGCAGAGTTCAGGAGTGTGCTGCATACAGAGTGCAGAATTCAGGAGTGTGCTGTGTAGAGAGTGCAAAGTCCAGCAGTCTGATGCATACAAAGTTCAGTAGTGTGCTGGTTCAGAGTACAGATTTCAGGAGTGTGCTACATACAGAGTGCAGGGATCAGGAGTGCGCTATGAACAGAGTAAAGAGTGCAAAATGCATAGTTCAGTAGTGTGCTGCATACAGACTGCAGGGTTCAGGAGTGCACTGCATACATAATTCAGGAGTGTGCTGCATACAAAGTGCAAAGTCCAGAATGCAAAGTTCAGAAGTGCAATGTGTACAGAGTGCAGGGTTCAGGTATGCACTATGTATAGAGTGCAGAGTTCATGAGTTCGCTGCACACAGAGTGCCTTATCAAGATTGCATAGAACTGCTCTACAGTAAACTAAAATGACATCCCCTTTTTCCCCAATTCACTTCCCTCCCCCAGTATGGAGGTCTCCTTTCACTCCCAAATTCACCTCCTTTATAGTAGCTGGTAGAAGAGCAGCTAAATCTTGTCTCGGTAGGAAAGTTGATAGGACAGGCTCCAGGGTAGGCACAGGCTTCAAGAGGTGCTTCTTCTTCTGCCGGGAGAGGAGCATGTCACATGTGGACACAGAAGCCCTACTTCTGAGTTTACAAATGGCAGTAATGTGCAGCAAGCACAGGGCTAGTGCTGGAGGTGACAGAATGTAGTTCCACCAACTTACAGCTGAAAAAAAGCCCTAATAACAGGTCATATATTTTCCCTTGTGAAACAGGGAAGAGATTTGGATGAGTTAAATGTATAATCTATCCTCAAATATCTGTAGAGAATGTGGGAAAAATAAGCATAGTATACTAGTTTGGTTGAATTCCTGCTAGGTCTATAAAGTAATATTTATGTAACAGCTTTGCCATTCTGTGCCCTGTTTTAGAAGGACATTTCAAACATCTGTGTAATGGACTTGGTTTATCTAATGAAAAATTCATGGTAGGATTGTAGTCACTCCCAAAGTAATATGTCCCCTGTACATATGTGATCAATTTCTAGACTGAAGCACCTGAGTTAAGAAGAGTGTCCTACATCTAGTTCAGGTTGGATCTGCATCCACAATAGGTGTCCAGAAGAAGAGAAGGTCAGAGGGTCATTAGACACAGTGTGTGAGACAAACAGAAGTTAGTAAGGAAAAAGGCAGAGCATGAAACATTGAAGGAGAGAAGAGAGAAAGCTTGAGCTCCTCAGTATTGTGTAAAGAGGACTTCCCTCAGTAAGGTGTTTCAAGAGTCCTACAAATGTTGGGTAATTAATTTGACATGGCCATTACCGTAAAGGAGTTGACCAGGACAAATGCACGGGGTGCAAAATGTCAATCCTCAATGCCTTAAGCCAACAAATGAAAAATATTTAGCATATAAACTGTGCAGGATGCCAGGGATGGGTCCTGGAAAGCAGATATTTTTCCTCCCTATTTGGATTGTGGTCCCTTTAAGGGGATAGAGTTCTAATTCATCCAGGATGAGGTGTTCGGGGGTGGTGCGGTTGCAGAGGAGAAAACTGATTTACAATTCTCTCAGGATTTTTTATTTTTTTTGTCCCTTCTGTATACTCTTTCTTTATCCATCACATTTTTTCACTCTATTGTCAACTGTCGGTCACTGCTTGGGGCACTGTTTCACTTTCAGTCAGTTTCAGTCACTTATTTTAGCCCCATTGGAAATTACTACAACATATTATTCCCAAGTATCTATGTATTTGGACCTTGTTCTTATCAAGGAATTGTATGGTTATTATGCACTTTTGCTGATCATATTCCCACTTACTTTGCATGTGGTTTTTCCTCCTTCTTTATCAGGGTACACTCAGGTGTTCTGATTGATTGGTTCCCTCTTTCTGGGCTGATAACTTACTAAGCTATCTGTACTAGATTTGTCCACTGCCTGCTTTTTGTGTCCCTTCTGGGACGGGCAGCCAGCGGCTGATTTCCCCCCCCCCCCACCTCCCCAAAACTCCTGGGGTGAAATTGATGGACCATTGGGTGGCTTTGTCCAGCGAGATCTATATATTGAGTCATATCTAGAAGACAAATCAAGTAAATTTTTCACTGCTTATACCTGAAGGTCTCCTTCAAATAGCTCAAATGTAAATCGGGACTGTGAGATATTCCTTAGTTTTTTTGTTTTTTTAATTTTATCTGTTTGCATGTCCAGATCTCCCTCTGTGCTTCTCCTGAGGAAGCGAGGGGACATGATAGTGATTTACAAATACCTCAATGGCGATCCCAGCATAGGTAAAAAAACATTTAGTCTCAAGGAGTGCAAGAGGACACGTGGCCACACAATAGGATTAGAGGAGAGGCGGTCTAACCTTAAGCTGCGTAGGGGGTTCCTCACTGTAAGGGCGGTGAGAATGCGCAACACTCTTCCACAATTAGTGGTAGCTGCCGGGAGTATGGCTTCTTTTAAAATACTCTTATATGTGCATCTCACAGATCACAACATTCTGGGTATGGGAAATGATCAGGCCACTGACACACACACCTGTACAGGTTGAACTGGATGGACTGATGTCTTTATTCAACCTCAACTACTATGTACTATGTAACTATGAAATAGAAAGAGAAAATCAGCACCGATTTTCAATCTTGGCGCAAGGTTTACAACCCTAATGGCTCTTGTGCACTGGTTGCGAGTAACTTTATGTGACTAAATTTTTCTAATTATATGTTGGTTTGGACTAATACATTTCTCTGGTTATTTTATATTTTTTCATTTTCCATTTTGAGGTGTGAATCATTAAAGTCCCTTGGGCAATGATCTGTATTTGTGTAGGATTGGTAAATCCTCATTTGGGACCCAGAATTCAGAGATTTGGAGAGACTTTGGGTGGGAGTCTACAATCTCTGATTATAGGGATAATGGCCCCAAAAGGGTTAAGCCATCTCCAAGGGAATCCAAAAAAAGACCCGGAAACAGCCAGCAGGTGGAGTGTGAGATAGAACACACTTAGGAGCAGTGAGGTGGAGTGTGAGATAGAAAACACTTAGGAGAAAGAGTGGTGGACTGCTTGTGACTTAGACATAGCCCTGTTAATTGACAAGTTTTGAGAGCGGTGGGCCCAACATTTGATTTTTGCACCAGTATTTTGGATTCCTTTGTCTTGTGCTGCAAACATGCAGTTTTGTTTTACTTTTGAGCAAAAAAGTACAGCTTTGCTTTCATCAACACACTTGACTGATAATCTCAGGCTCCTCAACATTACAAAACATACCACTTGCCTAACTGCACAGTTTTATCTTGTAACAAAACATAATACAAAATATGATATTTAACAATAATAAACTGTACTACCGTAGATCTCAAAATCACCATCACTTTCATTTCACCAAACCCTGCTTGAACTGAACCCAGGGCAGATTGGCTTATCACTAATAAAAACATATAGGTTATAGGTTAGTTGCTGGCCATAATTAACCTATACATCCATTTAGCTGTAGCACCACCCTCGAAGGAGCCGATTGGTAATTTTGGGTTCTCTGTTCTGCGCCTCCACTCCAAGAATAACCTCAGCCCCTCTGGTACACCTGGTTGAATAAAATCGCTGGAAGCACAATTTACAACATAAGTGAGAAATACCTTTCCCCTTGCTGTGGGATATGCCAATAAATACACACACACACCTGTAAATACACCCCAACTATTCTTACGAATTAGCGTAAGTAACAGTTTAAATTAATTTAACACACAGAGAAAGCAAGTTAGCAATAAACAATGCACATAAACTTTAAATGCAACAAGGGTACTTATAAATCTACACTAGGTTTTGAGTAATAGACAGAGGTATGGTACCCCTTTAATTAGCAAACGGCCAAGGTCCTTTGATAGGTAAGGTCAGGGCCGATCCTAGGGTCACAGGCGCCTGGGTGCAGAAATTTTTCTGGCGCCCCCACATGGGGGGGGGGTTAAGAGCACTGAGGGGGTTAAGAGCAATGAGGGGGGGGTAGGAGCACTGAAGGGGGGGTTAAGGGCACTGAGGGGGGGTTAAGAGTACTGAGGGGGGTAGGAGCACTGAAGGGGGGGTTAAGGGCACTGGGGGGGGGGCTGGAGAGCACTGAGGGGCCAGCAAAAGAAGTTGTATAGGAGGGGGATGGGGCAGCTGCATATAGATGAATTGACCTTTCCCTATTCTTCCTGCAGCCGCTAAGTGGAGGAGAATCGGACATTCTGCGGCTGCAGGAAGAATAGGGAAAGATGAATTCCTCCATATGCTGCTGCCCCATCCCCCGACATGCCTCATGTACCCTACTCTCAGGCTATATGGGGCACGTCCCCTCACACATTGAGGAGCAGGGCACAGAGGGCTCAGGGCCCCCCTCATTCCAGGGTGGGGTGGGAGCAGGGTACATAGGACATGTCCCCTCATACACATGCCTCATGTAGCCTACTATCAGGCTATATGGGACATGTCCCTTCACACATTGAGGAGCAGGGCACAGAGGGCTCAGGTAGGGCCCCCCTCATTCCAGGGCGGGTGGGAGCAGGGTACATAGGACATGTCTCCTCATACACATGCCTCATGTACTCTGCTATGAGGCTATACAGGACTCGTCCCCTCATACAATGACTCACGGTACACGGGACTCATCCCCTCACACAGAATGGGAGCAGGTGCAGCGCAGTGTGCACATCCTCGGCCCTCCCCTTGTAGACATTGTAGAGCGGGGATTCATGGCAGCTGTGAGGGGGCCTGTGGCGGTGTGTCTGCTGTATATGAGAGGAGATGGAGGGCCAGGTGTGGGAGCCCATACAAGGGAAGGAATCTATTCCGGAGTGTGTAGAGCGCACAGGAGGGAGGAGAGCAGCATCCTGCCAGGTACAGTGATATTATGGAAGGAGGGAGAGCGTGCATGTTCTTCTATGTTCTCAGTGCCATCCATGGATGTGCAGCAGCAGAGAGGTGTACATAGGAACACACACCACACACACAGTGCACCTCAGTGAGGAGCCGAGCCGTGTACAGTGTGTGCTGTGTACAGTGTGTGCTGTGTTATCCTACAGCACACACACTCGAGTTGGGCACTCACCTTCTTCCTGCTGCGGCTCCGCCCCCGCCCCACGAGCAGCGTGGACTGAAGGAGCTGCCTTCTCCTTCACACCGGCCATACACACCGCCCGCCCACCACTGCCGCTGGAGGAGGGGAGGACTCTGTCACTGGAGCTTCCGCGCCCCTCCTCCGCCTCAGCTCGCAGCGCCTGGGTGCGGTGCACCCCGTGCACCAGCCCAGGATCGGCCCTGGGTAAGGTTAGGGGAAGTCTTTAGTCCTGAATCTTAGCCAGCTGAACCATTGGGGCTCAGTAAAGCCTGCAGGCAGTATTAAGGCTAAAGTATAGCAGGTCAGCCAGTTTCTAATGGTTCAGTCTATAGGAGTGATAACAAAAAATGAACGCAAGGCCCTCTCACCAGACCCAGTGACACAGCAGTAGTTGTCCCTCTGATCGGCATCCACTCGCTTGGGTTACTTAAGGAGACTCTGGCGGACAGCACAGCAAAGGCATTGCCCTGGCAGTGGGTCTATCTCTTCCCGTTCAGGTGCTTCAGTAGCTTGGTTCCTTTCACTGATAGTGTTCCCTCTGCCACACTTCAGCCTCCTCTCTCTCCTTGTAGCACTTTACTCCCTCTGGTGGCACAGGGCATCATGACTCCCTCTCTCTTTGTTGCTCCAGGTCACACACTGCAGCATGGTTCTCCCTCTCCTCCACCTTAGACTCCAGCCTCCTCGCCCCTTACACACTCTCTCCCTCAGCAATCTGTCTTTCTCCTGGGATGGTGCTGGGGCGCGTGGTTGTCCCTCATGGACACACAGTCCTACAGCATAGTCCTCTCACCACACTGTCCTCCACAGCCCTGGTTAGCATTTCCTGAACTTTTCACTTCCCAGTGTCGCTGACAACATGCCTGTTACACAGCCATAAAATTGGAAGAGTGATGTAAATGGTTGAGCTCTTGAGCATAAAAAGAGGATGATTACAACCTTCCAAAGTGTCTTTAGGATTGAACATATGAGAAGGACTCCCAGATATTTTTTTTTCTGTTTAATTTTAACAAAATATCCTTATCAATACCTTTTTCTTACAGTTTTCCAATCATCCTACTTGCAGTAAATGTAAACAGTAAACCGCTGCAGCCACCATATTTAAGAACTGATAAACTCTTATATATTTAATGTTTGTTCTTGGGTTTAGAAAAGGTTTAAATAAAATAAAAGCCGTGTGTGTGTGTGTGTGTGTGTGTGTGTGTGTGTGTGTGTGTGTGTGTGCATGCTTTGAGCAGACAGTTTTTAATTACACCTACTATGAACAATAGGTCCAAGGTACTTTTCATTCTTGCAAACCTGTCAGTAATGACAGCTAAAATAAAGTACAGGATATAAAATATATAAAAATCCCTCTTACATAGACTCAGAATTCATGTCTATTTTACAAGAAAATCTGTGTTCATTGCAATCTAAAAGTAAATGCTGCAGTAGAGCCATTGAGACAGTAATTATACAGTATGGGCTAGTAGTGGTCTGTTTGTTTTTAATTAAAGTTGTCGCAAATAATGTCTTGTGCAATATCATTCATCCTACTTCTAGTAGCAGACATTTAGAAAGGCAATTATTGGTATTCTGTCTGTGAGATATTAGCTGCATTGGATTTGTTCTAAGTCTCAAAACCCTTGTGTAGTAAACGAATGACAAATTTTTATGCTGCCTAATATTGTTATACATAGTATGCTTCATATCTGAAGGAGCATAGAAAAAGTTTCACGCAAGGTTCCTTATTAAAAAAAGTTGCTCAATGCTCCCTCAAAACACATTAGTAGTGTACTTAACCTGGAGTATAATTGAGCTCCAATGCATGTCTAAATAGCATTTGTCATACTGAGATGGGAAATTAACTTCGGCTAATTGTGCAAAGGAACATTCATATTTTTTAAAATATAAGATAATGTGCCATACAAATACATCATATATCAAAAATATAGGCAAAAATGGAAAGCAGAGGTTTGTAAATCTTATTCTCAATAAAAACATAATTTAATTTCATATGCTTGCAGTATTTTTTCATTTAGACATGCCATTATACTCTGAGGCTGGGAACAAAATGAGCTTTTTACTCCAAACTTCAATGAGGGACAGTCATAACATTACAAATGATGTTCCTCTACAGATCTGAGAAACTATACAACCACTCTTTCTTTTCTCAAGCAGATATAGAAAACCTTCAAGTTGAAGTTTAATCTGCCTAAATTGTGCTGTCCTTGGTTCCTTTTGCCCCCTCATAAACATTCTAATGAGATGGTAAAATGAAACCTTTCCATTTTCTTTACATACCTTATTTTAGACACTGTAGGGTGTACTTTCCAATGGAGACACTTATTGCAGTGAAAACTGTTTAACCGCTTGCCAACTGCTCACAGTATATTTACTGCGGCAGTCAGCCCCTCACAGGCAGAGTGACGTAGGTCTACGTCGCTCGCCTGTGAGGCTCTGGGGAGCGAGCGCGCGCCCGCGGAGGCGCGCTCCCGCTCCCGCACGGTCACGGACCCCCCCGCGCGTGTGACCAGCGGACCCGATGTCCGCCGGTCACTCGGCGATCGGCAGGGGAGAGGGAGAATGTCAGGCAGCTTGTGTAAACAAGCCACCTGTCATTCTCCTTGCTGTAAAAACACTGATCACATGGATCTACTATGTAGATCCGTTGATCAGTGTCCTTACAGCTCAAGCCACAGCCAATCACAGTAGAAAGCACGCCCCTAGGGACACACACAGCCCCTCCCTCCCAAATAAAGTTAACCCCTTCACTACCAGTGTATTTTTACAGTAACAGTGCATATATATAGCACTGATTACTGTAGAAATGTCACTGGTAACCCCAAAAGTGTCAAAAATGTCAGTCAAGGGTCCGATCTGTCCGCCCCAATGTCGCAGTACCGCAAAAAAAATCGCAGATCGCCGCCATTACACGTTAAAAAAAAAACACCAAAAATGACAGAAATCTTTCCCTTTGTTAGTAAACGCGATAACTTTTGCGCAAACCAATCAAAATACGCTTTTTGCGATTTTTTTTACCAAACATAGGTAGCATAAAACAAATTGGCCGAAAATTTTAAAAAATTTTGATTTTTACATTTTTTTTGGGGGGAATTTCATATAAAAAAATTTGAAAAATATTGTTATTTTTGCAAAATGTACGCTCTTTTTTTGTTTATAGCGCAAAAAGTAAAAATCGCACAGGTGATCAAATACCACCAAAAGAAAGCTCTGTTTGTGGGAAAAAAGGACGCCAAATTTGTTTAGATACAGCGTCGCACGACCGCGCAATTGTCTGTTAAAGTCACGCAGTGCCGAATCGCAAAATACCCCCTGGTCGTTTAGCAGGAAAATCCTCCGGGGCTTAAGTGGTTAAGAAGGTTTTTCACTTTTTTGGAGAAAGACTGGAAGTGAAGAAAAACCTACACAAGGGGACAGGAAGGCAGCAACATAATGACTTATGCCTCGTACACATGCACCGATTGTGGGCCAATCGATCGGCCGTCTTTTGTCCAGTGTTGTTGTGTTGGTTGGAATGTGCTCTAGACTGCACACAAATTTTTTCGGCCAACAGCAAGCAACTTCAGAAGTGATTTCATGTGATGGTTAACTTTCCGTGTGTTTTTTCTTCTCTGAGCATGCCCAGTCTTGCTCATCTGATATTTGTCTGCCGAAATCTGTACTGACTGACGGAAAATTGGCCGTTCTGGTGATGGCCAACAAAAATTTTATAGCATGCACACCAGATTTTGTTCGGCCGAAAAGTCGCAGTCGGTTGTCGGAAGCATCATATTAACAAGCCGACAATCGGCCGATCGGACGTTGGCTGAAAATTCACGACCAACAATCGTTGCGTGTGTACGAGGCATAAGTTTGCAGTATGGTGGTGCGGGCTCTTAGGAGTTAATCAGGTAGTGATTAAACAAAAATAAAATAAATGCCCCATTGATATGCACCTTTATGGAAAGTTCACACAATCAAGCTTGTAACATTTTCTAGACATATTAACTGGCATTGTATACATTTGGCACTTCATTTTACAAAATCAGTTAAGAAGCTTAAAATAATCCTAGAATAAAAGCTACATGTTCGGACAGGACATGACTTCATTACAGGAGCCATGACTCTTACCTTTAGTGTTAAAGGCAACAACAGTACAGAGATTTTTGCCAATCTAAAGCAAAAGAAAAAAAAATAAGTTTACTAGCAAAATAGCATGGACACCTTCATTTTAACCGGAAAAAACTGTGAAAATTATATTACTCCTCCCTGTACTAAAAATGCATAGTCTTATTTCACTGCACACTGTGAGCTTCTCACGGTGTGCGTTAGAAGTTGCAGAAAGCCAAACAGAGCATTCCTTTTTTTCCAGGCTGAAAGAAGTCCAGCAACATCTAGTGCTTTCTTCCCCAGCCTGCTTGCCCCTAGCCCACCCCTTTCATTAACTGAATTTTAATCGTGGAGGCTCAACATTACATGTGTGCCTTAAGAAGGGTGGTCTGCATGCAAATTCTGCCAGCTTACGAACTCCCACTACTCCACACTAACATCCACTCATCAAAGCATTTTGATATTTGCATAACTCCTTCCAAGACCCGAGTGGCTTGACACAAGGAATGCAACAGTTGCAGCTTATGTCCTGGATACGTCTGTGTGTGGTGACTCTTGAAGTACTGACACCAGCCGTAGTCCACTTCTTGTGAATCTCCCCCAAATTCTCGAATGGCCTTTGCTTCACAATCCTCTCCAGGCTGTGATGATCCCTGTTGCTTGTGCACCTTTTTCTACCACGCTTTTTCCCCACACTTTTATCACTCAACTTTCCATTAATATGCATGGATACAACATATTGTGAACAGCCAGGTTCTTTAGCAATGACCTTTTTTGACTTACCCTCCAATGACTGTCTTTTGGACAACTGTCAAGTTATGTGCCATACACACTATAAGATTTTCTGAAGACTTTTTCCTTCAGATTTACCTTTTCTATGTAGTGCAAGGGCCTGCCAGATTGCATACAAATTGAAAGTGTTTAGGTTTGACCTCATATTATCTGGTTTTGGTAAGTCTGAAGGAAAAAGTCTTCAGAAAAGCTTATAGTGTGTATGGCCCATTAGCAGTCTTCTGCATGATTTTGTAACCTACTGAACCAGACTGAGAGATCAATTAAGAGCTCAGGACACCTTTACAGGTGTTTTGAGTTAATAAGCTGATTATTGTGTGACACCATGATTCTACATTATTGAACCTTTTCACAATATTCACATTTTCTGAGATAGGGCTCTTTCACACGGCCGCTCCGCTTGTCCGCAAATCATCCTATTTTTTTGCGGATGATTTGCGGACATAATGTAAGTCAATGGCACTGCGGATGTCAGTGGAATACCATCCGCTGACATCCGATTTCCTTCCTTTCGGTTCTGTTCCGTTTTTTTGGAACGGAACAGAACCCTATTTTTTCATCCGTTCAAAAAACGCAAAGGAAGGAAAATCGGATGTCAGCGGTGTCATCCGCTGACATCCGCAATGCCATAGACTTACATTATGTCCGCATATCATTCGCAAACGGATGGGATGATATGCGGGCACACGGAGCGGATGACACAAATGTCATCCGCTCCGTGAAAAAAAAAAAAGTCCCGCAGCGGAGAAGAAATGCGGAGCGGGCGTGTGAAAGAAGCCATACAGAATTTTGGGTTTTCACTAGCTGTAAGTCATAATCATCAAAATGAAAAGCAATAAATGCTTGAAATCTATCACTCTGTGTGTAATAAATCTATATAATATATGAGTTTGACATTTTGAATTGAATTACTGAAATAAATGAACTTTTTGATGATATTCTCATTTTTTGAGATGCACCTGTACTGTCTATTCCCTCTCCTTTCCGTACAGTGGCTAATATAATGCTCCCTAACTTGTCACTGTAGCCTGATTGGAGAATTCAAAGAAGGCTGTTGTTTACAACCCATGTAAGATGTGATAACGGAAAACAAAAGGCCACATCTTTGAACTGGAAAAATATTTCCAGTAACACCAAAAGTGAAGCTAGGAATGGGTTGATGCTGAAACGCACACAATGATCTAAATATTTTCCCATCTGACTAAAATATATTTCTAATTACAATATTATTTACATCTGTTGATGGAGATGTTACATAAATTCATTATCTAACAATCGAGAGCAAGATTACACCAGTTTTTTTTTCAGAATCTTCAAATGTGTGTGTTTTTTACTCTAAATGTACAATTATCAAACATTATCCTAAGAAATGTGATTAGCCAAGAAACAGAGATAGACAGGTTAGAGCAGGGGTCTTCAAAACTAAAATTCCCATCATGCCTAGTCATGTCTGTGAATGTCAGATTTCTAAAATGACTCATGGGATGTGTAGTTCCGCAACAGCTGGAGGGCCGTAGTTTGAGGATCCCTGGGTTAGAGCAAGCAGCAATCAGTAACAAGGTGGAGAATGTGAAGCTGATGGATGTGGGGACACACATGAAAATAATGAGTGATGCTCCCTTATAGCAATGGTCAGCTGGTGTGGCAGTATGAGGAAGTTGAACTGTAGCAGAGCTGTGCAGAAGCCTAGATGCTGGGTGTGTAGAGCTAGGGTACAGCTAGGGTTGACACACTGCTGAGTTCCTTGTTTTGTTCCTTGTGTCACTACTAAAGAAAGGTGTAAGAGACCTAAGATAGCAACTACCAAGTGCTCTGCTGCTTTAATAGGAATGGCCTACACAATTGCTTCAATGCACTTGAGAAGGGATCACACTGTCGTTTTAACATTATGTGATTTGTGTAAAGCTGTATGCACCATGATCTGGGGGTTTAAAATTATTTTTACATAATATTCTATTTACCACCAGTGTTTAATGTGCATCTGTCATTTTTAGCTCTCCTTTCAAATTACCCTGATCCCATTATACCCCTCCTTTCCACCTTAGCTTGGCTTCTGCGATATGTGGAACACACATCATAAGAAACAAAACAGGCCATGTTAGGTTACATGAACTGTGTGGATGGCTTACACTTGATATGCTTGCATTCAAAACATGAAATTCTTCCTCAAGGGATTTTTCAAATCTGCTTTCAAAGCTGTAAAATTCTTACAGGCCTCATGGGGATACTTGCCCTTTTTTAAGATTCATAAGTCTTGCAATGGTGATTTTTGAGATTAGAACAAGCTTGGAGCTAATAAAACCATTTGATGCAAAATATAAGTGTTTGGGCTTTAGAGCAGTGTACTCAAAACCACAAATAATATTTTATTTAGGTTCTGCAGAACCTAATAAAATTAAAGATTTTTAATAGTTTTTATTATGCATGAAAATGCATCTACGTGTGTGTGTGTATACACATACATTTGCAAGCTCAAAAAAAAAAAAATACAATGGCATATATTTTCACAGATGTGTCAGTATAAAAAAATATAGATACTGCAATCAAAAGACATTCTGGGGCTAACTTTATGGAATTTTTTTTTTTTTTTTTTTGCAAAGTACACCTGTCCTCATCCGAAGCATACTGAACAGGCACCATCACTGCAATGCAACAAGCTTAGCTGGAATCACCTATAGACTTCAATGGCAAGGGGGCAGTCTAATTAAGCTCTCAAAATGGGCCCCTTGTTATATATAGCATTTGCAGCTTTTGCTGTCACTGTATTTGTTTTTTTTTTGGGGGGGGGGGGCAGTAGTGAGTTTAGCTTCACTTTGATGATAGACTGGTTATGCTGTCTTCTTGCCATTGAGGTCTGTAGGATGTTCCATCTAAACTTGTAAAAGGAGGTATCACAGTGCATGCTGTGGAATCCTGCTGGCTCTGGCTTTAGTTCATATGTTTGAGCACAGGAGGGTAGGCTTCTGTTGTCACATATTTACAGATTATCAAAGTTGACCCTTTTTTAAGCTAAATCTCTTTACATACATTTCTGTTACCGCCTAAGGGCTAGTTTAACCACTTAAAAACCAGGCACTTTCACCCCCTTCCTGCCCAGGGCAATTTTCAGCTTTCAGCGCTGTCACACTTTGAATGATATTTGCACGGTCATGCAACACTGTATCAAAAGACATTTTTTATCATTTTGTTCACACAAAAATAGCTTTCTTTGTATGGTATTTAGTCACTACTGGGTGTTTTATTTTTGCTAGATAAATGAAAAAAGACCAACAATGTTGAAAAAAAAAACAAATTTTTCTTTGTTTCTGTTATAAAATTTTGCAAATAAATAATCGTTCATCATAAATGTAGGCCAAAATGTATCCTGCTTGGTAAAAAAAAAAACCCATGTCAGTGTATATTATCTGTAGAAAAGTTATAGAGTCCACAAAATATGGTATATACAGTTATATCTGAAAATCGATCAATCCTGATGTAATGATGACCTATCTCATTCCTTGAGGCTCCAAAATTCCAAGACAGTAGAAATATCCCCCAAATGACCCCTTTTGTAAAGTAGATAGTCCAAGGTACTTAGTAAGATACGAGGCATGACAAGTTTTTTGAAATTGTACGTTTTTTGTCACAATTTGCTAGAAAATGTTTTTACTGTCATCGGTGCAATATAGTGTCATCATATAACTGTCGTGGGGGTGATCAGGGACACTGACTGGTGACAGTTTGTAAGAAAAAAACAAAAAAAAAATGTAATTTTTTAAAAAAAAAATGTATTACATTTTTTTATTTTTAATAATTTTTTTGTGCATACTAAAAAAAAAGTTTTTTTTCAATTTTTTTTGTATTTACTGTCATCAATGCAATATAGTGTCATCATATAACTGTAACACTGTATTACTCTTACTCTAAGGTTTTTTTTTCACTCATTATGATTGCTTGTAATGGTGTATATCAGTGTTATAAATAGCCATTTTTATTAAATGAAATCGATAATCGATTCATTCAGTGTGTATTGTTGTGATTAGCTGTCATTGGCCGCAGCTAATCACTTAGTACAGATGGGCTGTGATTGGCCCTGTATGTACCATGTGATCACTGTGACCAATCACAGCAAGCAACACAAGTGTACACTATGACTGGTATGAATGGAAACCATCCATTGTGTACAATTGTAATGTGATTTGCTGTGATTGGTCACACCGATCATATGGTACCCCCAGCAGCCTGGTATAGTGATCTGTCATCGGCTGTGACTGTGAACACAGTGGTTGACCGGCTGCTCCACAAGGCACTTTCTGGGGAGGATATGTTATGACATGCCCTAAGAACAGCGAATGTCTCGCCCGGCCTATAGACAAATGATGGCCGGGCAGGGCATTCGCTGTTAAGCAGTTAAGCTGTACATCTATCTTTATCCATACTCAGCTGATCAGACTAGTACCCCTAAGGATCCCCTGCAGTATATTTTTTCACTCCTATAGAGGGGGACCTCTGCTCCCAAAAATGCATAGACTTAGCTCTGACAACACATTATCATGCAACCATATGAGTTAATAACTAGATATACAGTATTTGATAAAGAATAATGGATGGAACATCAAAAATCCCGTAATTATTTTTGTTATGTTCTATAGTAGATTTGGGGTGTTGGAAATTTAGAAAGTTCAGTATCTGACTTAAAAGTCTGACTAGCCAAACCAAGCTTTTTGCATGACTGAAGCAATCAGAAAATTGATTTTATAATAACACAAACCTCAGCTATTCACACAAGACAGGAAGGAGCCATAAATACAAGCAGTGTATGCCAAAGTCTGACCCCACTATCTGCATATTACAGCAAAACATCAAAATATATTATACCAGGAAAATTCTCTTTAACCATGAGTTGTCCAAATGTAGTGGTCAAGTGCCCACTGTAGCTGCAATTCTTGTCCATTCTGGTTTCATAGTCAGAAAATTCAGCACTTTTTTGACTCTACCTATTACATGTATTCAAAAAAGCCCCAGCTTTCCGCAGACACTTAATTTAATAATCAAAATTGCCTGAATTGTTATATGGCAAGATTATAAGAAGATAGGGAGCATTTGTGTGCATATCGTTATGAAAAAAGTAGCTTAGCAAAATATAAATGATCTTAAATTCTCTTTTTGTTTTGTCTACAGAACTGCTACCCATAGAATAGTTTTTGTTCTTCTTTCACCATTCTCTAGTGAAAGAAGGTAGTGTTTAGGATCCATCAAGGTCCACAGGGGTTGATTTACCAAAGGGAAATAGGTTATTCACTTTGAAGAGAAGTTACACTTTGCAAGGGAATTTGCCCCACAGTTTAGTGAATATGGTGAAGTTTACCCAAGAAGCTAAAAAAAAAATCACTAGGTAAAATTCTCTTGCAAAGTGAACAACCCATTTTCCTTTAGAAAATCTACCCCATGGTTTCTGAGAACCTGAAGGCACCTTGCCTGCTACCAATAATGCTTGTAGGCATTGTGATGACCTTGAAAAAGCATGAAAGTTTACTTGAAATGGCCATGGACTGGTTTATAATTTGTAGTTTGCTGTATTTTTAATCTTTTTTCCATTAAATTAGGTAAAGGAAAATACCAATTCCCCCGCTTTTCACGATCTTCTAAATGGGATATTTTTGAACTTGTGTGGTAGTATACACTGGTATTTGGCAACTATGTAAACGATAAGACTTTTGAAAATTAGTATCTGTCAGAGAACTCGATGTAGATAAAAATCTTCTGCCGCTCCTGTTTTATTAAATAACTGAGCATCTAGAAATAAACAATGATCAGCTGAGCCTTTTCACAGTATTCCAGTACTGAGTTACAATCCCATGACTTTCTGTTTGATTATTTAAAAGAGAAGTGTGAGTTTAACAAAAAAAAAACACACATACTCACCTAGGTGGATGCAGCTTTGGTCTAAGAGCTGAGCAATGAAAGACCAATGATCACTCAGTTCTCCATCTTCAGTGAGCAAAGAGCTGGTGACTGTAAGTCACAAGCTCTCTACTCTGCCTCTCCAGTACTCACTGTAGAGCTGGGCTGTAGAGGGGGCAGGAACAGCTGACTCAGCCTCTCAGTGCCTCACTGAGAGGCTGAGCCAGCTTCCAGTCCAGGCATCTGGTTGAATCCCAACAATAAAGTTAGGATCTCTCCAGAGCCTTAACCACCTGAGTGATGTCAGCCAACAGCAGACTTTAGCCTACTGTCGGCTGAATAGGGGTCACAAAATTACACTTCACTCTGCCCTACATCTCCTTTAATTTGACTAATATGCCCTATAAATAAGCCACATAGTGTGCATGTTTGTGTGTATATTTAGATAGATAGATAGATAGATAGATAGATAGATAGATAGATAGATAGATAGATAGATAGATAGATAGATAGATAGATAGATAGATAGATAGATAGATAGATAGATAGATAGACAGACAGACAGACAGACAGACAGACAGATAGATAGATAGATAGATAGATAGATAGATAGATAGATAGATAGATAGATAGATAGATAGATACAGTATATATATTTAATTGACAGTTGCTGGATATAAGATTTAATATAAGGTTTATTATAAGGAGATCTCAGTTGTTATGAAGAAAGGATAACACAGACAAAGTCTCTGTTAAGTGCCGGTTCACACTTATGTGATCACAGACATCGCATATGATTCGGAGCACACTGCTCCTAAAATCACATGTGATGTCTGTGCGGTGCAAATTCAGCCATACAGTTTGTATGGCTGAATTCGCACCGCAATCACAGTGAACTCGCACAGGACCCTTTTTTTGGTCCGCAGCAGAATCGTATCGCATGGTGGTTCACACCAGTGTGATCCGATTCATGTGCGAACTGTCAGAGCGCACTGCAATATGCAATATGATCTGGGGGTGTTGTTAACCTTGACTTGACACCCCCAGCGTATCGCATATGGCAGTGTGAACTGCCTGTTCTGTGGATGCGATGCGGGAACACGCAGTATATTCACAAGGTTCCCGCATCGCAATAGTGTGAACCGGGACTAAAACTATTAGAAATACGTTCATTGATTGTTTTTTTTTCTGCCTGGAAATCTATTTTAAATATGTGCATTTTGATTTGTAAATGTGCACCCGTACTTGCAAAACTCTGCCTTCACTGTAAGTATGGTAATCGTTATAGTCAAACAAATCTGGAGTTGGTTAATGACATTTAATAACTGGATAAATTGCAAATCCCACATCATAATCCCTAATCAAACAGCTCAGGCTCAGATACAGGCTGTCATTTTACACTTGGCTAAAAAAAGGTAGGAACATTTGAGTATAAATAGTTCTTTAAGCCCATCTCCTGGATAAAGATATAACTCTAATTGATTGTAGTTTTTAAAAAAAAAACCCTGTGAAAATGTTCTTTTTACTTATCTAAAACTGTGGTCATGTGATGCTACAGTCCTTAGTTTCTTCTCCTCTTCTGTGTACTTCCAGTGGAGTCCTTCTTTAGGTGTCCACATCATAGCTTGTGTGATGTGGACACTTCCTATTAACTGTCATGTATTGGAATTATCCTAGGATCCAAAATCCTGAGGAGTGACATCATCTCAAAGAAAAATTTTCGGGACTGGTTGAGGAGGGAGCATCTGTAGCATTGGGCTAGCAGTCCCTTGCACCCAGAAATGAAGGACTGTACAGGGAACTTATTGAAGAACGTATAACCTACTTCTTCAGGTAAAAACAAAAAAAAAATGTTGAATGGGTTAGAAGGAGGTGAGATGGATGGTAGGGATATTATATTTTGCTCAGAGTCGGGCGTTAAGCACAATCAAGCCAATATGGTTTGGGGAAATTTAAAGGAGAACAAACGGAGCAACATCAGGAGCAAGGCAAAAAGGGAAAATGTAGTGAGGCCTGAAGCTGAATCCGTTCACATGGGGACAAGGTGCTTTGGGGTGGGGGGGTGCAGAGCCCTCCTGCCCCAAAGCACCCACCCCCCATGTTGAGGGCGTGTTGCCTGGTATGGTCCAGGAGGGGGGCGCTCACTTGTCTCCTCCCCTTTCCTGACCTGCTGGGCTGCAATGCTCGGATAAGGGTCTGATATGAATTTTGGGGGGGAAATCACACCCTTTGTTTTGGTGTGGGGGTTCCCCTCAAGTTCCTCAGAGCTGTTTTTTTTTTCCATTTTGGCATGGGGTTGCCTTTCAAGATCCATACCAGACTCAAAGAGCCTGGTATGGATCTTGGGGGGGGACCCCACGCCATCTTTTTTTTACATTTTGGTGTTGGGTTCCCCTTCAAGATCCTCAGAGCACAAGTCTCACCACAAGTCGGATCAATTTAATGGATTCTCGTAGGGAACCATTGACTTTGACGTGTGGAAAAAAAAACGCTTAATGCGGCTTAACGCTGTATCTGGCTTTGCGTGAGGCCTGAAGCTGAATCCATTCAGCTTCACTCTATGGTTATTTCAATAGACTTAGTATGTAGTCTGGGATAATGGAGTAAATGTGAAGACTATGAGGAAGATTGAGGCTGTGTGATAAGGTAACCTATAACAAAAAAGTAAGCAAAAGAGGACTTTTAAGTTACCAGATCATAACAAAAAGATTTTAAAACCAATTTCATTTTTTTTATTAATAGCATATAAAGTATGTTTAAAATATGTCTAAAAACAAATAACTTGTTTCATGGTTACAGGGGATGATTTACCAACATTGGTGCACACAGAATCTGGTGTAGATGTGCATAGTAACCAATTAGCTTATAGATTTTATTTTCAAAGTTTAATTAAACAAGCTAAAGTTAGAAGCTGATTGGTTACTATGCACAGCTGCACCAGATTCTGCGTGCAGCAGTTTTAGTAAGGCCCTAGTAGAGTCAGCTGAGCAGGCAGATGACAGGTCCGTGTCCACTCTAGTGATGCAGAGTGGACATGGATACAGCTCGCTGTTCTCTATGAGCTATCAGATTGAAACAGACTGCTTGTCTATTTCCATCCAACTGTCATCTGATCCACCAGACAGATGGGGAATGAATCCCCACGTGTCTGTTTTTAGCAAACAGGATCGGATGCCAGCAGGTGTCAAAGAGAGCAATTTATGGTCCGATCGGGTCCGCCATAAAAATGATCAGTCCGTCAGTGTGAAAGGGGCCCTAATCTCCCCCCCCCCCCAGTGTCTTAACCTCCCTGGCGTTATGATTCTTTTGGATTTTAGGTGATGAAAGCGGTACCATTATTTTGCATGTAATTCTTAAGAACGAGCAGCCCCAAACCAACTATTTACATATGTTTTTTTTTTACTGTGCGTTCTTCTTTATAACATCTCGGGTATGATAAAGTTTGAAACACAACATATATATATAAAGTACAGTAAAACTGCAGCAAAGGACACTGGGGAGCAAACTAATGTGAATTTATTTTATTTTGTAGTGTATCAGTGACATTGTGTTTGTGTGTTTTACTATTTGAATTTGCCGCCGGTTCCATCCCCCTGCGAGCATCACGTCGCAGGAGACAGAAGTCGGGGCTCAGAGCATCGGGCGGAAGATCCGGCCGCCGCACACTGCCGGGATACATCGCTGGATCCCGGGGACAAGGTGAGTACCCTCTCTTCCAGGATCCAGCGATCTCCCTAGCGGTACCCCGAGTGTGGTTCGGGGTTACCGCTAATGGCTCTGAAATTTCACCCCGAGCCACTAAGGAGGTTAATATAAAAATAAATTAACCCTTACCCCCACCTATCTGCATATCTGTATCAATTGTAATCATTGGTCATATAAATGACTCAACAATATTGTACATTCCTATTCAGCTGGATAGGTTATTGGTTGGAGTTTCTACTGGATGCATTTCTCAAAATAAGATTTCAGTTCTTCTGAAGTATTGAGATTGACTCACTGTGTGTGTGTTGTTGCTACTAGAGCATTTTCACCAAAAAAGGAGAGTATCTCTGGAGCAAGTGTAGAGGTGGATGTGGCATGTAATGTTGCATGCAAAATTCACAGGTTTTGGGGGACTTTACACATGTTTTTCATTCTTGCTATATGATGTGATTCAGCAAAAGTGACATTTAAAAAAAAAAAAAGGTGATAACTATTGATAAATAAAAAAATATATAATTTGCGCTCATAGCCAAATAAAAAAAAACACTATTTTGGGGAGTGGCAGAGGAATGTGAGTGGGTGGATGTGAGCTCCATGGGCTCATGCGGTAACCACCGATATACCACTTCCAGGGATGACCGACCATTAGGCAAACTACTGCATGCCACACTCTGGGTGCCGGGTGCCATGAGCTCCCAGTCATCAACGAACATTGGTGGCTGCTTTGTGACTGTCGCTGCACGATACGTGCCAGGTGACTACTGTGGCAGTGTCTGTGTGTGATCATCATCAGCAGGAGGTAAGAGCAATCCCTGGATCCCGGAGCCGGTTCAAACTTTGAACATAGCTCCAAATTCAACCACAGATCAAAATAGCAACACTGTGTTTGGGGGGTCTATGATGATCCCTGGATCCCCAGAGCCCGCCGCAGAGCGGGAGTTGTTCCAGTGGGAGGTTTAACCACTCTGCCTTGTGGTTAACACTGGCTACTGAGAGTTGTGAGTTGGTGGTTGGTGGTCAGTCAGTCGCTGCAAGAGTCGGGGGTCCGTGACAGCTTGAAGGAGTGTGGCGGAGAGTGTGAGGGAGAGAAGTAAGAGTGCCTTTTTAGTAACTGGAGTAGGTTGGAAATCCATAAAAAAGCAAGCAGTAACTGTGTGTAATTATGCGTAATAATGACCCGGCAAAAAAAAGAAAGAGCAGGAGAAGGCGTTACAGGGATCCGATGACCCTCATCAATTACATCAAGATTGCATTGGCGCTGAAAACGCTTCTCAATTACAGTCCCAGCATGTGTCCAGGAACAGAGCCAGAGAGGATGCGGGTAAGCAGGGGCTGCTAACACGCACTGCACCTAGGTCTATATCTAGGTCTAGATCCAGGGACACACAGGAGAGTTCACAGGAGAGCATGCAGAAGAGCTCTGCCAATAGATCACAGAGGTCCCAGGAGGTTCGAGCTTCGAACATAGCTCCAAATTCAACCACTGATAAAAATATGATGGGTGATCAAGAGGAAGGGGGGAATAAGCTCCCAGGAAAATCAAACCTGCAGAATAATGTCACAGTATCCTAATCAATATCTGAGCCTACACTATGTCTTTATTGCTGTACAAGCATGTAACATCTAATATCTGTAACTAATATCATTAACAAATCAAAAAAAGGACTTCCAGCAGTTGCAAGTACAAATAAAGGATCAAACGCGGAGACAAGAAAATATGGAAAATAGACAAAGGCGTAACAATGTTCGTATTTTAAGCCTCCCTGAGCGGGAGGAAGGACAATTTCCAGTTGTTTTTTTGAAAAATGGCTAATAGACATATTGGGACAGGAAGGCTTCTCACAATTGTTTTACGATTGAGCGTGCCCACCATGTACCCACCCAGCCGTTTACCTCCCCCAGGAACTCTGCCTAGGCCAGTTATTCTAAAGTTACTGAATTACAGAGACCGAGACCTTATTTTATGAAATATTTTATATTTTATCTAATATTGAGTATAATGGCAACAGAGTTTCTTTTTTTCCAGATTTTTCAATTGAGTTACAGAAATAGCATGCGAAATTTGTAAAAGTGAAGCACAGATTATTGTCACTTCAAATACTAGACAGGGCTGCCCTCTATCCCCACTTCTGTTTTCCATTGTTATAAAGCCTTTGGCTCTTGCCATTAGGCAAACACCCGGAATTTTGGGTTTTGGTCGTGCTGGTAGAGAGGATAAAATAGCTCTATATGCAGACAATGCTCTTATCTTTCTGGGAGATACGACAGGTATGTGATTTTATGAAGCTTGTTTCTACATTCAGGTTATTTTCTGGTTTTAGAATTAATTGGGAGAAATCGATATTGTTACCACTGGATGAACTGAAAACACCAGATCTAGCATCTCAAATTCAAATTAAACATACAGTAAAATATTTGGGAGTAGAAATATCTTGTAATGTGAAGGATTACATAGATTTAAATCTCAAGCCACTATTAGTCAAATTTACAGATACATGTCGTAGCTGGAGTAAACTCCCACTGACAGTGATTGGTAGAGCCAATCTCATTAAAATGAAATGGACCCCGAAATTACTTTATATACTACATACTGTAATTCTCCCATATGGATCACATCCTTTTGGTTTAAGAAAATAGATTCTCTTTTTCAAGAACTTATTTGGCGGAAAAAGTATACTCGTAATAAACTGTCTACATTAATTCTAGCTCAAGATGCAGAAGGATTAGCTATCCCTCATGCTAAAAATAATTTTTTAGCTTCGCAACTACAGCATTTTGTTGGATGGATGGAAATGACAGACATGGACCCAATACAGGGTTTGCTACTATCCGTCTATGGCGATTATACATTAATAGCTCTACTAGAGACAAGAAACCTACTATGGGATAAGGGTTTTTTAACAGGCAAATTATTTGATAAAACTTGACAGGAAATGAAAAGTATCACAAATGTTAGGGGATATACATTGTTTACCCCACTGTGGAATAACTCTAGTTATGTAGAATTACAGAAACTGGAGGGATCTGAATTTTGGAAGACTAGTGGGGTGTGGTACTTAGCCCAGCTATTTCATAATGATATGTTAAAAACTTTTTCACAACTGAGTATTGAATATAGGATTCCAAAACAAAGATTCTTTCAACATCTTCAGCTTAGACATGCTATACAGGCACAAGCTCATTCCCAAGTATTGGAACTTATAAAATCTACAATATTCTTGCTGCTGTCTAAAAGGGATGTTAAGAAAGGTCTTATATCGCAATTATAGGTACTTTACAATAAGTTTCAAGGATTAGTGAATATACCATCAAGGGCACAGTGGGTTTGGGATCTAGGGCCTATATCAGATGATCAATGGGATGCGGCATTGCCTATGGTCTCCTAATTCCCCCCACAGAAATGAACTCAACTATTTATTATACATAGGTCTTATCATACACCAGAGAAGTTATTTAAGTGACGGCGTAGATATTCACCCTTATGCCCTAGGTGCAATCAGGGATTGGCCAATTTAATAAATATGTTGTGGAGATGACCAAACTCCATCGTTACTAGCAAGGGGTTATTTCTACTATTAAGTTTGTTTTTAAAACAGAGCTGCCACTAAAGCCTGGAATATGTCTTTTGAGTGTGATTGATGAAATGAAGACCCTGGAGAATACCCTTGTCCCGTTAGGGCAGAGTCTTTTTCAGGCTCGCAATTGGCTATCATCACATCCTCCAACAGTAGAGGGATGGAAAACACAAATAAAGGAGATTATACTTAAAGAAAAGTATATATTTCTACATAGATGGAAAAAATGTGGAAGAGGTGGCTGGACAGTTTTGATTGAGCAGATACCTCCGCCAACTAGAAAGAAGGGATAATGGATTGGAGGAATATAGGCCCCGGTACTATGTGATAGCTGTGGACCAATCACAGCATCACTATAGGAATCATGGCTCTTATGAATGAAATTCATTCATAACAGCTTTGTTGACATTGTGATCATGTGATTGCATACCAATCACATGATCTCCTGGCCGCTCAAAGCAGCCGGGTAACAGGAGCTGGACTCACACAACAGTCGCAGTAGTGGCTCTTAACCGCAACAGGCTGAATGATGTACATGTACGTGATCCTGCCTATCTGTGCCAAGTGGTTAATCGATCTATAGTTCTGCTTCACACATTTGTCCTTCAGCCATTCAGCCCCAGGTGTTGGCTCTTATCTCATCCTTACCACAGACAACTAATGACAAATAAAAAAGGAAGCTCTTTAGCAATGGAAATATGTCTGTATTCAACAAAGCCCTGGTACATAGACGATCCACTTGAATTCCTTCTCTGACACATTTTTCTGGGTAAATGCAATAATCTTATTCTTACTGAGTGATGTGCTTCATTGAAGGAGCTCAGGTGGGCTGCCTGTGTACCAGGGTTTTGTTTAATACAGAATAATTTGTTTAATACAGGTAATTGATCTGAAGTGTAGCTTCCTTTCTTTATTTGCCATTAATTTAATCTGAGTTCTCTGTAATCCACTGAAGGTAAATGATTAGATAGCCATTAACAGTGTACTTCCTGACTTCTGTACTGTGTGTATTTTCCTCTCTATGCTTTCTGTGTCACCAATCACATTCAGGTTTCCAATTGTGCTTTGATTTGGTTGGAGACAGAACAGAGAACATTTACAGTGCTGATTTTTTGCATATGAGAGACAGCAAAAAGGCATGCGGTACGAGTGTTTGGAATTTTCTCTCCTGCAATGTAATTGCAATATTAATTTACACAGCTTGTACCCTGTTAACTCAAATGCTATTAAAGGGGAACTATTATAAACTATAATCTTCTCAAATAAGCAGCTGATCCCTATTTAAAGTAGCATGATTTTGTCAAAACTGTCAGTGTGTGGATTATTGCAAAGATTCGGATATCTGCAAAAGTTATAGTTAGTTGCAAATCTGCCTGTTTTGGTATACCTGGATACTTGTTGATATTGGGAGAGTTATCTTTCACATATGTACCATTTTCAGACAACTTTGACATTTCAATAGCATTACTTGGCCTGCCCAAAAAAAACCTTGCATCACTTCTGACTCAAAAAACGATTTTACCCTATGCAACAGCCAGTCGGGAAAGGTGATTTGTATGTATACATTCCATTACTAGTTTCCACACACATAACCTTCACTCTGTACAAGACCTTCTCCTCCAATCTTCTAGTCAATGTCCTGCCACACGCCTTGGCATCCAGTACTTCCTATGAGCCTCCTGCCTACCATGGATTTCCCTGTCACATGCTATATGATACTCTCCTCCCTAATGGACTTCCTCCATTTCAGTGGTTACCGGGAATGATGCCTGCCCCTACAGGCATCATTCTGGTATATATCTTTTTAGCCAGTTATTCCCTAACAAGCAGAAGTGATCCAAGTGGCTATCTAACCACTCGATCACTTCTGTGGGTGGCAGAAGGGGGTCCCACCCCCCTTCCACTGCCACCTCTCCCGAGCTTTACCGTACAATTGCAGTGCCCGGTACCGATTCGGCCGGTGGCGATAGCTGCCGAACAGAGACAGAGAGGAACTGACATCATTCCCCTCTCTCTGTAACCCTGGAAACTGGAAATGACAAGTTATGTCATCACTTCCGGTTCTGTCTCTGTGCTTACCTGGCCACCAGCGAAAAGGAAAGCAGCTGATCATACCGATCTATGTCTAACCGGCTGCATGTGAGGTAAGAGGAGAGATTTGGGGTCCAATACACCCCAGATATTTCCATAAAGAGGGTCTGTAATGGCCCATGCTGTCACAAGGAATGTTTTCATCCCTTGGGACAGCAATAAAGTTAATCCAAAAAAAGTGTTACATTTTGTATAAAATAATAATAATAAAAAAAAAAAAAATGTAAGACAATAAACAAGTAAAGTAAACCTTCTCTTTGCCCATTTGAGCATAGTGAGGGACTACTCTACTTCCATAACTACGCACTCTCTTTTTTCTGCTGGATCCTTACCCAAATCTTTCACTAACAGCTGACCATTATCAGCTGGGAGCTTACAATCAGCTAAGGACCAGACTAAGGCCTGCCGTCATGTGATAGTGCTGCTCAGGACTGGTGACTAGCCACTGAGGCTTCAAGCACTATGCTGTGTGAGTCAGGGAAAAGGTTGTGGGCTGCTTCATACCTAGAAGGTTTAGCTGGTGAACAAGATAATGGAGAAGCACATCGAAGGTAAATATAGGATCCATACCACACTTGCTGCCCAGCAAACTTTTTGATTGGTCCTGAATTAAGAAATCACTTGATTTCTTTAAAGGATAAGTTCACCTTTACAAAAAAAAAATAATATATGCGCATTTTTTTGCAGGTAAAAAATGTGTATTTATTATTATTTTTTTTGTAATGGACCTGTAATGCATTACACCAAAAATCAGCAGATCATGAGTGTAATGCCACGGTCCTGCAGGCTGTGTCTCTGTCTGGCCATACCTCCAATACTGACCTTGTAGTTTTCTAATATTCAGAACACTGTGAATGGATTACGCAACCTGGCAGGCAGAGCCCCTCACGGGCACGTTTTTTACAGATTGTGACAGATAGTAGGAGGGAGAAGATCCCCGCTAGCTGTCAGACCGGGGAATTCAGGGGGAGCGGGGACCAGTACATCTGTAACATATTACATTTTACACCCTGAATATGAGTGTAACATCTAACATGTTACAAAAGGTGAACTTATCCTTTAAACTGTAAAGTGCAGACAGACAGAACAGACAGAAAGTACAGAAACTCATAGCATGCATTGTAAGTGAAGATTTTTACATTTAAATATCTACCATTTATGTATATTGTTTTGTGACAGCAGACATTTATACAACTTAATTTCAACTTCACAAAAAATTACAAATAAATATATTATGTATTTTAAATGTGTAGACAATTTTAACAGATCCTAGCTTTGTTTGCAAGGTTTTTGCTAGAACATGCTGATATTTTGCAAATATTTCGCATGATGCACAATACAGGGTCAACCAGCACAAAAACCTACCACTGATCTCTAAATAATATGTTGAATAGTTAACAAACTAACTTAATAGGAAAACATTTCCTAATATTTGCTCAAATAATCACATATCTAGTTATAGGCCACCTGTCAACTTTCTTCCTCTTGTTCGATTATGGTAAATGATCTTAGTCCCGATAGAACCAAGATATGGAGCAAAGTACATTTTCACCTCACAATCACTTCACAATCCACTGCGTTATATAAAAAAGTAGAATATAAATAGATTTTTCAGGACAAACAATGTTTTCTTTTGGTGATGTTGTGGACAAAATTAAGAAACAATAAGAAAATACATTTTTCCATTTGATCAGTAGTAGTTTTTATCTACATTTATTAAAGATAAAGGTGTACATTTTATTTGATTCTAGTACAAAGCATTACTAAGTTATTTATGAATGAAGTAACAGATTTTTTTTAATTTTTAAAATATCCCTAACAAAAAAAAAATAAATAAAATAAGCAAAACTAATACAATGAGAGAAAAAAAAAAGTCTAAAGATTTTTAAGGATCAATATGGATTTAAAGGGTAGCTCCACTTTCATAAGAAAAAAGTAGTAAATAAACAAAAGTCATAGTGTAATTGAATGTTTCTAAAAATTACCTTTCCTTTTCAATCTACAGAACTGTAATTTTCTGTAAAATACAATGCAATATGGCAAGCTATACAGTGGGGATCGAAAGTTTGGGCACCCCAGGTAAAAATGTGTATTAATGTGCATAAAGAAGCCAAGAAAAAATGGAAAAATCTCCAAAAGGCATCACATTACAGATTAGACATTCTTATAATATGTCAACAAAAGTTAGATTTTATTTCCATCATTGACACTTTCAAAATTACAGAAAACAAAAAAATGGCGTCTGCAAAAGTTTGGGCACCCTGCAGAATTAATAGCATGCACTGCCCCCTTTGTAAGGCTGAGACCAGCCACTGTCATTGATTGTTCTCAATCATCATCTGGGAAGACCAGGTGATGTCAATCTCAAAGGTTTTAAATGCCCAGACTCATCTGACCTTGCCCCAACAATCAGCACCATGGGATCTTCTAAGCCGTTGTCTAGAAAACTGAAAATAGTTGACGCTCACAAAGCTGGAGAAGGCTATAAGAAGGCTATAAGAAGATAGCAAAGTGTTTTCAGATGTCAATATCCTCTGGAATGTAATTAAGAAATGGCAGTCATCAGGAACAGTGGAAGTTAAAGCAAGATCTGGAAGACTATTCCACTATAAAGAGATACTTGTACAAATATGGTCTTCTACGTCCTCACCACAAAAATCAGCGTTTGAACTTTGCAAATGAACATATAGACAAGTCTGATGCATTTTGGAAACAAGTTCTGTGGACCGATGAGGTTAAAATTTAACTTTTTGGCCGGAATGAGCAAAGGTACGTTTGGAGAAGAAGGGGCACAGAATTTAATGAAAAGAACCTCTGTCCAACTGTTAAGCATGGGGGTGGATCAATCATGCTTTGGGGTTGTATTGCAGCCAGTGGCACATGGAACATCTCACGAGTAGAAGGAAAAATGGATTCAATAAAATTTCAGCAAATTTTGGATGGTAACTTGATGCCATCTGTGAAAAAGCTAAAGAGAGGATGGCTTCTACAAATGGATAATGATCCTAAACACACCTCAAAATCCACAGGGGATTACATCAAGAGGCGTAAACTGAAGGTTTTGCCATGGCCTTCACAATCTCCTGACCTCAACACAATTGAAAATCTATGGATAGACCTTAAATGAGCAGTGCGTGACAGACAGCCCAGAAATCTCAAAGAACTGGAAGACTTTTGTAAGGAAGAATGGGCAAAGATACCTCAAACAAGAATTGAAAGACTCTTGGCTGGCTACAAAAAGCGTTTACAAGCCGTGATACTTGCCAAAGGGGGCAGTACAAGATATTAACTCTGCAGGGTGCCCAAACCTTTGCAGACGCCATTTTTTTGTTTTCTGTTATTTTGAAAGTGTAAATGATGGAAATAAAATCTAACTTTTGTTGACATATTATAAGAATGTATAATCTGTAATTTGATGCCTTTTGGAGATTTTTCCATCTTTCCTTGGCATTCTCTTTGTTTGTTCTGACGGTGTTGCTCTCACTGGGCTCAGTGATGGGATTTCAGGTGCCTTCTTAAGGCGATTGTCCCTAGGTGAGTGTTGGGCTTACCGCGACTAATGCGTTGACGGCAAAGGCTGCAGATGGCAACACTGTTGTCAGCAATGGACACATTAAAAAAAGCCCACACTGCGGAGCCATGTGACTGCATCCTGGGAGCGCCAGATGTGACTGACCTGCCAGGGTTGAGACAGAGACACCGTAGGAAGGTCAGAAATGCTTCTCCAGTCTGGAAAGTCCACAGGGTCCAGGTCCAGGGTAGACAGGAACTCAGGGAGATCATCTTTGGTGCGAAGGGTAGCAGAAACCCCATTTTTAGAAACTTGGAGATAGAAGGGGAATCCCCAGCGATAGGTGAGGTCTGCAGCATGGAGGGATTGCAGGAGGGGATGCAGGGCCCTGCGCTGCATCAGCGTACGGCGTGAGAGATCTTGATAGAAGTATAGGCAGGCACCATCAAAGAAAGGCTTATTGCACATTTTCCGCATGATGCTGTCTTTGAGAGTGAATTTGTGGAGCTTGCAAATTACATCACGTGGGTTATCTGCATCCTGCGACGGAGGGCGCAGGGCCCTATGAGCCCTGTCAATTTCTATTGGAGCAGTGGCGGGAAGTTCCAGGATTGCCCGGAAGACATCAACCAAAGTGGGGATAATGTCTTTTGGTGCCGTAGCCTCTGGTAGGCCGCGAATGTGTATATTACCACACCTGCTGCGATTCTCAAAGTCATCAAGCTGGCATAACAGGGCCTCAATCCTCCTGTCCTGGTCCACACACCGGGCATGGAGCTGAGAGATAACAGGGATAGTCTCATCTAATCTCTGTTCCAGGGTCTCCACGCGGGACCCCAAGTGGGATGTGTCTGTTTTAAGCTGTGCAATGTCCTCCTTAAATGCAGTTTCCACCCTTGTAATAAACCTGTCCAGATCAGCCTTGTTAGGTAGGGCCAAATGTGCTTCCTTAAGTCTCCATCCCCTAAAATGTCAGCGACATCAGAGCCCCCCTCCCAGGACTCTGGGGAGAGGGGGGATGTGGAGGGGATCGGTGTACTCATGGATCGGGGAGATGTCCTGGATCTGTGCTCCATGATGGGCTTGCCTCGTGGTGTGGAGAGGCCAGCGCGGCCGGCGCCATCTTGGATGTCCGGGCCTCCCTGCCGCGGGTCTCCGGGAAGATGGAGGGAAGGCATCCCTGTTTAGATCTGTCGGGCCGCGGTGATTGCGAGGCCATCCGGCGGCGCTGGAACATCTTCGAGTGAGTGCTGATGGCCGAGTAAACCCGGGATGCTGTGTGATAGAGGCGGCGGGTGCGGAGCTCAAGCACCGTGCTTCCTCACTCCTCCATAGCCAGGCCACGCCCCCTTAAAAGTGTCTTTGGTGATGCCTTTCTGGTTCCTGTTGAAGAAGGTGTCTATATCTCATGTGCTGTCCTGGAAGATGATTTGCAAAACACTGTTGAGAGGTTCTGGGTTTTTGGGCATACAGTATGTAGCGTGCCTTAGGTCAGCAACTGCTAAAAAGGAACAACAAGCATACATAGAAGTGAGAGGTTATTAAAAGCAGAGAACACATTTCAATTGTAAAAAATTTGAAAGAAACTAGATCAAATACTTTTAATTTTTCTGAACAAAAGTTAAAAAGAGTTTCTCTTGAAAAACATTATTTGATGATTCGATTTTTGGGATGCTGGTTTGGTCTAAGACAACTTTATGAATATTTCAGTAACAGAGAGTTTTTAGTTTAAAGCAATTACTGTGTTCTGCATCGTAGTTCTCTAGTTGTTCCAGTGTAATGTATAATAAATCCAAGGTTTATTTCTGTGTGAAATTCACAGAGGTTTTCCAAGAAGGAGTTAAAATGTTTTTACTTACTCAGAGAGGGAGACTGATCAATTATTTATAACCCTTAGCTCATTAACTTCCAGGGAAAGATTTAATTGTAGTTTGAAATCTTAGTCTTTGCTGTGATAGACTGGCTGTTGGGGGGGGGGGGGGGGGTTAGTGCACTAAAGATCCATAAAACCAATAGGTATCTAAGACAGGGCATACACAATGCTATTTTTTTTTTATGCAACCAGGGGTTGCAGGAAAGAAATTTTCCCTCATCAACACAGACAGTGCTGACAAGGGAATCCCTCCTGCCAAGCAATTGTCTACCGGCGGGGGGGGGGGGGGCGTGGGTTGGCGGGGGAAGCCGTGAGAAGAAGACAGTGATTATCGCTAGCAGCTATAGCAGTCACTAGCAATAATTACAAGATAATCTGGCAGGCTGATTGTACCCAAGTTGAACAATCGATCAACTTGGTACATTCAGCCTGCCCATTAATGGTACGGATCTCGTCTGGTTTCTGCTGAACCTGCTGAGATTCAAACCGTGTATGGCCAGCCTAAGGCAAACATTCTCCTAATAGCCAATCTCTCTCACCTTGACTGATTTCAGATAAGGACTGACGACTCAGAAAGTTAATGAGCTGATGACTATAGCTCACTGAACAGATTCTGTTTGTGAGGAAGTGAACAAGTTTAAAGCTTTTTTGGGGGCCCTCAGTTAAGCCGGTCATAGACAGTTCAAATCTCGACCAGTTCAGCACGAACCGGCCAAGATTCGAACCATGTATGGGCAGGCTGAATGTACACAAGTTTATTGATCAATTTGGGTAGAGCCAGCCTGCCGGATTTTACATGTGATTATTGCAAGTGGCGGTTATAGCCACTTGCAATAATCACTTTCTTCTCCCGCTGTGAGAACATAATGGCTTAGTGGGAGGGATTTTACTGTCAACACTGTGTTAATTGGAGAATCGACTGAATTTCTTTCCTGAAACCACGTCTTTGGCTGGTCTTAGTAAAAGCTGAATTCTAACCAAACAAGCTGAAGCTATACTCATTTTGGTATATTAGCTTCGGATGGGTACCGGTGTGTTGAATATGTCTTCTCACATTTCTTGAATGGCAAGATTTTCCTTCTTTAGTTTTTAATAATAATGTTCCTCTCATAGAGGCTTCCCAAATATTTATGAATGCTACATTATCAATAATCCGTCAGAGAAGCCTTACATCTTTGTTTAGCCTTCCAGTAGCTACAGGATCTAGGCAGAACTGTGAAATCTGGTGATGATGATATCTCATATCTGATTGTAAGATGCATTTGAGCAAGATATTTATATAAACATATGTACTGTATGTTAGACATACAGGCTGAAGCATTGTTGTATTTCTGGAAGTAAGTGAAAAAATCCTTACTTGCAGAAAACGATCTGTATAGTAGAGTATTTGAACTTACTTTTGTTAATTTTTTTTCAAGTTTGCTGCTTAGTAGTTTCATATTGCTTGACATTTTTGAATGTTAGCTCATCAAGATATTTTGGTTTATTATTGTTTTAATCAATTTTGTAGATAAATAAACAGCCTTTTATTAGAAGTACATAATTCATCTTGATTAGACATAAGACATTTAATTTTGCCTGTTTACCTTTTCTATGTTGTTTACTCTGCTGCAGGTTTGGAGCCAACAGTCTGTATTTTCCACTGGGAATATATTTAACAGAAACTTGAGGTGATGAAGTCTGTTTTAGATGGCCTGGCAGATACCACATTCAGAACAATTACTACTGACCTTCTCTATATGGGACCAAACGAAGTCCAGTATGAAGACACAAAGAGTGATCTTTCCAAACTGGGCTATTACCCACAGAAACTACCTTTATCCTCCTATCAAGAAAAAATAATAGACGGTCAAAGTACCCTACATTTGGATTCATTTAATGCAACTGAATTTTACAACAAGTCAATCACTACCTTTAAAGATGGTGATGGCAATATACAATGTGGAAACAACTTCATGGACATGGAATGCTTTATGATTCTTACCCCAAGCCAACAGCTAGTTATTGCTGCTCTTTCCATAACCCTGGGTACATTTACTGTGTTGGAGAACATGCTTGTGCTCTGTGTCATCTTTCAGTCTCGTACTTTGAGATGCAGACCCTCCTACCATTTTATTGGCAGCTTGGCAGTTGCTGATCTTCTAGGCAGTGTAATTTTTGTCTACAGTTTTGTTGATTTCCATGTTTTCCATCGGATAGACAGTCCAAATGTTTTTCTGTTCAAATTAGGGGGCGTCACAGCTTCATTCACAGCCTCAGTTGGCAGTCTGTTCTTAACTGCAATAGACAGGTACATCTCCATACACAGGCCATTGTCATATAAAAGAATAGTCACAAGGACAAAAGCTGTCATTGCATTCTGTATGATGTGGACGATAGCTATTGTCATTGCAGTGCTTCCTCTGCTAGGATGGAATTGCAAGAAGCTCAAATCCGTATGCTCAGATATTTTCCCTCTTATTGATGAGACCTATCTGATGTTTTGGATTGGGGTAACCAGTGTTCTTTTGTTATTTATAGTGTATGCATATATGTATATATTGTGGAAAGCTCACCACCATGCTGTGAGAATGTTGCAACGGGGCACTCAAAAGAGCATCATAGTTCACACATCAGAAGATGGCAAAGTGCACATCACTAGACCGGACCAGACTCGTATGGATATCAGGTTAGCAAAGACCCTGGTCCTCATTTTAGTGGTGTTAATCATTTGTTGGGGTCCACTCCTCGCCATTATGGTTTATGATGTCTTTGGAAAAATGAACAAGACCGTAAAGACAGTGTTTGCCTTCTGCTGCATGCTTTGTTTGCTTAATTCAACTGTGAATCCCATCATCTACGCTCTCCGAAGCAAAGACTTAAGAAGTGCATTTTGCAGCATGTTCCCTAATTGTGAAGGGACTGCGCAGCCTCTTGATAACAGCATGGAGTCTGACGGTCAGAACAGACATGCGCATAATAGTAATGTCCACCGAGCGGCTGAAAGCTGCATTAAAAGCACAGTAAAGATCGCCAAAGTGACCATGTCAGTATCTACAGATACATCTGCTGAAGCAGTGTAAGTCTGTCTTGCTAATAGAAAGGAAAGTGGAGTTTGCCCCTCTTAATCTCAGTTAAGTATATTGAGAGAAAAACAGCAATTAGTATCCCTACTATTCATCCAAAATTAAGGCAGTAAGGAAAATAGAGATTTCACACAAAAAAAGTTTTACTCTGTTACAATCCTTAGTTTAGAATACAAAAAAAGAGTACTCATTTTATTATATAAGAATATTTTTTAATTATATAGTTTTATTTATTTTGAAAAATGAATTGAACAAATCTGATATAGATTTACATTTTTTAAAGTATTGTTTGTAGTCCTTGAAGTATTCTGTGTTGTCCATTCGGACCTTTATCTTATGTATTGTGTTTGTCAAGACATGCAAACAAAGAAATAACTGGAAGACTTTTTAATACCTCATATCACTATGATGAAAGCTATGCCTAATATAGTTCTAGAAATTAGAGGTAATCTTCTGGTTTGCAAATTGCAGAGAAATTTCATCTACAAGTTTGACACTGAAAGATTGAATATGGTTTGCTTTGCTTGCACAGATATTGAGACCTTAACATGTGCTTGAATTGATTGTGGTAAAATGGAATTTTATTTGACATTTAGTATAGAACAGTAGACATTACATTTATGCAAGGTCCTACTGGTGAATAATATGTATTTAACATAACGTAGGACTGACTTCTCCTTTAAACCTTATAGTCCAGGGCTGTATTTTGTAACATTTTTTGACTAAATGGAAAAGAAACAATGGCTTCTGTAAACAAGGGCATTGATGGGCTATCAGCTGTTTCTTCAAAGATTGACAGTGTGTAACAGTACTGTTGTGAATTTAACGTACTTAACCATACATAGAAGTAGGTTGAAGTCAGTGATCTAAATTACTGATATCCTATATGTTTTAAATGTACAGGATCATACATATATCAAGTTAAAAAAGCTATATCAAAACTTTGAATAAGTTTTAATGTAATGTTACAATTTAATGTATTTCCTTTGTGTTAGTCAATGTAATGTGCATGTCTGTTTGTAAATAATGAAATAGGTCATCTTATTAAAAAATGACCGACAACTATGACTAAGTATAATATAGCTCTTGTTGCACTATTTGCACATGAATTCAGTTTCTAAAGTTGAGTTCTACTATAGTATTATTGAATGAATTGAGAACTAAAATATACTTTTGTCTATAAAGTATTAACAGATACGTGATGAGACTACAATTATTTACTAAGATGAAATACTAAATCATGAATTTGTTTTAAAAAATTGCCTCTTCTAGATAAGCACAAAATTATGAAATCCTTCCCATGAAATAACTTTCTAATATCATAAACAAGTACTGCATATAAAAATTACATTTAGAGCCGGGAAATATACGCCACACAGAATATTGATAGCTCGCCCTTGAAAAGTAATGAAGTCATGGTAATGCCTTTGTTGAAGTAATACTTTAAAAGGATAATATATCCCATATGACTAATGCAATATTTATTGATGTGCAACTTTTTTTTTTTATAAAGTACAAAATATTTTCACTACTACAACAAAATATGTCATATCAGGGTAACTTTAACATGAAAATCAGCTATCAAAGTAAAAAAGAGGACCAATGTTCCCTTTATGTAGGCACTTTTATTTTGGTTGTAATAAAATGTATTCTAATTAAATTATTGATTAGGGTCTATTTATTAAGGGAAAATGATCTTGTCTCTTTCAGGATGTCAGTTGGTCATTTAGCCACTGGGTCATGTTTGAGCTATTCATAAACTGTTACCACTTCTTACTTTTGATATAATTTGTTGATTAGAAATTAACCAATTTGCCAATTTGTTCTAATAGACACATGCCTGAATACTGTATGTTGCTTCCTAATGTGTAATGAATCAGGACAATTTAAGGAATGCAAATGTTCCTGAATTTAATAGTTGATAAATTGACTCCACTGGCATACATTTCATTAATATAGAGCTAAAAAATATTTGGGAACTATTTAGAGTAGCTCAATAGAGTATAATACTATCTTGAAAAGAGGAAGCACTGCAAATATGAAGGATTTGTGTTATAAGCTGAGAACCTCGTGTCTAGACCTCATAGCCTATTGTTCCACTGGTAATGCCATTGGTTTTGGAGCATATTATCATTTGAGCCATTCATTGAATTGATGTTTGATTCATGAAAAATATTCAAAAGGAAAAAAATGTAACAGTTGATTTTTGCAATCTACTGCTAAAAAATATTTACTCATGGGTTATGAACTCCACATTTATAAAAAATTTGAAAAAATAACAGGGTCATAAACTACTTTGTAAACTTAAGCTTTCATAACACTTACATTTTTACATTAGTTAACTGTATATTAAAGTTTATTATTGCACTCTTGTACATATCAAGGGGTAAGGAAGGTTAGGTTAACAATTTCATATTATAAATGTGATACATTCTTTATTTTCATAGAAGATATAAAGTGCCAAAACAAAATTAGTTTTTGCATGCTAATTATAGTCCTAAGGACAATACTGAAAGTATTTTCTTACACAGTTTTATATGAACCAAGTCAGTTTAATTCATAATTTACTCTCTAAAATAAGCTTTCTTCCTAAACGGCTTGAAACCCCCATGTTTAGTTAACCGAAGTAACTTCTTTTTTTATGAAACAAAATGAAAAAAGAAAAAAAAGGAGTTTTGACCAACTGACTGACACCAAAAGAGACATTGTTTTAGGATCAACAAAAAACAGAGGCTGTAGACATTTTTTAGCATCATATTTTGCAGGTATTTAATTAAACAACATATGAACTAAAAAAAGATTGAAGCAGATCAGGTATTCTCTTCTAGTATAATAGGAAAGTAGTTTTTATACAATTGCTTATTGGAGCTTCATACTGGTGCAGTATCCTGTACAATTGTCTTATGAGAAAACTTATCTTAATTGTCCTGCTGAAGCTCATGGTTAGTCAAGAGTGGCTTCCTTTAAGCAGGATATACATATACCAAAGTTTGGCCAGTTCAGTAGAAGCCATGTGTCTTGCTGTCTGTTCAACAGAAGTTGGTCTGAAGACCGGCTTCTGTCAAATGGTCATGCTGAAAACCAGCATTCAATCAGCTCTTACAACCAATGGCAGTACAGTGCTGATGAGTGTATTCTGATGGGTGGGGGAGTACCAACTGTCTGAATACACAGACACAGGGAGGGATTCCTGCATCAATACGGCTTGTGTTGGTCTGATCTGTGAGTTTTGTTTGTTTTTTTCGTTCAAGATGCTGGTTGAATGAAAAAAAAATCTCAGTGTGTATACCCAGCTTTACATACACATGCTAATTGGCCAGGAAGTACTGATGCACCTTTGTAACATAAGGTTCATGAATATAGTTTTAGTTATGCATACTCTTCATTTTAATTAAGTTCTATTAGCCCACTGGTGCACAGTTAATGCAGTAGGAATCACTGAACCCCATGGGTAACTGTGGACAGTATACAAACGTATTTAAAGAGCTGGCCAGAAGTCAATACGATGCATCTTTTCTTTATCAATAGCAAAATAAAGTTTAGTGAATTATTTTATGTTTGTTTTTTTTTTAAATTTAATACTGATGAAATTAAAGAAGCAACAAACCATCTGAATTTATGTAACCAACAAGTTCTTTATTAGTATACCAAAATGTTTCTACAGTAGACATTGGAGTTGATTTCCTAAAGTTTGGTGAATTAGGTCAAGCTCTGCTCCTTTAATACCCAATAATGTGTAAGCAAAAATCCTGGTTTTTATCTCCTTTGCACATGAACGGGTACAGCTTCACCATATTCACTAACATTCACTTTGGCAAGTCAACAAACACATTCACTGTCTTAGATGAACAGTATCTTCTTTAGTGAATTGTTCTTCTTAAGTCTTCATAAGAATCATTTACACCTGAAAACACATTTTCCATTCCATTGCTAGTCTTCTAGCATGAATGCTTAGAGAATAGTTAAAAAAGTAGCACAGTAATATTTTATGCCAGTAAATTAAGTAGAACAGCTTGTCTCGGTGTCTTCTAGGTATTAAGGATGCATTAAGTTTCATTAGAAATAAGAATATTAAATATGCTTAAGACTAGTTAAAACAATATACAACATCCCTTAGGCTATTTCCAATGTTCTCAGTGCAGGAAGAATCACATTTTTTTTATATTCTTACACAATTTTCAAGAGCACAATACATCAGAAGAAAGCCCATTTAAATAACTAATAAATAATTTTGCACTTGAGAGATTCTTAGTCATTTATTGCTGGCATTTGCCACTGGTATGCTGAAATGTAATAATAAATATTCGATCAAATGAAAAAAGAGCTGAAGTGAAAATAGGCAGATGCATACAAGAGCCATTTTTGAAACTGTATTCTTGTACATGCAACAAAAACTTTTACAGGTTGTTTTATACTATCAAGACTTAAATAAATCGCGGGACAATGGGGCTGTCTGGCACTGAAACTAGTGCTTGTTCATATGACAAATCATATTGTGTATAAGTTTGTGACATTCATTCATTATTCATTTCCATGCCAAGCCTACTGGGGCTAAGTTAGTGTAACTAAATAGGCTACCTGAATCACAGTTCCAATGTTCTGTATTTACTGTGTAGTGTGCTAAGAAGCAAATCTGCATTGTCATTTTATTTTTTATAACAGGGCCTTATGAAACCTCTTGTATATACATTTTAGGCTTTTACTTTTTTTCTCTTACTTTTGAGTAATATTTATATGTCAGCTTAAAAGCACTTGGAACATGTGATGTAGCATTTGATAAAGGTGTGCTCATTTTTACTTTTAAGTAACAACCCAAGTTACCTTGCATAAATGTGCAGTTATTTTTGGAGCATGCATTCAACCCTAAAGATCTTTTAAAGAGTACTAAGTGGTCTATACTAATAAACTGAATGTCACAGCATTTGCACAGCTTTTGTAAATAATCCCAGTATTGTGTTTAATATGTGTATTGCCACTATTTGTCAGCTCCATCCAGTGTCCACAATGTAGTATTTCCTGAAATACAACAGTCAGGTAAATATTGCATTGTGAGTCTGACCCCTAGATGGAGCTGACAATCATAGGAAATACATTAGGCACATTACAGTGAATACTCATTATGGCTGTGTGAAAGCTGTGACATTGGCTTAGCATTTTATTATACATAGACTGCTAAGAGTTGCCTTGGCTTTCATCACACATGTAACATGGTAGATTCTGTGTTACAAATATTACACCTAAATCTCACAGGCAAGCAAATGGATTGCCCAAACATTTAAAAAAAAAAAAAGTAATGACAACATTGGATGACATTCAGCTGGGCCCAAAAAATGTTGCCCCTCCATTGAACGGATGTGCTAGAGGGCAATGACACAATTTTAGGTTAGCTGATTACATATATTCTCATAAAAGTAGCAATGCCTGCTTCTGTCACAAGAAATGTATGAATGTGATGAAAGGTGTAACTGGATAGGCAAAGCTAGTTCTGAGGGCCATCTCAACGGTTTTGCTAATTTAATATATAAAAATAACTTTTATTAATTTCAGTTCACTAGTTAAAACAAAAAATTAGTAGGTGTCCATATATATATATATATATATATATATATATATATATATATATATATACACACATTCTTTATTCAGCACTTTTAATTTGATATAAATCGAATATATTGATAAATTATATTGAGGCATTATTTCATTTATATCGATAAAGCCCAGACAACAATGTGACAACAAACGGCAAGATGGTAAACTGCACTTTCAATATAATCAAAGGTGAACATGGCACGCTCTATATAATCCAGCATCGCAAATAAACTTATTTGATCCTGAAAGACCATACAAACATTGCCTTAATGAGCTTATTCTATTATCTAGGATAATGAGATCTGGGCCCCTAAAGGTGCTTATTGTGTAGTTCAGACTCAGACATTAGTATTAGACAGTATACAATCACTGAATGACATCTTGAAACATTGAACTTTACAGTTACCAAGCATTATGATTATTTAGTGCATAAATACCAGAATGATACCAAAAAAAGTGTAATCGACACAAGCAAAAATATATTGAAAATTGTGCTAACAAAAACATTTTTTGTTGCCAACAATCCTCCGAATCCTTGTTTTAATTTCAATCCTGCTTTGCAGAAATTACAGCCAGGAGCTGTTCTTATTTGCAATGAGCAACAAGCAATTTTATTGTTAGCCCTTTATATCTTGTTTGTAGTCCATCCACTCATTTGTGAAGTTTCTAATGTTTCAGGTCATTGGTATAACTAAGGCAGCTGCTTGCATGAGCATCAAAAGGTCTTCAATGTTAGTGAAAAAGTCCAGTTGAATGTGGCTAACCATTAGAATTTATTCTAGGCAATTGCTGGCTCCACAACTAAAACTCATTGTAGTAAAAACATACTTTATGTAAAATAAAACTAAGGCAAGTGCAGTCATCTTTTCAAACCAATCAAAAAAACACCCCTTGTCTTTACAACCCCACACGATTGAAAGCTGCTCATGGTAACTGCACATGATTGCTATTAATATATATACCCCACAGAGTTTGGTATTCTCAAAAATGATTATATAACTTTTATTAATTTATTTTTTGAATAAGCTGAATGGTGCCTTAAAAGATAGAAAGCTACTATATTATTGTTATAAAACAGTAAGACTGAGTGCACCTTCATAATAGGTCTCAATGGGGGAGATTTACTAAAACTGAAGCATACAGAATTTAGTGCACCAGTGCATAGTAACCAATCAGCTAGGTTTTTATTGTCAAAGCTTAATTGAACAAGCTGAAGTAAGAAGCTGATTAGTTACTATGCACAGCTGCACCAGATTCCGTGTGTTCCACTTTTGGTAAATCAGCCCCAATGTGTTCATATACTTCCATCTCTTAACTTGACTTGTATGAACCGTAATAGTAACTGTTCAGTCTAATCTAGTGTTGATCGTCTATTAAAAAAAATGTTCATACAATGTATAAATATGTATTTGAAAAAAAAAAACTTGTAAATTTGTATCATACAGAGAATATCTTGTTGTTGAAGTTGCTGTACATGTTTTCTGGAGAACGCAGAATGTAGTGCATCTGTGCATAGTAACCAATCAGCTAGGTTGTATTGTCAAAGCTTAATTGAACAAGCTAAAGTAAGAATCTGATTGGTTACCCTGCACAGCTGCAAAAGATTCTGTGTATTCCAATTTTAGTAAATCTGCCCCAATGTGTTCATATACTTCCATCTCTTATCTTGACTTGTATGAACCGTAATAGTAACTGTTCAGTCTAATCTAGTGTTGATCGTCTATTAAAAAAATGTTAATATAAATATGTATTTGAAAAAAAAAAAAACTTGTAAATTTGTATCATACAGAGATGATCTTGTTGTTGCAATTGCTGTACATGTTTTCTTACACTGGCCTTTTAATAAAACTGTTGGAATGGTTGAAGATGAACAGAAAAGTCATCTGCTCTAACAGGGCTGAATGTATGTAAATATGATAAATATATTTTGTTGGAAAATCTTGAGAAGCTGAGTAAAAAATATCTCCAGTTTTATGGTGGAATAGATAAGCGTTGATGCTGTCTGCTGACTAGTTGAGTCCTATAGGCCTGCTAAAACATACTTAAAAAAAAAAAAAAAAAAAAAAGCCTGTTCTTTCAGCCAATAGAAGTAGAAAATCAAAATAGCCCAAGTTTATTTCCATTTTCACAGCTAGGTACATTGAGTGAGGTTCATTAAGAGTCAAAGCCCAGTATCAGATCTCAGTCATGCTCTGTACATCAGCTAGTGCACAGCTGGTTTGTGATACCTTGCTTTGCTCTCAGTAAATAATGGAGATTATTCAATATTGTCTGTGATTCAAACATTGAACTTCCTATGAGAAGAATATTGTGTAATTTGATGTTTGTTCAGCTGGTAACTCCCCGTGTTTCTGCTACAATATCTTTTGTTCAGTAATCTGTTTCAAAAATGTACACAAAAGTACTAGTATAATTGTCTTTTAAAGTATTTTCACTCTCTGTAGGAAAGTGTATTTCTGTAATATTTCCAATATAAGACTACCATACCATATTTTATTTATACTCCGTAATTAAACTGTTCTTTGAAACATATGATCACTGTGTTGTTCTCGTGTAATTATGCTTGTCTGTGGGTTATTAGTGTGTTGATTGAAAGCAGCAGTGGTACTTCAGAATGTACAATAAATAATCAGAACAGCTGCATTTCAGAAAAGTTTAAAAAGAAAATATGAAGACCCCTATTCGTTTGAGCACCACATTCCCATCTTGTTGGTGTTTAGTGTCAGACTGATGTTCATTACATTACATATACTGTAGCTCAATCAGAAAGTAATTGCATTTTGTGGTCACACCTGAATATACAAGATTACACCAACCAAAATCAGGAAACTGTTGCTCTTAGATTAGGCTACAAGTGTAGTGGAAGGGCAGACATGTTGATTACACTACATTACAAGTGCCCCAAAACATACAAAGTGTACAGGCTACGTGAAAATTTAATTTAAAATTGATGTAAATCTGATTCATGATACTTGACCTTAGCACATATATATATAGTGTTTACTTATCTCTCTCCATAGTCTTAAGTCCTGTGACTTTCTGTTGCTCCATTCTTCGGTTATTAGCATGATAACTTTTGACAAGTTGTCCGACACTGGTGATAAAAGCAGCTGAAAATTTGAGTCAGGTGGGTGCTATAAATAGATTAGCAGAAAGCTGGTCTATTCACAACACAGCTCTGCAAGTATCTTCGTTCTTCTGCCTATGCGGAAGGGGGGTGTTTGCCTTTCCTCCAATCAGCTGTCACACAGTGTATGTCAGGACTCCAGTCCCACAGCTGAAACAGGAAGAACTAATTCTAACCTGATGTTCACTTTTTAAAGAATATAGCAAGCAGAAGACAGCAGATATATAAGTGAAACTTGTGTAGCGAGATTTGTTTTATGACCTGTGCATCATCTGTGGTTGTTCATTTCACTGGTATATGCAAGGGTTTACAGCCACTTAAAGCAGGAAAGAGGGTATATTGTATTTTTAAAGAAAAGCAGAATCTAAAACTTAGATTTTACATATTTCCTTATTTGAGTTATTGCTCAGGGCAGTGGTCCTAAAACTGTGGACTGCAGGCTGGACACAGTATTAATTCCATTGATACCAATGATAAGCTGCTTTTTTTTTCCCTCTGACACCAATCAACAATAGGGCACTATTCCTTAAACTGATCCCTAGGATAGGACATTTTTTCTCCTCTCACTGACCAAAAGCGCTAAGTAAATTTTTTATTCCCACTGACCACTGAGCCTGAGGAATTATTTACTTATTTTGAGCATTTTTTACTCTCACTGTCCAAAATTTGGTCCCCTAAAAAATCTGAAGGATAGCGTACTGTCCATTTGGTTAGAAATTCGTTTGGGGAACCCATGGCTTAAGGTAACACTGACAATTTGATTTTCTGCAGTTAAAAAAAAAAGAACGGCCACAATGAGTGTTATATCACAATTTACTAGTGTGGCATTTTGAAAAGTATAATTCTTACATAAAAGATCAGGCTTATAATATTAAGTTTTGTGCAAAATGAAGTTTTCCAAAGTAACATATCAGCGTTGTGCTTTGATTATAACATTAAATATATATTTTTTTCTATGTGTTACTGCATTTGCACTACAGAACTGTGATTTGTAATCAATAAGCCTAAATTAGTAACAATCTGTAGCAATCAGTCATCATCCTCATGGAGTTACTTATTACAATAAAAACTGAAATGATGGATTATTCTCAGTGACTGTGTATAAACTATCATTTGTACTGTGTAAATAAAATTGTTAGGCCTTTCATGTGTACCATAGTACACTGTCATAATCAGAAGTCTATCTGTAATTAGTTTTCAATGAGCAGCCCAAAACATTGTGTGAAATGCAATGCACAGTAGTTTCCTAATTTGACAGAAATGTGTTATTGTAACATAAAAATAGAATATCCTTGCACAAAAGTCTTTGTCTGCATAATGTGATACTGCAGCTATTCAGGGAAATAAAGTAGGAGATAAAGTAAAGCTGTGACAGGCCTGAACAATACAACTTTGCATACGATATAAAAAAATAAGCATTGGTCACCGTCCGTGAAACAATGGTCTCGTTCTCTTATCTCTATATTGGTCAATAAGGATGTAAATCACATTAAAGAATCAGTAGAATATGGGAAGAAAGGGGAAGGGGCATACTTTCTATGTGTGCAAGAAAATTTGAAATTTGCAAGCATCTTAAGCAATGTATAGCTTTACATTGTCTGTTTTTGAAGATAATCTGTCACTAAAGGTATTCTGAGGTTGATTTACTAAAGGCAAATGGGCTGTGCACTTTACAAGGGAATTTACACATTGCAAGGACATTTTCCCTTAGCTTAGTGAATCTGGTAACATTTCTGCTGACTTCTATCATTCAATAATGTGTAAGCAAAAATATTTTTTACCTTTCAAATAGTTAGATAGTTGGTAAGGTTGAATAAAGACACAAGTTCATCCAGTTTAACCTGAGTGTGTTTGAGTGAGTGAGTGTTTGTATGTCGTTACCATTTTCAACATTCCTGTAAATTGTGTTTGCAAAGAATCCAAATCTAAATCTAAAGTAGATCTAAAAGTTTTGTGAATTTACACACACCCCGAAACCACAAGCTGTGAAAGGGAGTTCCACATCCTTTTAACTCTAACAGTGAATGGCCACATGTCTTCTTTAGTAGCCTAGGATTAAATAGTTTTCTCTCAATGTTGGAATCACTGTTCAAAGGTTTGTATATTGTTATTATATCCCCTCTTAACCTCCTTAGCGGTATTCCCGAGTGTGGCTCGGGGTGGAATTTTAGTGCCATTAGCGGTAACCCAGAGCCACACTCGGGGTACCACCAGGGAGCATCGCTGGATCCTGGTAAAGGTTACTTACCTTGTCCCCGGGATCCCACGATGTGTCCCTGCAGCATACGGTGGCCGGATCTTCCGTTCGATGCTGTGAGCCCCGCCTTCCGTCTCCTGCGACGTGACGCTCGCAGGGGGGTGGAACTGGCAGCAAATTTGAAAAGTAAAACACACAAACACACTGATACATTGTAATCCTATTGGATTACATTACAAAATAAAATAAAATGACATTAGTTTGCCCCCCAGTGCCCTTTCCTGCAGTTTTACTGTACTTTTATATATATATCTATATATCTATATATAGATATATATAGATATACACATATATATATATATATGTATACACACACATATATATATATATATATATATATATATATATATATATATATATGTATATATGTATATATATATATATATATATATAATTTAACTTATTTATAGTTATTTATTATATTATAATTTATGATTTTGTGTTTCAAACTCTATCATACTCGGGATGTTATAAAGAAGAACGCACAGTAAAAAAAAAAAATCATATGTAAATAGTTGGTTTGGGCTGCTCGTCCTTAAGAATTACTAGCAAAATAATGGTTCCGCTTTCAGCACCTAAAATCGGAAACAATCATACTGCCAGGGAGGTTAAGTGTCTGTCCTCCATTGAGAAAATGTTTAATATTACAGTTGCTCTGCATAACTGAGGTCCTTCAGCCACCTTATGAGCTTTGTTGCCCTTCTCTGGACTCTCTCCAGTTCAAGGACATCCTTCCTGAAGATTGGTGACCACAACTGGACCATATTCTCAAAATGTGCCCTAATCAGAGTTTTGTAAGGTGGTATAATTATAGTTATATTTATTCAGTAGTTACTTTTATGCATGCTAATAATTTGCCAGCCTTGCTTGCTGTGGCTTGGAATTGCATGTTACTGCTTAGTCTGTGATCTTTTAGGACCCCCAGATCCTCAATCACCCTAGAGGTTCCCCTTCGTGAGTAACGTGCATCGTATTTCTAGCTCCCAGATTACTTTACATTTTTTAGCTATAAACCTCATCTGCCATTTAACTGTCCACCCCTTTATTTTATCTATTATGCAGTACATGAACTGGAATTCTTTGAAAATTATATTTTTACAACATTCACAAAGCTAAGGAAAAACTCCCTAGCAAAGTGCACATTCTATTGCAAAGTGATCAGCCTCATTGCCATTAGTAAATAAACTCCTCTGGGTCTAAGCATTTTTTATATGTTTTGTCTAAATTGCCCAGTTTTGTGGCCAGTTTCTACTTTTTTTTTTTTTTTTTTTTTATTTTTTTTTTTTTTTATTTCTCAATAAATTTTTATTGAAGGATAACAAGTACAAGTACAAGCAATAACGAAAATGGTACAGAAACAAAAACTAATCCACAACAAGTGGTGAGTGAAACATGAAGTACAGCATAGTGGGGTGGGTAAACAGCTGACAATGCAGATATGTAGTATCTAGGAGTACGTCAAGCAAATGGAACCATATTTTGACCCGGGGAACCAAGAAAAGGAAAGAAAAAAAAAAAAAAAAAAAAAAGGGGGGGGGGGATACCAGCTAATGGGTGACTAAGGCCACAACGGTAGGGCGCCCCCCTCGAGACACCCCAAAGGGAACAAACTGTGCCTCAAAAGGAAGCGCTCCCAACCTCGATTAATTGAGCCAAATGGTATCCTAAACACGAGGATTCCCATGGAGAACCGGTTAGGGGTAAAAAATAAAAATTCCCAGGCCTAACCTAACCTAACTAGAGACCCGTACTCCAGATTGTAAACAAGAACCGTAAAAGAAAAAAAAAACTCACAATGCAAAAACCCATCCCAAGTAATTGGTGGGGGCTCCGGGTCCAAACCGAGAGACCCCACTAGTTAGAGTCAGCGACAAAATACTATAAGTACAGCGATACCAATAAGAAAGCAAGTAGATGAAAAAGAAGAAAAAAGAAGAGAGCAGAGGGGACAGAAAAGGAGACTGACATGCAGTAAGGAAAGAGAATAGAAAAGAGAATGAAAAGCAAGAAGAGTAAGAAGGTTCCAGAGGTCCGACCCCAATTAAATGGTAACATTAACGTAGGCTGCCCAGGGTTCCCAGATCAGTTCAAATTTCGTTCTGGAATCATCGAGGACGCTGTACATCTTCTCCTGTGCCATTATCCATGATATCTTACGCTTAGCCAAACGGAGCGGAACAGAAGGCATTTTCCACTGCTTGGCTATCGCCATTTTGGCACCGAGAAAAATGTAGAAGATGAGGGCCTGGGTGTGTTTGGGAATTTCAGGAATCCACTGACCTAATAGAGCATGCGTGGGGGATGGATATACCACAAGGCCAGTAATCCGCCTGACTATACTATAAATGCGCCCCCAGAACGTTCTCAGTTTGGGGCATTCCCAAAAGATATGCAATATAGTGCCCAGCAGCTTGCAGTCACGAAAGCAAGTGGGATGCGTGGAGGGATAAATGGTGGCCAGCCTAGCAGGCACCATATACCACCTCATAATCACTTTTAAATTAGCTTCCATGAGGCCAACATTGTGAATACCCCGGAAGGAACGCCCAACACATGCATGCCAGTCAGGCAGGTCCCATTCTATGTTGAGGTCTTGTTCCCATTTAAGCACGTAGGCCGGTTTAGTTTGAGCATCAGTTAGTAGGGCATAGATGAGGGAGATACCCCCCTTAACATCAGTAATCTGGGCACACCATTGTTCATAAAGCGAGACCCGAAGAGGTGCAGGATATTTGGACCTGAGGGAGTTAATAAAGTGTGAGATTTGGGTCAGACGGAACTTCTCCACAGGCGGCACCTTCAACGAATAAATACAATGTGATAAGGTTATAGGACCAGAGCTATCCACAAAGTGTCCAATTCTATACATGCCTTTGTCAGTCCACCATTTAAATGCCCCTATGTTTTCTCCTGGAGGGAAGGCTGGATTATGGAAAAGGTGAGAGAGCGGAGCCCAAGGAGAGGTCACTTTATGCAACTTATGAATGCGATCACAAATGGCGAAAGAATGTGAAAGAGTAGGAGATAAAACCGAGGGGCGGGAAGAGGCCGGACACCACACCAAATAATCAATAGTATGTCGGGGAATGGCCTGACGTTCCATATGGCACCAGTCGGGCTTCCCCCCCCTGGAATAGATCACGGAAAACTGTGTTAGTTGTGCTGCTAGATAGTAGTTCCAGAGGTCTGGGACGCCTAAACCCCCCTGTTTCCGGGAGCGCAGGAGTGTAAGTTTATTAATTCTATGTCCCTTCTGTCCCCAGATAAATTTAAAAATGTGACCTTGTAAATTCTGAATATGGGATTTCCGCACAGGGATCGGGAGAGACCGGAAGAAATAGAGGATACGCGGCAAGAGGGTCATTTTAACTGCATTGACTCTCCCTATCCAGGAGATATGAAGGCGAGACCATTCAGACAATTCACGCTTCAATCGACGGATCATGGGTAGGTAGTTGGTTGGGTAAAGTCTGTCTATCGTGGGGGTTAACGACACCCCTAGGTAGGGGATGGAATCTGGATGCCAGGAGAAAGGGAAGTGGTCCTTCAGCCGATCCACAAGAGAGGAGGGGAGGGTGACATTGAGGGCCAGGGACTTTGACATATTGACTCTCAGGCCTGAGGCCGCCCCGAAGGCGTCTAGGAGGGAAATGATATTGGGGAGAGAAATCAATGGGGAGGTGACAAAAAGCATAATGTCGTCTGCAAACAACGCGCATTTGTGGGTAGCGGGTCCGCACCGTATACCATGAATGTCGGGGTGGAGGCGGATAGCCGTTGCTAAAGATTCTAGGGCCACCGCAAAAAGGAGCGGGGAAAGGGGGCACCCCTGTCTCGTGCCTCTCCGGATGGGTATGTTTGCTGAATAGTAACCTTGCATCCTCACCTGAGCAACCGGATGAGAGTAAAGGGCCCGGAGCGTGGTAAGAAAAGAGGTGCCAAAGCCCCATCGTTCTAAGGTCCGGAAAAGGAACGGCCAGGAAAGAGAGTCAAAGGCCTTTTGCAGATCTAGGGATAGGAGAAAACCTTGCTGGGGAGGGCCACCGTCCCACCCAGAATTTAACAGGGAGATAACATCGACCGCTCTCCTTATCTGGTCAGGTCCTTGCCTGCCCGGGATGAATCCCACCTGATCTTTATGAATGTATTTAGCAATAAAGCTGGATAAACGATTAGCAAAAATTTTTGTCAGGATCTTAAGATCGTTATTAATAAGTGAAATTGGTCTATAATTGCCCACTTCGGAGGGGTCCCTCCCAGGCTTGGGGATAACCGAGATGTAAGCTTTATTAGATGCTTCCTCAAGTTCAGTGCCACCCCTAAGAGCATTGAAGAACCGAACCAAATAAGGAGAAAGGACCGAAACAAAAGTCTTATAATAAGAATTTGAAAAGCCGTCAGGGCCTGGGGCAGAGGTGGGTCGAAGGGACTTAACAACATCCAGCACTTCCCGTTCATCAATAGGGGCATCCATAAGGGATCTATGAGTAGCCGAAATACGGGGAAGAGGTACTTCGTTCAAGAACGAATCGGGATCGTCCCCCTTATGAGGGGTAGGGGCCGCGTAGAGACGTGAGTAGAAGGAGTGGAAAGAGTCCATGATGGAGTTGGGGTTATTTGAGAGGGCACCAGAGGAAGATTTTATCTTAGGCATGGAGACCGCACGAAATTTGGGGGAAAGTTTCAGCGCAAGTTTGGTATCTAGTTTGTCTCGAAAGGCGTAAGAGCGAGCCTTTTGCCACCTCAGGGCTTTCTCTGCCCTGGAAGTCAGGGCCAAGTTCAGCGAAAGCTTGACAGCATCCAGTTCTTCCAGTAAGGCCGGGTTAGGAGATCTCTTATGGACTCTACGGAGACGAGCATATTCAGTCTCCAAGCGGGCAATGTCGACCATTCTGTCCTTTTTAATTTTCGCCCCCAATTGAATAAGGTAACCCCTGATAACGGCCTTATGGGCCCCCCAGAGAGTAGAAGGGGACGTGTCGGGGAGATCATTGAGCGCGAAGTAGTCGCGAAGTGCGGCCTCTATCATGGAACATCTAGTTGGGTCGCTTAGGATGGACTCATTGATTCTCCAAGGCGAAGGGCCACGGGGAAGCAAAGAGCATGAGAGTCGAAGAGTAACCATGGAGTGATCTGACCAAGGGACATCTCTAATTTTAGACTTCTGCGCCGAAGGGACGTCAGTCGTAGGGACAAAAATGTGATCTATACGCGCATACGTACGATGGGGTGCCGAGAAATGTGTGAAATCACGGGAAGAAGGGTTCAGTTCCCGCCAAATATCAATCAGACCTAACGAATGAAGCGTTCTAGCCACTCGAAGGCTCTGTTTGGAGGGGCGGCGAAGCCTACCACCAGAGGGTTTAGACTTATCAAAGGAGCAATCAAGGGCTAAGTTAGAATCCCCCCCAATGAGGATTCGCCCCTCAAGGTGTGGAGAGAGTGTGAGAAACATATCGGAAAAGAATCTCGCCTGACCCTGGTTGGGAGCGTAGTAAGAGACAAATGTATACAACTCCCCTTGTATGGTGCCTTTAACTAAAATGAAACGACCTTGGGGGTCCCGAACCGTGTGCAGGTGGGAGAAGGGAAGAGATTTAGCAAAGAAAATGGCAACTCCTCTCTGCTTGGAGGGGGCATTGGCTAGATAAAACAAGGGGTATTTTGGATGGACAAAGGCAGGTTGATAGGACTCTGGAAAGTGAGTCTCCTGGAGCAGGAGAACCCCCAATCCCTGGGAGTGATAGTGTTGGAAAGCCTTCCTACGTTTAACCGGCGAATTTAAGCCCTGGGTGTTGTGGGATGCCACCTGTAGAGAAGAGACCGTACTCACGTTAGTCGTCATGGTGTGCTGTCATAGGTTGCGCTGGGGTGAGCTTCGATGCGGACTCCCACTGGTTCCCCTGGGAGAAGTCGGGCATAGCTGCGCCAGAAGAAGGAGGAACATTATCAAACCCGTCGGACCTCTGGAACTCTCTGAAAAGAAAAAGATGCCAGTAAAAGGAGAAAAAGAAAGTAAAGAGGACAGTGAAAGGAAAGGAAGGGCACAAGAGCGTGCTCTTGCGCAGGGATGAGGTGACCGCAGGTAGAGCCCGCAGTCCCCCATCAGACGTTCGGATGAGCCCTGAACCAGTCAGGGCACATTCCCGTGGGAGGCAAGAGGTAACCAACTTGCGTCCGACAGGAGGAGGCGCAATGAAACCTCCCCGGTCAAAGAACACCAACCCGGCATTCCTATTATACATGAAAGAAAAACAACTTCAAAGCACTACGACCCCAGTATTTATAACGTGGGATCCTCTGCCTAGCATACCCCTTGAGGAGCATGGGAGCAGAGCGATGGAGTGGGGAAGGACTCCGGGGATAGGGAGGAAAGGGCAAATAAGGGAGGGGGGAAGGGACAGGAGAATGATGGGGAAGTGGGGAGGGGCAGGGGTAGAAGGTAAGAGGAGAGAGGAGATGGGGACCCCAAGCTAAATAAAACAAAAAAAAAAAAAAACAATCAAAAATAAAGAGCATTGGTCCCATCAACCAAAAAAAAAAAAAAAAAAAGTACAAGAGTAAAAACTGTAATCAGCTTAGAAGCAGAGAAGCAGAAAGTCAACATCAGCCATGACCTAAAACATGAGAGGGAGTCTGCTTGAAAAAAAAAAAAAAAAGAAAAAAAGAAAAACGTAGAAAACAATCCAAACCTGGACCCAAAAAGGGGCCAAAAAGTGAAGGTAAGGATCATTGAAGATCCAAAATCAGGAGAAGAAGAGTGAACTCCAACTGCCTGGGAGATGAGTAGTAGGAGGGACCATGCAGGCATCATGGTGGATGGACATCTCGGTGGAGCTTTGGTTGCTGCTTATTCCACGTCGAAGATAAAGGGCTGATCGGCGGGGGTCGCTTGGCAGGTTCCCTCCTGGAGGAAGTCGAGGCGGTAACGGGGTCCCTTGTGACAATTCCCATTTGTAGAAGCATGTGTTCACCATCCTGGAAGTTGGTAAAACTATGAGTCTTGTTCTGAAATTGGAAATTAAGGCGGAAGGGGAAGGACCACCAATATTTCAGCGCCCTAGCAGATAGTGCTGATGTAAGTGGCTTCAATGCTCTGCGGCGTTGAATGGTGAAGGGAGAGAGGTCAGCGAAGAGTTGGATTTTATGGCCTTGGATGGTCAGATCCTCTCTACCCCTGCTCTTTCGCATAAGTTCCTCCTTAACCCCATAAAAGTGTGTCTTGACGATGACGTCCCTGGGCAGGCCGTCTTTGCGGGGCAGTTGGAGGGCCCTGTGAGCTCGGTCAAGTTCCAGGCGATGGTCTGAAATGTCTGGGATAAGATCCTTAATAAATGCTTTGATAGTGTTAGGGATGTCCGTGATGGTTTCGGGGATCCCCCGGACCCTGAAATTCAAACGTCGGCTCCTATTTTCCAGGTCATCCAATTTACTGAGTGCAATTTCAAGCTGATCCTGCATAGTTTGGATGCAAGCAGTGTTCTGATTGGCCCTTGCGACCGTTTGATCCATAGTGTGCTCGATCGCTTCTATGCGGGTCCCAAGGTGCTGGAGTTCTGCCTTAATGGAGCCAGTAATCTGTGAGGCATTTTGGGCCAGGCCAGAGGCTAACATCTCTGAGAATTTGGCCATGAGTATTGACAGGTCTGGGAAGTGAACAGGCGAGTTGGGGCCTAGAAGATGAGGCAAAGCCGGGGCCTCGGGTGACAGCAGCCCCGGGGTCCCTGGGACCTGCAATATAGTTCTGTTAAGGAGGGATTCAGTGGAGGCTGGAGAGACCAGGGGGGGCTGAATGATAGTGGCAGAGGTGGAGGGGGATGGCCAGGGGTCCGGAGAGGGTGCTGTGGAGTCCATGGCATAGATCGTTGAGTCTCCTACCTCGAGCGGGCCGCAGTCATCTGAGGAGACGTGAGGCGCGGTCGCCATGTTGGATTCCGGCTCTGTGGAGAGGAAGCAAAGACGCCGGGAAACCCCTCTGCGGTGTCCCGCCGACATCCACGGGAGGGCCCCCGGAGGAAGGAGAAGCGGAAGGTACCGGCCGAGGGGCGCAGTGCGCTGTAATGCCGAAGCCGGCGCTCTCAATAGACCGGGGAGGCGCGGAGCTCCGGACTAAGGCGCCATGTCGGAGCTCCCGCGCATCCAGTTTCTACTTTTAAACTTAAAGTAATCCTGTGCTTTGTCCACTTTGAGCAACAGGTTTACATTAAAGCTCAATTCCTTAGAACAGTGAGAAGGTGAGTTTTTCAGAGAAAGCTGCATTTTTTTCTTTTAAGCTGTAACTGTAAATAGACTTTACCACCATCTTCCTTTTCCATGCTGCAGCCTTGGGTGTCAAAATGGCCAGGCACCAAAAGTACTACATTCCAGTAGAAATGAATGGCAGTCTTTAACCCTTTGTTGATTCTGACCAGAGTGCCTAAACCATACAAAGGATTTGTTCATCCTGCTACTGAGAGCAAATGGAGCATTTGCTTTAATGTTTTAGTGTTGGGAATGATATTATAAGTTAAATGCTCCTAATTGCTACTATCTGTACAATTGGTAAAAATACTGTCATATCTCTGCTATTTGTAAACACTTTTAAATTTCGAGAAGATTCAGTAAAGCAAGAAGACAGCTCAAAATTTCAAATGTTCTCAGACAGTAGTGTCCAAATCCTAAAGCCATCCTTGAACATGATATAATATAGTGATATCTTCTAGTGGCAGTATTTCAATTCTGATACCATACCCGGGCCAATAGGTAGCAAATATGATATAATGCAGATATATCCACCAGCAACTGTGCCCTAGTTTGGATTCCATTCCTAGGTCTAAAAGGCAACAGGCATCATGTAAAACATAAGTGCTCTTAAGCAGCAGTGACTCAATCCTGGTGCTATCTCTAGGCCAAAAATGTGCAAGTATGATGTAACACACAGACTTTTTTCCCATCAACAGTGCCCTAATACCAATTGAATCCCCAGGTAAGCAAGTAGTAAGCATGACATAACACACATTTTATCATGGAAAGCATGATAAAACACTAAGAAATGCTTCCCGGTACAATGGCCCAATCCTGATGCCATCCACAGGCCAATAAATAACAGGCATGATGTAACACCCATGTTGCCCTGCTGCAATTCCCAGAACAAAAGTTGGCAAGCAGAGATGTGCTCCAGCAACAGTGCCTCAATTTTGATGCTATCCTCATGCCAACAGTGGATAAGTATATTGTAACACACAAAGGTGTACTACTGTAGTAATTCCTCAATCCTGATGCCATCCACAGAAAACCTAATGGCAAACATGATAAGAAGTCCTGCAACTTTGTTTATCAGGCTTTAGTAGGTACCAGTATTGAAACCCTAACTACTGTCAAGTATGTCTCTATTAAGTTGTATGCAAAAAGTTATTTAAAGTTTTGCTCAAACAGCTGATCCACAACTCTGACACAACCCCTAGGTTATTAGCCAACATTCATTATGTAACACATGGAGGTGTCCTCCTGAAGTTTACAATGTCAATCCTTGGTTAAACACCAATATTTCAGTACATTCTTACAAACAATTATTCCCTTTAAGTAAATTGTGTGAAAAGTTTTTTTTTTTTCTTTACCTATTGCCATTGCCATTGCCAGCACACACGCTGTAACATTGTGGAATCTCAATAAGAAAAAAATTACAACATACAATTGAGTTATACTCAACCAATAATACCTGCACTACTGCTACTTACAGTCACCACTCTCTGCTCAGAGCAGATGGGAGAACTGAGAGATCAGAGGTCTTTAATCGCTCATTTCTCAAGCAGAGGCGTGGACAGATGCGCATTGGATTGATGCTGCATCCACCTAGGTGAATATAAGGTTTTCTTTTCTTTTTAAACCCCATACTTCTCTTTTAAAGCACTGATGGAGTTTGTTGACTACCATTTCCTTCATATCATACCAGCTCTGCACAAACTGAACTAGCATATGGCACACTACTTATAAGAAAAGCCAAATATTACTATTATAAATTCACAAAGTCTTGTGTGTGAGAGGTTTCAGGATACCAAAGCTTTATTACCCTTGAGCAAAAAAATAATTACATCATTTACATAAATATCTTTTTTGGAATGCAAAAAAAAGGGTAAAGCATTAGGACAAATTTGTCTACCAAAACAACAATCATTAAAGCTGTGTTTGTTAAAAATAAACACAGAGAAGAAAACAGACATCCGTGCAAAAGAAGGAAATTACAGCTCTGAATCCAGTCCATTGAAGAACAGCAGAGCAAGGGCACATCTCCCTTAATGACTGTTCCTCTATTATAGGCAATCACAAAGCCTGTGACAATGGGAGTCTGAAGTTCCCAGAAGATATTTGCAAAATGGCATAGAAATCCATGTGAATGTACTAGACTCGAGAAATAACCTTATAGTCTGTTCAGGGACTTTCTTATCATAGCCAGCACTAAAACGACAATCACAATTCAAGGTCCTTTCAAGTGTACTTCTTGAAATCTGGTCTGCCTGAGTACATGTAGGCACAGTGTAACCAATGACTGCTTTGAAGGGAAGCACATACAATACCGAGAAAATACAAATAGACTTTAGTAATTCCTTTTTTGACAAACCTATTTCAAACAAGGTTTTTACCCCATTCGAATTTTGTGAAGTTGACATTTTGGGAAATGATGAAAGATTTGAAAGAGTTGGTAATAAATGGGGACATAGCATATTCAAATTTTTGTGAATTTTCAGCATCTCTGGCTGGTGGAGATACTGGTCCTGCTATATTTGAGTTAGATGTGATCTTGCCTCTCAGTCCCATTTCTCTCTACGGACTGACATTTTCATGTACACGTTCCCTTTAATAAGTATGCAGGGGTATGTGCACATTATGAAGAATTGATAGCTTTGGTGTCTTATCTTTGTACAATCAGCTATCATAGGAACCAGGGATGAAGGTGACCAAATGCATTTATTTAACTTACAGCACTAAAGGGTATTAGTTTCTTCAAGATGTCTAACTAGATGAAATGTATGGTGTTACAACTTCAGTGTAGACTGCAAGTCTAAATTTGATCAATCAGGGTAAAGAGAATGGTATAATATGACCAATGCATAGAAGCTAAAGAAAGATACATATATACACTAAAACTGGAAGGTGCAACATCTAGTGTAGCTGTGCATGGTAGCCACTTAGCTTCTAACAGTTAATTCAGTTAGGCTTTGACAAAAAAGAAAAACCTGGAAGCTGCTTGGTTTCTATGCAAAGCTGCACCATATTTTGAACTCTCCGGTTTTACTAAATCAACCCATAATATCTAAAGTCATTCTAAACAAATATTGACCTTATTCATTCTAACTCCTTTCTTTATCGTTCATTGGTATAGGTATGGGTAGGTACAATTTTCACTATTAGGATTCAGTAGACCTAACATTCTTACCACCCCTATTAAACATTTACCATAATGCTTAACAGTAGTTCTCTGGCATTTTAGGAAAGCCATTTGGAAATAAGCCCTGAAACTTCCTTTTTTGATATTGTATAGACTGTTATGTGGAGCTATCCAGTGAAACAGCATTCAGACACCACTCTGAATTACATAGGAAACAAAGTAAAGGACTGTAATAATGACAAATGAAGCAATAAGACACAACATGTAGAAAATACTCTCTGTGTGTAATTCACTGCTTTTAAGTTGTAATATACCCAAAAACAAAATGTATTATTTTAAAGTTTCCTAATTTTTAGATGTGGTGGCTGAATTTGTTTTCTTTTCATTCAGATTTTCCTTTACTTTCATATCTTAATCCTGCCAGTAAGTCCGTTGATTTTCAAGAAGAAACTGTCCAGCAAAAGTTGCAGTTAGAGGGTTGAGACAAACCATTTAACACTGACAGGGGTGCCGCAAAGGCCAGATTTTATGTGCTTAAGTAAAACATTTATCCCAAAAGAAGAAAAAAATATGTTGCTGTCACTGCTTAAAAAGTGTTGGAGTTCAGCTTTAGCTTGTTAGTCAAGTCAATTAAAATTTGCTAGTCTAACACTACACTCTTCTCAGACTGACAATCCTGCTGTTCAAAGGTGACTCCTTTTCTCCTCCATCCAGAGTGAAGACACTCTAAGTGCCAAATTACAATTGTGATGGCTTCTGAGGATCAATCTGTGGTGAATCGCTCTTCTCAGGGTGTTTGCAGTGTGGCTCCATTCAGGCAAATGGGTCATGTTAGGCAGGCTGCCCGTGAGCATAACAAGAGGCGTTAAGGGGGCATAAAAACATGGCTCATTCATGTGTTTTTACCCCCTCCCCCAAAACCACAAGTGTAAATGAGGCCTTAGACAGGAAGTGTGGTATTGGCCAAATCACCAGGTGACAATAAGGGGAAAAAAACCTAAAGAGGAAAACTAAAGCAGCTACAGCACTTGTGGATTGGCAGATTACATTTTTGTTTTTGGGTTTAATACTGCTTTAAAGTAAATCTATCTAAATCTAAATCTATCACAAACATAGGTAACTCAAACAGAGCATATGACGGCATAGGACCTACCTTCAGTTAAAGAGCATGTCAAAACTTAGTAGACTCAGAGATATAAGTAACTTAAGTAATACGCACATTTTTACTTTTCCTGTGAAAGCCAAATTTAGCCTGCTCCCTTTGCTATCTTTTTTCACCTAAAGGTGGTCTCCTTGACCAATAGGAATGCACAGTATATGAGAAAGTGTGGGGTCAAGCTTAACTATGACTGGAAACGTTTTTCCTGTATAACTGCAGCTGACATTTTCTCAGAATCTACTGTTCATTCTGACATGCAGTCTTCACTAAAAAATAATAGTATGTACAGATCACCTCTAGTTTCCCAAATCTTTCATCTTGATCATTTTCCCAAAGGTGTATTCCTCATATTTTGCCGCTGACCGATTTCTTCACGAGTTGACCTCTTCTTCTACAGGAATGGAATAAAAATCTAAATCAATTTTCCACTATTCCAAATACCTATTCTTCTTGTGTGTTTATTTTTCTTTAAATATTTTTTCTATGTAAATCAAAAGAACACTGATGATAGAAGAAATTAGGATTTTCATGTCATCAAAGCAAAAGTAAACATATGCATGAAGCCATTCTACAGCTGTTCCTATGCAGGTAAATCTTAATGCGCAGGACGTGAAATAAAAACAATGTATTCTCAGAACAAAACACAGCGTGGTTTTCTGAGCACTTAATAATTCATTTAGATCAGGGTTATGCATGTCCTTGAACTCATGAATGCCCAGTCTGTCATCATTTGCAGAAAATACATTGTGTATTGATGATAGAAATATAATATCCATGTAAAGTCTGCAAACGAATATGGTTTATGGTGAAGAATATCTGATTACACAGATTTCCTGGAACAACTCAGTTTACTGTATATAAAAAAAACTGACTGGTAATATTTTTAAAATACATAAAAAAGAAACTGTTGTGGTTCCATACAATAAAGTAGATGTTAACCCTAATTGGAAGACATTCCATTTGCTAAAGCAATATGTATTACACATAATTGTACTTTTTTTTAATTTGGAAAATATTTTATTCACATTTCCTTCATTCTTTAAACTTTTCAAGCCTTGTTGCAACCACTTTCTGTCTACATGCACTAACTTCAGCGATGGCTGCTTGTGATTGCTTTCTGACAGTGATAATGGAAAAACATGCACCAATATAGGAGCACAAGATTAAATGGTAAAAGAGTCCAAATTGATTAATTGGTTTGCATTGAAAAACATTCAATGTGTTTTGGGGGGCCAGAAAACACTCCCCCTTTATTAAGGTTTCAGTTAAAAAATAAATATGAATGGACTCAAAAAAGGGGTTTCCTGAATGAATCTATATAGGGAAGTGAATTTCTGGACTAGGAGAGTTAGGAACCTTTCACATGGGAGATTCAATTATGTCCGTCTGTCAGTTTTTCAAGCAGACCTGATCGGACCCTCCAGTCTCTTCTATAGAGCGGAAGATTTCAGTAAACACACGTCCGCTGAAACCCACTGCTATCTCATTCGATCCTGTCTGGCAGATTGGATGGCATCGGATGGAAACAGAAAGGCCATTCGTTTCCATCCAATTTCCCCATAGATGAGAGCGGGCTGTGCATAGCACAATAGACATGGACTTTGTCTTTCGCCTGCTCAGCATGGGTCAGCGGAGAGATCCCCTGCTGAGCAAGTGGATCCAACTTCACAGAGGCACCTGTATAAAAGGGGCCTTTGTAGAAAAAGAGAGGACATACAGAAGAAAATACCCAAAAGCGCCATATACTATAGAGTATAGAGGTATAGAGATGTATAGAACTGTTCGCCGGCGAACAGTTCCCGGCGAACTTAGCATGTTCGCGTTCGCCGCTGCCGGCGAACATATGCGATGTTCGGTCCGCCCCCCATAAGACATCATTGAGGCAAACTTTGACCCTGAACTTTACAGTCAGCAGACACATTTCCAGCCAATCAGCATACCTCCCTCCCACACCCTCCCACCTCCTATAAATAAGCAAGGGCAGCATCCATCTTAGATCATTCTGAAGCAGTGTGTGTAGTGAGAGTAGGGAGAGAGCTGCTGCTGCTGCTGCTGCTGCTGCTGCTGCTGCTGCTGTTAAGCTAGGGACAGTTAGTCAGTGTTCCTGGTCTTGCAGTGTTCTTGGTCCACTACTGCTGTAATATCAGCACCCCAAAAAGCCCTTCTAAGGGCTGGTATTTGTGTTTTTTTTTTTTTTTATATATATATATATATATATCCAAAAAAGGAGCAAGTAGGCGGGGCACTACGAGGGACTATAAACACCTGCTCAACCGGCGCTAAAATACAAGTACCTTAAAATCTATTATATAAAAGATATATGAATGCTTGATACAAACAATATATCTAACAAAGCTGCTGCTATAAATAAAATGACATACAATAGAGGTGCATATATAATAATATCACAAACAAGATATACTACAACGCACTAGCAGCGCTAAGAACATAAAAAAGTATAAATGCAGTCCACTGGGATAAAGTCCATGTGCTCATATGATCATGCAATGTGCCCAGAATATTCTCTCCTGACAATCCAAGGTCGTGAGTATGTTGGTGAATACACCGGACCCTCCACCTCACCAATGTGCTCCCCCAAATCAGAAACACTCACCAGAAATCTGGTCAACAAGCGCCTGTAACATCAGCCTATCACAGGCTTAGAAACGATCTCCTCAGAAATTAACCAGGAGCGCCGGCACTTGAACCGTCTCAATCGGATCAATTCTTGTGGTATACCCACAGGAGGTTCCAATCAGACAGGGGTGGTACCTGCTTCAGGTATAGTGTGTCCTAGGACAGTGCTGCTGAGAACAAAGTGCAGGTAGAGTCCCAGGTAGACAAACATAGCAGAGTTCAGGCTGGGGATCTTATCTGTACAAGCAAAGCATAGTCCTCATCCCTCAGTGATCTGCTGCCCAGGATCTGCTTGGCAGTGGCAGGAGGAAGGTGCAGGGGCTCCGCAGAGCTGACCATCTGATGGGCTCTCTGTGCTCTGGGGGGATCGCAGGTTACAGCAGCTCCAGCACTGCAATAATAACAGGCTGTGAAGTCATCCCAAACTTCTTCTGTCTTCTTCTGCCCCCACCAGTAGAACACGTGGGGGCAGAAGAAGACAGAAGAAGTTTGGGATGACTTCACAGCCTGTTATTATTGCAGTGCTGGAGCTGCTGTAACCTGCGATCCCCCCAGAGCACAGAGAGCCCATCAGATGGTCAGCTCTGCGGAGCCCCTGCACCTTCCTCCTGCCACTGCCAAGCAGATCCTGGGCAGCAGATCACTGAGGGATGAGGACTATGCTTTGCTTGTACAGATAAGATCCCCAGCCTGAACTCTGCTATGTTTGTCTACCTGGGACTCTACCTGCACTTTGTTCTCAGCAGCACTGCCCTAGGACACACTATACCTGAAGCAGGTACCACCCCTGTCTGATTGGAACCTCCTGTGGGTATACCACAAGAATTGATCCGATTGAGACGGTTCAAGTGCCGGCGCTCCTGGTTAATTTCTGAGGAGATCGTTTCTAAGCCTGTGATAGGCTGATGTTACAGGCGCTTGTTGACCAGATTTCTGGTGAGTGTTTCTGATTTGGGGGAGCACATTGGTGAGGTGGAGGGTCCGGTGTATTCACCAACATACTCACGACCTTGGATTGTCAGGAGAGAATATTCTGGGCACATTGCATGATCATATGAGCACATGGACTTTATCCCAGTGGACTGCATTTATACTTTTTTATGTTCTTAGCGCTGCTAGTGCGTTGTAGTATATCTTGTTTGTGATATTATTATATATGCACCTCTATTGTATATATATATATATATATATACCTAGCGTCCCCAAAAGCCCTTTTAAGGGCTGGTAATTGAGTTGTTTCTTCTTATATATATATATATATATCTATATCTATCTAGTGTCCCCAAAAGCCCTTTTAAGGGCTGGTAATTGAGGATTTTTTTTATTTATATATATACATATATATATATATATAGTGTCCCCAAAAGCCCTTTTAAGGGCTGGTAAGGTAATAGAGTTTTTTCTTTATATATATATCTATATATATCTATTGTACACTGCAGTTGCCTGCCCGCTGTGTGTGAGAGGCCACAGACCTACCACAGACTGTACTGTGTGCACACCACACTCATTTCGGGTGGCACAGGCACAGTACCTTGCATTTTAAAAAATATTTTTTTATATTGTACCCACTGCAGTGCACTGCCCACCACTGATATATATACGGTGGCACAGCATCTTGTTGCAATAAATTGAAAAAAAAAATATATTTTTTATTATTGCAGTTGCCTGGGCGGCCAGTTACTGTCAGGTCCACAGAGTGTACTGTGCCCACTGCAGTGCCACTGTGTGCCCACCCACCACTGATATATAAGGTGGCACAGCAGCTTGCAAAGTAAAAAAAATATATATTTTTTTAAATTGCAGTTGCCTGGGTGCCAGTGACTGCTGTCAGGTCCACAGAGAGTGTACTGTGCCACTGCCCACCCACCACTGATATATAAGGTGGCACAGCAGCTTGCAAAGTAAAAAAATATATATATTTTTTTAAATTGCAGTTGCCTGGGTGCCAGTGACTGCTGTCAGGTCCACAGAGAGTGTACTGTGCCACTGTCCACCCACCACTGATATATAAAGTGGCACAGCAGCTTGCAAAGTAAAAAAAATATATATATATTTTAAATTGCAGTTGCCTGGGTGCCAGTGACTGCTGTCAGGTCCACAGAGAGTGTACTGTGCCACTGCCCACCCACCACTGATATATAAAGTGGCACAGCAGCTTGCAAAGTAAAAAAATATATATATATTTTTTAAATTGCAGTTGCCTGGGTGCCAGTGACTGCTGTCAGGTCCACAGAGAGTGTACTGTGCCACTGCCCACCCACCACTGATATATATGCCTGCAAGAGAAAATGCCAGCCGCAGAGAAGCCGTATTCCTGAAAATATAAGAAAAATGCTGTTTTTTAGGGGTTCTGGACATGCTACAGAGCTGAAACTTGACAGGAACACTTTTTAGACCCCCCAGACACTAAATACAAAAAATGACATGCCTGCCTAAAAAAATGCCCGCTAAATGCCTGCAAGAGAAAAAGCCAGCCGCAGAGAAGCCGTATTCCTGAAAATATAAGAAAAATGCTGTTTTTTAGGGGTTCTGGACATGCTACAGAGCTGAAACTTGACAGGTACACTTTTTAGACCCCCCAGACACTAAATACAAAAAATGACATGCCTGCCTAAAAAAATGCCCGATAAATGCCTGCAAGAGAAAAAGCCAGCCGCAGAGAAGCCATATTCCTGAAAATATAAGACAAATGCTGTTTTTTAGGGGTTCTGGACATGCTACAGAGCTGAAACTTCACAGGTACAATTTTTAGACCCCCCAGATGCTAAATCCAAAGAAATTTTTTATTTTTATTTTTTTTTAATTTTTCCAATAATTGGCTCTCTATCAAAAAATTATAATTTTTAAGAACTTTTTTTTGCGTGATCCCTCTCCGGCATGCCACAGTCCAGGTGTTAGTCCCCTTGAAACAACTTTTCCATCACTATTGTGGCCAGAAAGAGTCCCTGTGTGTTTTAAAATTCGCCTGCCTATTGAAGTCTATGGCGGTTCGCCCGGTTCGCCGGTTCGCGAACATTTGCCGATGTTCACGTTCGCCGTTCGCGAACGGCGAATTTTAGGTTCGCGACATCACTATAGAGGTATAGATTGAGTCATTTTTCCAAAAAAACGCACCCACAGAGTTCCAAGTAAAAAATATAAGTTTATTGAATCCAGGAACAAGGGAGCTAAAATAAACAAAAAACCTTCCACCACACCACCATAGAAAATTGACGCTAAAAGCATGCACACCACATGAATCCGCTGCAAAAATTCACCATCATAAATTATCTGAACCAATGAAAATTTATGGCATACAAGGAGCAAATTGAAATCCAGTTAATGAGCAGAGTAACACCATGGGACAGCAAAAACAGATGAACTGTTTGCCGCCCTCATGTGCTCTGTGCTCAGACTGGAAGAAGGGCAAAACCGGTGGAGAGCAGTAGTGTCATAGAATAATGCCCACAAAAGTCTAACAAATCAATCAAAACAAGGGCTCAGACCAGCTTGGTAAAAATCAGTGCTGATCATCTTGGACAACCATATCAAACTGATAGCCACAAATAATGGGTATTCATGAAACATACTGAACTCACCGGTATGCAATTAGAGAGCTAACAAGGAAAAATCATGTGAAGTACAATAAACAGTCAAGAGGGCAATAAGAAATATGGCACTTCACAAAATTGGAAAAATCCCACAAATAAACCTGTAAAGGAAATAGGTTAGTGATCCCATGTGAATGAACCAAATGACTTGAGTGATAGAATGGAGCCCTCACAATACTGATCACACAGCTGTGGTTGATAGGATTGCATGGAAAGAGATACTGATCAATGGAGCAAAAAGTCTCAAAATCTTATTACGTTCCACCATGGATTAATAGTAGATGAAGTGACACAGTCTTGTGGTCCACAGATAATGTTAGGGCAATAGTCCCAGGGGCTTCAGAAACAGCCATGCACAGAAACAGCAAATGTAGATAAACAGTGCAGTGAAAAGGTGATCCCAGAAGGAGAAATCTCCTCATATCGCCATTAGCGGCAGCATACACATTCAAGAGCAGGGAGAGACAGTTGTATTACTCACATATCCACTGCTATGTAAGAGGGCACTGAGGGCTTGAAGTTCAGACAGCTCATGGTGGTAACTTAGACAGGTAGGGGTCCCAGAGGAAGGCAGGGTGAAGACAGCGTGAAAGGTAAGCAGCTGGCTCAGAATTGCACCAGACATGTGCAGTCATTGAGCCGCCAGACCGTTGTTGAACTCCTCCCTGTCACTGCCTTGATTCTATGCCAACCAGATACACCAGGTCTTAGCTAGGGATGATCGAACTTTTGAAAAGTTCGGTTCGACCAGAACACCCGAACTTCACGAAAGTTCGGTTCGGATTTCAGAACCCCATTGAAATCAATGGGACCCGAACTTCTGTAATCAAAAAACACAATTTTTAAGCCCTAAAACCCAATAAATGCCCCTAAAAAGTGCCTAGGGTTCTGGGTCATGCCCCAGGGACTATTAATCACACAAAAAAAAGTTCTTAAAAATTGTCATTTTTGATAAAAAAGCCAATTATTGAAAAATTAAAAAAAAAAAAAAAAAGAGATTTTTTGATTTTTACTTTGGATTTAGTATCTGGGGGGTCTAAAAGGTGTGCATGTGAAGTTTCAGCTCTGTAGCATGTCCAGAACCATGAAAAAAAAAAAGATAATTTTTCAGTAGAACAGGGATGTGGTTCGGGAGCCTCCTTTAACTTTAACACCTATATGATCTTTTTTTCTGGTTCTGGACATGCTACAGAGCTGAAACTTCACAGGTACACCTTTTAGACCCCCCAGACACAAAATCACACAAAAAAAGTTCTTAAAAATTGTAATTTTTGATAAAAAAGCCAATTATTGAAAAATTAAAAAAAAAAAAAAAAGAGAGATTTTTTGATTTTTACTTTGGATTTAGTATCTGGGGGGTCTAAAAGGTGTGCATGTGAAGTTTCAGGTCTGTAGCATGTCCAGAACCCCCCAAAAATTAGCATTTTCTTATAATTTTTATTAGAACAGGAATACGGCTTCTCTACGGCGCTTTTTCTTGCATTTATCGGGCATTTTTGGAGGCAGGCATGACTTTTTTTGGATTTAGTGTCTGGGGGGTCTAAAAAGTGTACCTGTGAAGTTTCAGCTCTGTAGCATGTCCAGAACCAGAAAAAAAGATAATTTTTCAGTAGAGCAGGGATGGTGGGACCCCTCTTTTACACTTATATGATCTTTTTTTGGGGTTCTGGACATGCTACAGAGCTGAAACTTCACAGGTACACCTTTTAGACCCCCCCAGACACAAAATCACACAAAAAAAGTTCTTAAAAATTGTCATTTTTGATAAAAAAGCCAATTATTGAAAAATTAAAAAAAAAAAAAAAAAAAAAAGAAAAAAAAAAAAAGAGATTTTTTGATTTTAGTATCTGGGGGGTCTAAAAGGTGTACCTGTGAAGTTTCAGCTCTGTAGCATGTCCAGAACCATAAAAAAAAAGATCGTTTGTATTAGAAAACTTTAAGCACAGGAATATGGCTTCTCTGCTGTAACACCTTGCCGGTTTAATAGCAGGCATTTTTTTGGGTTCTTTGCAGTCAGGAAAAACATCTGAACTTGTGTATAGTGGTACTGTGCACAAGTTCTGATGTTTTGCCTGCCTCCAAAACCCCCCAAAAAATGCCAGCAAAAACACACCTGGGCATTTTTTTTTTGACGCTAGCGTTTTTTTTGGCATTTTTTGGGGTTCTTTTGAGGCAGGCAAAACATCTGAACTTGTGTATAGTGGTACTGTGCACAAGTTCTGATGTTTTGCCTGCCTCCAAAACCCCCCAAAAAATGCCAGCAAAAACACACCTGGGCATTTTTTTTTTGACGCTAGCGTTTTTTTTGGCATTTTTTGGGGTTCTTTTGAGGCAGGCAAAACATCTGAACTTGTGTATAGTGGTACTGTGCACAAGTTCTGATGTTTTGCCTGCCTCCAAAACCCCCCAAAAAATGCCAGCAAAAACACACCTGGGCATTTTTTTTTTGACACTAGCGTTTTTTTGGCATTTTTTGGGGTTCTTTTGAGGCAGGCAAAACATCTGAACATGTGTATAGGGGGTATATATAGGCATATATGTCTGAATATATACCCCTAGACATATATAGGTGTGATAGTAGCAGAAATATATTACTGTAAATGATTTCATTAGCGCAAGCATTTATTTCTGCTACTATCACACCTATATATGTCTAGGGGTATATATTCAGACATATATGTCTATATATACCCCCTATACACATATTCAGATGTCATGTCTGACATCAAACATGTCCTCAAAAAAGCACTGGCAGTGGCAGCCCCTGCAGCATTAAAAAATGCTTGCTGGTGAGAAGCCACATTCCTGTCCCGAAGCAGAGAAATGATCATTTCTCTATAGCGGTCACCCTGCTATGGAAGGGTTTTGTCACCCTGCCATAGCAGTCACTGTCAGTTAACCCTACACTACACTACGGTCCCCTGACACTTAACACTTTCCCTACAGAAACTAAATTTTTGAAGCTAACTTAAGTGTAAAGGAGCACTCTAACTACACTAGATATCCCTTTCCTCACACTAAAAATAGCTAAATGACACTTTTAAAGTAAAATTAACAGAACTGCTTCCACTCTCTTCCATGTCCAGTATAACAATGCTGGGAATATGGCGGGGGCGATCTTATATACTGGGGGGCGTATTCACTAATGATTGGTCTAGGGACCCCCTAGTCACTCCAATCACATTCCTAGCATTCTTCTGCCCCCTCAATTGGCTTTTGCTAATGGTTCTGGTCCAATCACGGGCTTTTAAAGCCCATTTCCTGAAGCATTGCATTTTGGGCGGTTCTGGTTGCCGAATTCCGAACTTTTTGGGCAAAAAGTTCTAAATTCGGCCGAACCTCGAACACCCAATGTTCGGGCCGAACCGATGGTGGACCCGAACCGTTCGATCATCCCTAGTCTTAGCCCCTGCTCTACACTGCTACCATGAACACATCCCAATAGTGCAGTCTATGCAGTCCAAATCCAGGGATGAGTGAGCCCAGCCTTACTGATACTGCCTGGCTGATAGTGTGAAAGAGCTGCACTGCACTGATAGCGTTCTGCCTTCCACCACAGTTTTTCTAATAAAACTCTTCCAAACACTTCATAAGCACAGCTCCAGGTGAACAGCAGCAGGTGGGTGACCTTCCGCCAACACGTTTCGCTGACCAATCAGCTTCGTCAGGGCTAGCCAGCAGCATCTGTGTGAGCAATCAACATAAATTGCATCAGCAATCAAGTGATAACATGTGAATCACTGCGACACAGTGAGCAGCAAGGAGGCTGCTTATAGTCTCTACCAGCAGCTTACGTGACAAAGTGATAAAACAGGAGATCAAGTGGAATAAAGAGAAAGAATGTTATTATCCTATAAAAGAAAGGACCTTCCTTGCAGGGTTACTAGATATTATTTTAACATATGCTGTAGTTTTAAAAAGATTGATTTATGAAATCCCATCAATATGCTATAGGCTATACAAACTTTTAGTGACTTGGTTTAGATCCACTTGCCAACCAGTGAGGTATCAGTATTTCGATGGACAGCAAGTGGTTATCCCGGGATGATACCTGCAGATGCAGGCATCATCCCAGTACTGTTTTTTTAGGGCCGAAGGTCGGTTCTCTTGTAAAAGCAATCCAAGCGGCTAACTAACCGCTGCATTGCTTTTACAAGAAGTGGGCCTCTGGCTGATCATAAAGCCAAACAAAGACCAGATCAGCTATATGATATAGTAATTCGGAAGCTATGATGTCACATCACTTCCGGTTTACCCAGATGTAAATGGCGCCATTTTAACCACTTTACCACTAGAGCATTCTGTCTTACGTCTGGGCCACTTTTTGTGATTCAGCGCTGTGCGAATTTAACTGACAATTGCACGGTCGTGCGATGCCATACCCAAACGAAATTTACGTCCTTTTTTTCCCACAAACAGAGCTTTCTTTTGGTGGTATTTGATCACCTGTGCAATTTTTACTTTTTGCGCTATAAACAAAAAAAGAGCGTAAATTTTGAAAAAACAACAATATTTTTCACATTTTTTTATATGAAATTCCCCCCAAAAAAATGTAAAAATCAAAATTTTTTTAAATTTTTGGCCAATTTGTTTTCTGCTACCTATGTTTGGTAAAAAAATTCACAATAAGCGTATTTTGATTGGTTTGCGCAAAAGTTATTGCGTTTACTAACAAAGGGAAAGATTTCTGTCATTTTTGGTGTTTTTTTTTAACGCGTAATGGCGGCGATCTGCGATTTTTTTTGCGGGACTGCGACATTGCGGCGTACAGATCGGACCCTTGACTGACATTTTTTACACTTTTGGGGGTACCAGTGACATTACTGCAGTAATCAGTGCTATATATATGCACTGTTACTGTAAAAATGACACTGGCAGTGAAGGGGTTAATTTTATTGGAGAGGGAGGGGTTAATGTATGCCTGGTGCTTACTGACGTGTGTGGGGGGAGGTGACTGTGTGACACAAGGACAGATCCAGGGTTCAGCTATGCTGAACCCTGCAATCTGACCCTGCCTGTCACTTGGGAGATCCGCCCGCTTGTGTTTACACAAGCAGGCGGATCTCCACACTAGATCCCTGACGATCGGGGAAGAGCGGCGGCGATCGCCGCTGCTCCTCCCCTGGCCCGACTCCCGCTGTGACTGAATACAGCGGGAGCGAGCCTCTGGCGGAGAAGGGAGGGAGTGTCTGACGACGTAGTACTACGTCGTCAGACGATAACGAGCCACTTTGCCGCAGTAGTACTACGGTATTCAGACGGCAAGTGGTTAAAAAAAGAAAAGCATAGAGGGGAGGTGTCTGGAAAGAATAAATTTAATTGGACCGGCGTGTAGTACCACCTGGTGAATAGCTTAACTGCTCTCTCTCTAATAGAGAGGGATCTGGTGCATTTGCGCAAGTTTGACCACATTTGATTCCATTCATCAACCGAGTACACCTTATCAAGGTCTGTCTCCCACTTCATCATATATGATAATTTAACATCTAAGTGTTGAGAGTTAAGATCATTGTATATGATAGAGATGAGACCTCTGCCCCCAGGTGTTGTAGAGCAGATATGTTCGAAGAGTGTTACCGGAGAGCCGGAGGGCTTAGAGCTACACTCTAAGGGCTTAGGGCTTAGGGCTTAGGAGGGCTTAGGGCTACACTCTTACATATATTCTGGGAGTGTGACAGGGTCAAACAAATATGGTCTGAACTGTTTAAGATTGTGGACAAGATGACCGGTAAGAGTCTTGAACTGACACACTTCCACTGCATATTTTTCCAGAGCATACACGATACACCCTCCCAATTCCAACAACTTGTTCACACGATCTGTGTAGCTGCTCACTGGACAATCGCTCTACAATGGAAAAAAGATTTTGTCCCCTTACCACAGGTTCTTAGTAGAATTGAGGAAATAAGACATATGGAGTATTTACAACACTCCATTACTAACACCAAACACATATATGACCTAAAATGGAACCCTTGGCTCACGTACAAAGCTTCACAAATTGTTGCACCTCCAGTCAATCCCTAATACTATATGTTTGCATTAACCTTTACCTCAATATACACTATGTACATTTCTGAATCCTATTGATATTGATATACTTAAATATCTTGCTATTACTGAGGATATTACAGTTGAGAGAACATTTGTTTTTTTATTTTTTTGGATTTATATTTTTATATGTATATTACAAAACTTTATATATGATGTATGGATGTTTTATTATGCATTGTATGTTTTGTACCGAAACACTTTCAATAAAAGTTTTTAGACAAAAAAAAAAAAAAAGAAAATCATTTGATCACACTGATCTCAGTTTCAAAAGCTTTTAAGGGCAGAGGAGGGATCTGGGAATCTATAAAGAGTTCCTGTCACATGCCTATTGCTGTCACAGGGGATGTTTACATTCCTTGTGACAGCAATAAAAGTTAAAAAAAATAAAAGCAACAATGTAAAAATAAAAAGTGAAAATATACGTTACAATCCAAAAAACCTACATTTCACAGTAGCGCACTAAAGTATATCAACATGCTTGAACTTATATATGAAGGCTTGTTTACTTTTTAATTGATGTACGTGGAATACATTTTAACAGATTGGAGGTGTTTTAACACTATTGGAAGTTCTGTCTTCACTTTTATCCCTACATGTGGAGATTTAAAGTGGTATTTGGATGGAGCGAGGCGTGCATTAGCGGCTCTTCAAATACAACACACAAGCAATATTTGCCAGACACGTGAATGAATGGCAACAGCATCTAGTGAACTTGTTTCTTAAGGGAGTGGAAATGGCACACATCACTGTGGTGGAGGATTGTTGGTGTTATAATACTAGTTTGTTACACCTGTTTTCATCACGCTTGAACTGACCTTTTTTCTAAAGGTTTTTGTATGAGATTCACATTTTTCATGGACACTAAGTTATTTTTATGGATATTTTATTTTTAGATTTTTTGGGTACTCTTACATGTTGATGTATTTTAGTGCACTACTATGAAATGTATGTTTTTGGATTGTAATGTAAAGTTTTGATTTTTATTTATTGCAAATACCTTCATTAAGTAGCAGGCAGCACAATCACTGAAATACACAATCTAGAGTGCAGAGAGCACCTATTTAAAAATGTAAAAATAAAAATAAAAAGATTAATAAATAATTAAAAAAAATTAAAAAGTCCTCATTACCCTGTGCTCACATACAAAGGTGATGCATGTGTCGGCCCTGCACACATGCATGCAAACAGCAATCATCCCACACATGTGAGGTATCACCGCTAACATCAGATCATGGGTCCTGAAAAAGGTGGAGGCTTTCCCCCAAATGTGTTGGCTGTATTTATTGCATTTAGCCATTAAATGTTCCAAAAAATCTTTCAAGTGAGATGTACTTTTGTAACAGGAACTCCTCAGTAGTGTTGAGCGAACACGGACTGTATTATTCGTGTTCGTACCGAATAATTGGATTTTTTGTACCCGAACACGGACACGGACACTTTACTGTATGTTCGGGTAAAAATCCGTGTTCGGTCGTTTTATTTCCGGGTTTTGCATGCTTTGGCGCTCTTTTCATGGCGGGCTTTCAACAGCCAATCAACAATCGTTTAACTGGTGTGCCTTAAGCCATCCCAGCCATGCCTGCAAATGTCTCAGTAGCTGTGATTGGCCGTCTGAAGCATGTGACCAAGTCTTTATAAGTTCGAGGCAGCCGCAGCGGCGTCATTATGCTGCTTAGATTCAGGGACAGAGCACACATCAACGTGCTGGCTGCTGATTAGGGAAAGATAGGCAGGAAAAAACCATTTGTGTCCGGATAGAATTGAGGGACAGGTCGGAGTGTTTAGGCAGGGCGAGTTGTAGGCATTTTAGGGATAGAGTCTGCTGAATTATATAGGGTCAGTGTCTTCTACAAACTACAATCGATATTGCTGTGTGGGGGGTGGGGTCTGCACTCAATCCTGATCTACGATCTCTTCTCAATCCTGTTAGGGACAGAGTCTGCTGAATTTTAGGGAAACTGTGTTCTACAAACTACAATCGATATTGCTGTGTGGTGTGGGATTGGAGATAGGCAGGTGTCAGTGATCCACATCCATTTTTCTGTGTGTGAGCTGCAGTGAACACAATCTTTTTGGGCTGCAGTGAACACAATCTTTTTGGGCTGCAGTGAACACAATCTTTTTGGGCTGCAGTGAACACAATCTTTTTGGGGTGCAGTGAACAAAATCTTTTTGGGGTGCAGTGAACACAATCCTTTTTGGTGTGCAGTGAACACAATCTTTGTGGGGTGCAGTGAACAAAATCCTTTGTGGGGTGCAGTGAACACAATCTTTTTGGGGTGCAGTGAACAAAATCCTTTTTGGGGTGCAGTGAACAACATCCTTTTTGGGGTGCAGTGAACACAATCTTTTTGGGGTGCAGTGAACAAAATCCTTTGTGGGGTGCAGTGAACACAATCTTTTTGGGGTGCAGTGAACACAATCTTTTTGGGGTGGAGTGAACAACATCCTTTTTGGGGTGCAGTGAACAAAATCCTTTTTGGGGTGCAGTGAACAAAATCATTTTTGGGGTGCAGTGAACACAATCTTTTTGGGGTGCAGTGAACACAATCTTTGTGGGGTGCAGTGAACACAATCTTTTTGGGGTGGAGTGAACAACATCCTTTTTGGGGTGCAGTGAACAACATCCTTTTTGGGGTGCAGTGAACACAATCTTTTTGGGGTGCAGTGAACACAATCTTTGTGGGGTACAGTGAACAGAATCTTTGTGGGGTGCAGTGAACACAATCTTTGGGGGGTACAGTGAACACAATCTTTGTGAGGTGCAGTGAACACAATCTTTGTGGGGTGCAGTGAACACAATCATTGTGGGGTGCAGTGAACTCAATCTTTGTGGGGTACAGTGAACACAATCTCATACTGAAGGTTTGAGGGTGCTGCCTGTTCCATACTCCCCCTACTCCTCATCTAGCCTTTTAGGGGTACAAACAATAGTAATTGGGGCCTAGTGTGGTTGTGTACGTGTGATATACATACACTTTTTTGGGATCATATTTTCTATTCCGCTATTTAATCAAAAACCTTTGGGGATCAGTTAAATTGGGGGATAGTCTGTGTTGGTACGTGTGAGAGAGATCCACCTTTCCAAGTTGTTGGGGTTCATCTCATACTTCTGAAGGTTTGAGGGTGCTGCCTGTTCCATACTCCCCCTACTCCTAGCCTTTTAGGGGTACAAACAATAGTAATTGGGGCCTAGTGTGGTTGTGTACGTGTGATATACATACACTTTTTTGGGATCATATTTTCTATTCCGCTATTTAATCAAAAACCTTTGGGGATCAGTTAAATTGGGGGATAGTCTGTGTTGGTACGTGTGAGAGAGATCCACCTTTCCAAGTTGTTGGGGTTCATCTCATACTTCTGAAGGTTTGAGGGTGCTGCCTGTTCCATACTCCCCCTACTCCTAGCCTTTTAGGGGTACAAACAATAGTAATTGGGGCCTAGTGTGGTTGTGTACGTGTGATATACATACACTTTTTTGGGATCATATTTTCTATTCCGCTATTTAATCAAAAACCTTTGGGGATCAGTTAAATTGGGGGATAGTCTGTGTTGGTACGTGTGAGAGAGATCCACCTTTCCAAGTTGTTGGGGTTCATCTCATACTTCTGAAGGTTTGAGGGTGCTGCCTGTTCCATACTCCCCCTACTCCTAGCCTTTTAGGGGTACAAACAATAGTAATTGGGGCCTAGTGTGGTTGTGTACGTGTGATATACATACACTTTTTTGGGATCATATTTTCTATTCCGCTATTTAATCAAAAACCTTTGGGGATCAGTTAAATTGGGGGATAGTCTGTGTTGGTACGTGTGAGAGAGATCCACCTTTCCAAGTTGTTGGGGTTCATCTCATACTTCTGAAGGTTTGAGGGTGCTGCCTGTTCCATACTCCCCCTACTCCTAGCCTTTTAGGGGTACAAACAATAGTAATTGGGGCCTAGTGTGGTTGTGTACGTGTGATATACATACACTTTTTTGGGATCATATTTTCTATTCCGCTATTTAATCAAAAACCTTTGGGGATCAGTTAAATTGGGGGATAGTCTGTGTTGGTACGTGTGAGAGAGATCCACCTTTCCAAGTTGTTGGGGTTCATCTCATACTTCTGAAGGTTTGAGGGTGCTGCCTGTTCCATACTCCCCCTACTCCTAGCCTTTTAGGGGTACAAACAATAGTAATTGGGGCCTAGTGTGGTTGTGTACGTGTGATATACATACACTTTTTTGGGATCATATTTTCTATTCCGCTATTTAATCAAAAACCTTTGGGGATCAGTTAAATTGGGGGATAGTCTGTGTTGGTACGTGTGAGAGAGATCCACCTTTCCAAGTTGTTGAGGTTCATCTCATACTTCTGAAGGTTTGAGGATGCTGCCTGTTCCATACTCCCCCTACTCCTAGCCTTTTAGGGGTACAAACAATAGTAATTGGGGCCTAGTGTGGTTGTGTACGTGTGATATACATACACTTTTTTGGGATCATATTTTCTATTCCGCTATTTAATCAAAAACCTTTGGGGATCAGTTAAATTGGGGGATAGTCTGTGTTGGTACGTGTGAGAGAGATCCACCTTTCCAAGTTGTTGGGGTTCATCTCATACTTCTGAAGGTTTGAGGGTGCTGCCTGTTCCATACTCCCCCTACTCCTAGCCTTTTAGGGGTACAAACAATAGTAATTGGGGCCTAGTGTGGTTGTGTACGTGTGATATACATACACTTTTTTGGGATCATATTTTCTATTCCGCTATTTAATCAAAAACCTTTGGGGATCAGTTAAATTGGGGGATAGTCTGTGTTGGTACGTGTGAGAGAGATCCACCTTTCCAAGTTGTTGGGGTTCATCTCATACTTCTGAAGGTTTGAGGGTGCTGCCTGTTCCATACTCCCCCTACTCCTAGCCTTTTAGGGGTACAAACAATAGTAATTGGGGCCTAGTGTGGTTGTGTACGTGCGAGATACATACACTTTTTTTGATCATATTTCCTATTCCGCTATTCAATAAAAACCTTTGAGGATCAATTGAATTGCGGGATAGTCTGTGTCGGTACGTGTGAGAGAGATCCACCTTTCCAAGTTGTTGGGGTTCATCTCATACTTCTGAAGGTTTGAGGGTGCTGCCTGTTCCATACCCCCCCTACTCCTCATCTAGCCTTTTAGGGGTACAAACAATAGTAATTGGGGCCTAGTGTGGTTGTGTACGTGCGAGATACATACACTTTTTTTGATCATATTTCCTATTCCGCTATTCAATAAAAACCTTTGAGGATCAATTGAATTGCGGGATAGTCTGTGTCGGTACGTGTGAGAGAGATCCACCTTTCCAAGTTGTTGGGGTTCATCTCATACTTCTGAAGGTTTGAGGGTGCTGCCTGTTCCATACTCCCCCTACTCCTCATCTAGCCTTTTAGGGGTACAAACAATAGTAATTGGGGCCTAGTGTGGTTGTGTACGTGTGATATACATACACTTTTTTTGGATCATATTTTCTATTCCGCTATTCAATAAAAACCTTTCTAGGGCAAGATCTTAAATTACAGAAATATGAGGAGACCGTCAAATAAGGGCCGTGGCCTGGGTCGTGGTGCTGCTGGTAGAGCTCCTGTTGCAAGGAGAGGACATGGTCGATCTGTGCCAGCTACACGCACAAGTGAAACACCTTCCTCAAGTGTGAGTAGGCGACAGAACCTGCATCAGTATTTGGTAGGGCATCAAACGCCCCTAGAAGTGATGAGGCCAGAACAAGTTGAGGCGATAGTAGATTGGTTTGCTGCTGACAGTGCCTCCAGTTCCTTCACATTGTCTCCCACCCAGTCTACTGCAGAAAGGTCAGAGTTGGCACCTGCAGCCAATGTCCAACCGTCTTTCACCTCACCCCCTTGCAAATCAGGCCAGCAGTCTGAGCCCCAAGCCATACAGCAGTCTCTTATTCTTTTTGAGGACTCTGTCAGCAGGGTTTCCCAGGGCCATCCACCTAGCCCTGCCCCAGAAGTGGAAGAGATTGAGTGCAGCGATGCCCAACCACTTATTTCTCAAGATGAGTACATGCAAGGATCATCGCAGCACGTCTCCGATGATGACGAAACGCAGGTGCCAACTGCTGCGGCGTTCAGCATTGTGGAGACCGACAAGGAGGGCAGGGGTGAAGACTGGGTGGAAGATGATGTGGAGGACGATGAGGTCCTCGACCCCACATGGAATGAACGTCATGCAGGTGAACTGAGTAGTTTGGAGGAAGAGGCGGTGGTCGCACAGAGCCACCAGCACAGCAGAAGAGGGAGCAGGGTGCAGAAGCGGAGCGGCCGTGCCCTAGACACTACGCCCGCTACTGCCCAACGCAGCAAGGGAACGAGCGCACCAAAGTCAGCTCAAAGGAGTTCTCTAGCGTGGAAGTTCTTTAGAAAATGTGCTGATGACAGGACACGAGTGGTTTGCACCCTGTGCAATCAGAGCTTGAAGCGAGGCATGAACCTTCTCAACCTGAGCACAACCTGCATGATCAGGCATCTAAGTGCAAAGCACGAGCTGCAGTGGAGTACACACCTTCAAAACCAAGAAACGTCTCTGGCTCATCCTGCTTCCTCTTCTGCTGCAGTCTCGGCCGCTCCAGCCACATCTGTAGTGATACCGGCACCTGCCACCCCGCAAACAGACGATCTGTCAGCAACACCACCACCTGGGTCACCAACAACCATCTCCACAATGTCCCGTGGAAGCGTTCAGCTTTCCATCTCCCAAACACTTGAGAGGAAGAGGAAGTACCCCCCTACCCACCCGCGATCCCTGGCCCTGAATGCCAGCATTTCAAAATTATTGGCCTTTGAAATGCTGTCATTCCGTCTGGTGGAGACGCACAGTTTTAAAAACCTTATGTCGGTGGCTGTCCCACAGTACGTCGTGCCCAGCCGCCACTACTTTTCCAGGCAAGCCATCCCTTCCCTGCACAACCAAGTGGGGGAAAAAATCAGGTGTGCACTGCGCAACGCCATCTGTGCCAAGGTCCACCTAACTACGGATACGTGGACCAGTAAGCACGGTCAGGGGCGTTATATCTCCCTAACGGCACACTGGGTAAATGCAGTGGCGGATGGGCCTGAGGCGGATAGCAATTTGGCGCATGTCCTTCCACCACCGAGGATTGCAGGGCGCTTCAGTTTGCCTCCTGTTCCTAACTCCTCCTACTCCGCTTCCTCATCCTCTACCGCCTCCTCATCCGGACAGCGTAACACCTTCACCACCAACTTCAGCACGGCCAGGGGTAAACGACAGCAGGCAGTTTTACAACTTGCCTGTTTGGGGGACAAACCACACACCGCGCAGGAGTTGTGGAGGAGCATGGAACAGCAGACAAATGAGTGGTTGCTGCCAGCGAGCCTCAAGCCCGGCCTGGTGGTGTGCGATAACGGGCGAAATCTCATAGCAGCTCTGGGCCTAGCCGGTTTGACGCACATCCCTTGCCTGGCGCATGTGCTGAATTTGGTGGTGCAGAGGTTCCTTAAAAACTACCCCGATATGTCAGAGCTGCTGCAGAAAGTGCGGGCCGTTTGTGCGCACTTTCGGCGTTCTCACCCTGCTGCTGCTCGCCTGGCAGCGCTGCAGCGTAACTTCGGCCTTCCCGCTCACCGCCTCATATGTGACGTGCCCACAAGGTGGAACTCCACCTTGCACATGCTGGAAAGACTGTGCGAGCAGCAGCAGGCCATAGTGGAGTTTCAGCTGCAGCACGCACGCGTGAGTCGCTCTGCGGAACAGCACCACTTCACCACCAATAACTGGGCCTCCATGCGAGACCTGTGTGCCTTGTTGCGCTGTTTTGAGTACTCCACCAACATGGCCAGTGGCAATGACGCCGTTCTCAGCTTAACTATCCCACTTCTATGCCTCCTTGAAAAAACAATTCGGGCGATGATGGAAGAGGATGTGGCACAGGATGAGGAGGAGGAGGAGGATGAAGAGGTAACATTTCCAAGGCTTTCAGGGCAGTCATTCGCAAGGGGCTCCGAGGGTGGGTTCCTGCACACGCAAACGCCAGGGACGCAATTGTCCAGCAGGGGCACAGTTCTGGAGGATGAGGAGGATGAGGAGGAGGAGGAGGAGCTGGAGGAGGAGATGGAACCATGTTCACAGCAGGGTGGCACCCAGGCCAGCTCATGGCCATCACTGGTGCGTGGCTGGGGGGATACAGAGGACACGGACCATACACCTCCCACAGAGGACAGCCTTTCGTTGCCTCTGGGCAGCCTGGCACACATGAGCGATTACATGCTGCAGTGTCTCCACAACGACCGCCGAGTTGCCCACATTCTAACTTGTGCTGATTACTGGGTGGCCACGCTGCTGGATCCCCGTTACAAGGACAACGTACCGTCCTTAATTCACTCACTGGAGCGCGATCGCAAGATGCGCGAGTACAAGCGCACGCTGGTAGACGCCATGCTGCTGGCATTCCCATCTGACAGCGGGGCCACAGTGGAAGCACAAGGCAGAGGAGGAGGAGGAGGAGGTCGCCAACGCAACCAGGGCACCGCCAGCACCTCAGAAGGCAGGGTTAGCATGGCCGAAATGTGGAAAAGCTTTGTCAGCACGCCACAACAAACAGCAGCACCAGCAGCTCAGATGGAACGTCTTAGCAGGAGGCAGCATTTTACCAACATGGTGGAGCAGTATGTGTGCACACGCCTACATGTAGTGAATGACGGGTCTGCCCCCTTCAACTTCTGGGTCTCCAAATTGGGCACATGGCCTGAGCTTGCCCTTTACGCCTTGGAGGTGCTGGCGTGCCCTGCAGCCAGTGTATTATCTGAACGGGTATTTAGCACGGCTGGGGGCGTTATAACAGACAAGCGCAGCCGCCTGTCCAGAGACAATGTGGACAAGCTCACGTTCATTAAAATGAACCAGGCATGGATCCCACGGGACTTTTCCGTACCTTGTGCAGAATAGCAATGGATACCGACCTTACCCACCCATTGTTCCATTTTTGCTCTTTCTCACTCTTTTGGGGTGTACCCTCATTTAAAATTTGTGAAAAGAAGCAGTGTTGGCTACCTCGTCCTCCTCCTCAGGGCCAGATTAATGTAGGGGCTATTGGAGCTGCAGCTCCAGGCCCCTACCTTTTATATAGGCCCCGGGTTGGCCATATTCACTGTTACCGCTCTTCTGTCACTTGTAAACACAGAAGTCTGGCTTCTATGCTCGCTTCCCCAGGCAGCACCCTCAGAACCTCCCCACACAGCGTGAAGGCCGGACAAGGAGGGACAGTTGGCGATGCATGGATGTGTTTATGGGCTTCAGAGACAGCATCCCATGTTGAATTAGGCATGCATGGCTGCACCCTTCCTCCTCTGGGTGCATGGCAAGGCACGGCCCTAAGGCCCTTCAAAATCCTCAGCACCAAGCCCATGATGCTGTTAATCCGGCCCTGGTCCTCCTCCACCGCCGCTTCCACCTACACCGCCCATAGGTGTGCGCAGCCTATTGCATTAAGGTGTGCACCCCAAAGTTGAAATACACATGCATGTGTTTGCCAGCAGGGAGAGTAATGTATCGGGGCCATGTACCTGTAGGCAAGGAGAAATAGAGCAGAGCAGGTCCCAGGGAGATCTTTCCCATCTCCTCACTGGCAATGCTATGTGCCCTAGGTGATTAGGGTGTGCCCAGGCACACCCAGCACACCCTGTGCGCACGCCTATGTCACCGCCACATCCACCACCACCTCAACCTCCCTCCTACTCCATATGGGCCTCGTCCTTCAGAGATGAAGAAGAACATTGTTTTATTTTTCTGTTTTTTTTTTGTTGTTTTAAGTTATTTCCCTATCCACATTTGTTTGCAGAGCACTTGCCATGCTCTTAATTACGTTTTGCTGCCATTTGCAGCACTCTAGCCCTTTCCTTTGGTGTTTTAGAGCCATTTTAGTGCCTTAAAGTTCGGGTCCCCATTGACTTCAATGGGGTTCGGTGTCCGGGAAAAGTTCGGTAAAAGTCCGGGACACGGACCCGGACTTTTTTTTAAAGTTCGGCCGAACCCGTCGAACACGGACATCTAGGTGTCCGCTCAACCCTACTCCTCAGTACACAGAATTCACCATCTGGCAAGCGCTTCCTTTGTGCCTATCAAAGATGTAGCAACCTAGGCCAAAAACAGAGTCTACCTATATTATATTTTAATAAAATGTCCAAAAATGCAGTGCTGAGTGAAATAATTCAATGATTGCTCAATGTCCATACAGATGAAATCCCTTCACCATCAGTCGTGTGAAATTATAGCATGCAACACCATAGGAGTGCTAATATAAGGGCTGCTTACCAGATCATGATATGTATGGAGCATGTAACAGAAACCACAGAGGGGGAGAGCCAGTAATAGAAAAGGGCAAACTTCTGTCCAAATCCTCTCATCAGCTATCCTCTTCTTCTCAGCCTGTCTGGACACTTTATAATGGGGCTGCCCAAGCTCTCATAATGAGGAGAGCCGCCATCAGAAAGACAATGAGGCAGAGATAGTGAAGCCCCGTTTTGTTAGTAATACAAAGGTTTATTAAAATTCTACTTACAAATGTGGTAAGACATCAAGCAGTAAATAAATGAAAAGTAGTGGCCGTGGCTCGGAAAGTGTACAAGCGTCATAACGTCCAGCCTGACATGTTTCATCCAATGGGATTTCTTCAGAGGCTAGCTGCTTGTATAATGATGTTTCATGACTAGTGCAGATATCTTCCATTTTATATACTATCTTTCAACCATGGATCTGCTTCTTTGAAGAAAAGATCACTTTATGGTATACCTATCGGAACCAACTGTCACACACACATCAGACAATATATATCACGTATTACCTATACTGTATATGTATATAGTCATATATATTTTGTGCTTTTAGTTAAAATATCTTTTTACATAAAAAGTTTCCAAATACAAGAAAAATATTATTATGATCAACAGTCTTATTGTTAACAATTTTAACACTTCAAATGTGCAGATCAAGAAAAAAAAATCATATAAAGGAATAGGAGGTGTTACTCTATCCCATTTAAGAAAAAGGAAACAGAGGTCGAGAGGGAAGGAAGGCCCCTGTGGGTATGAAGATAAACATTTATGAGAAACATTCACGGAAGAAGAAGAAGACAGCATGTATTGGACTTAGTACCCTGTGACAATAGCATCCATTTAGTACAACAATGAATTACATTGTGAAGTTAGGGCAAAAAAAACTACCAGGGTCCACGTGGGCTCACCAACATGTTCAAAGTGAAAGGGTCTTTTCAGTGTCAACACTGTCTTCAGCCACTAGTGTCTCCATTACGATGATATCATTAAGAATGTGGGCCCTCTCCATAACATGCAGTGGAATATTGTTTTTCAATGACGAGAAATGGCTACATGTGCAGCCATGAGACAATGTCTCAGGGTGCTCTTTTTGATCTTGGAGATGAACTCAGGAGTCATGAAAAGGAGAGCCTATTTTGTAGAAGCCCCATACACATCATTTTATATGTATTGAGCACAGCCAGCCAGAATGGAGCAATCAGATGTTATTTCCATCACTTATGAAAGTATGTGCCTTCCTCAATTGAACAACTCCAACAGGAGCTGGGTTTGTAGGAAATATATACAATGAAGTTCAGCAGGAGTCCAATGCCAAAGTGAAAAAAACCTACCTAAGGGGAATCATAATCCAGCAAATATCTAAAAGGAAGAAATATACTATGGACTGGGAGTTGAATATAATGGGGTATCACATACCTGGTGTTGGAGGTCAATGGAGAGAGGGCTTCCCCTGCGGCTAAGTTCCTGACTCCCCTGAAAGTGAGAATAGGAGGAGTCAGGCTCAAAGTAGCACAGGTCGCCTGTGATATTCATTGCAGAAGAACTCAGAAGGGTTTCTGACATGTAAAGTAGTGGCTGCAGCCAGGTGGCGCCTGTGAGAAGTGGCAGGTCTGTGTTTGCACTAAGGCAATGGGAAGTCAGTTTAAGCCAGAGTTCAGAGCCGGGAGGATACCAGAGCAGGCAAGGTCAAATAGGAAAGCCGAGATCAGACACAGGTAACAGGAGAGAATATCCAAAGACAAGCCAAGTTCGAGTCAGGAGACAAGCAGAATAGTAAGGACAAGCCGGGTCGGTAACAGAGAACTAACAGGAACAAGGATCACAGGAACACGGTACAAGCTGACGATCAATCAGCAACTTTAATCACTGGCTCACTTCCTTATAAAGGCCCATGTGATGTGTTGGCTGAGATGCTGGGTCCTAGAGCCCTTCTCCTACCATTGGTGTCTTGACTGATGCTGGGTCCTAGAGACCCTCTTCTACCATTGGACCCCTGACATGGGGAAAGTGACTGAAATGGAAAAAGTATATGTAGAAGATTCATCATCAAATAACCTAACTAAATGGACTGAGGGATAGCAGGTATACCAAACATTGTTCTTAAAGAGGGCTGAGAACAGAAGGTTCTTTCTAAAACAGGCCCATTAAGAAGAGGGAGAAAATATGGGACACATGCTGACCCTCCTGACAAGGTCTCAGAATACAGTTACGTCCACCATAATGTCTATTGAGACTCATGCTGGAAGGGTGACCATGTGTCCAGCAGAAATAGTGAACGTTTTTAAAAATTATTATTCCGATTTATATAGGGCTAAGCTAGGAGAGGTAAATAGAGATTTTATCCAGGGTTTGTCTATTCCATATCTCTCAGAGGAAGATAAGGAATTATTGGAAATACCTATTACTATTGAAGAACTACAAGAGGCAGTAGGGGAATCAGCTAATCATAAAACACCAGGGCCAGATGGATTGCCAAACGAGATCTATAGGGAATATGGAGAGATAATGTTGCCAGAGCTGCTACAGATGTTAAATGAGGCATTGGAAAAGGGAGAATTACCGGTATCTATGACAGAGGCTACACTTATAGTAATACCAAAAGAAGGGAAAGATCCAACTCAACCTGCATCATATTGACCAATTTCCCTGCTCTGTGCAGACTTTAATTTTTTGACGAAAGTATTGGCTATTATATTAAGTGAGATAATTCATACCATAATCCATAATAATTACAAATTCCATCAGAAGAGTCGAGATCAAGAGCCTATCCCTTGATTCTGTCAAAGCATTTGGCAGCACCGAGTGGAATTATTTGTGGTCGGCCCTGTCTGTGTTTAATGTTGGCCCCATTTTTATATTTTGGATTAAACTGCTGTATACTGGCTCAAGGGCGAAAGTGAAGATCAACGGAAGATCCTCACAATACTTCTCATTGTTCCGGGGGACAAGGCAGGGGTGTCTTTTGTCACCCCTGCTTTTTGCCATGGCAGTGTAATCTTTGGCCATAGCCATTAGAACAGCGGGAGGTATAAGAGGTTTTAGAAGAGGGAGAATTATGTTCTTCTCCCGGTCGATAGATTGGAACAGGAAAGTGCTAGACATCTGCAGGTAGTAGAGAGCTTTAAATATCTGGGAAAAAAACATCCCGGTAAATGCTAAGCTTTATGTACTAAAAAACTTAGAGCCCTTAATAAAATCATTTAGAGTAAAGTGTGGGATGTAGAGCCATCTCCCCCTACCAGTAGTGGGTCATTGCATTTTGATTAAAATGGTATGGCTGCCTCAATTGTTATACATCTTGCATAATTCCCCAATATGGATTTCTGGAGTGTGGTTCAAAAAATTGGAGGGTCTTTTTAGGAAATTGATTTGGAGGAAAAGGCAGGCTACAGTTTGTCTGCGGGTACTGCAGTTGCCGCGAGATGGGGGGTTTGGCTGTCCCCCATCCCTGGAACTACTTCTTGGCAACCCAGCTACAACAAGTAGGGGGCTGGGAAGTAGGTAAAATTACCGCTAGTTAAGGTTCATGAGCCTTATTGCCCTGTACCCCATATACATTGTTAATAGAGGCATTGGAAGCAGACTCTTTGGGGGGGGGGGTTGACCAGTGCTCATTGGCAAGGTTTTTAGAATACAATAAGATCAATGTTTCAGTATTCAGGATTTGCAGAGTATACGCCTATTTGGGATAATGTAAATCGAACTGAGCTTATGAGATTGGAGAATTTTAGTAATTGGAAACAGAAGGGAGTGGTAAGACTATCGTAATTATATATAGCAGGGCTATTGAAGACATTTCAGGAGTTGAAAGAGGAATTTGGTTTCTCAAATAGAGACTTCTATCAGTATCTACAATTGAGACACGTGTTAACAACACAATTTGAGAGAGAGGGTTAGAATGGAGTGAAATCCCCTTTTGAAAACTTTGATAGAGGCCACATTCTTAAAGGGGTTGATCTCAAACCTATATAAAAATATACATCTAAAAGTACTGGAAAAATACTTTTCAGCTTTCTAGTAGAGTAAAATGGGAGGAGGATGTGGGGAAATGACCAGACGTGCAATGGGATGTTATAGTGACCTCAATAGATACATTATCCCTCTCAGCAGCTCAGAAATTCTAAGCCACCATATGTAAAAGATTGGCAGAGAATGATCAATAATATAATAATAAGAGAAAAGCTGGTTTACATAAGAAAGGAAAGGTAAAAGTAGATAGAAAAGATATGGAAAGCATGGTTGGAAACTCTAGGACTGGCACCCAAGATTGCAAATATTTAGAAAGTCTGTCTAGGTAATATAGTAACTCCAAATGGGACATGGGGAGGGTGGGTGAAGATAGGGGGTTTAAAATAAGGTATTATTGAATATATTTTACTGTTTTTGTATGTAATTCTTGTGTATTGGACAAAAATAAAAATATAAGAATAAAAAAAGATCTAGCTGCATAATTATATACATTACAGTGTTGTATGATCTAGTTCAACATTTTCTGCTTTTAAAAATTAGCCTAACACATTTTTTTTAATTCAATCCACGGAAACCTCTGAACCTGCTAGTAATACAAAACAAGAACTTTGAATCCAGAACTCACTCTAAACAAGCATGACTGTATTTTTAACCTATTATTAAAAGGAAGCCAGAACATCAAACATTGATAAATAAAAAAGGTGCCACAGCTGTCACTTTGAAATGTATTTAGTGCAATCATCTGTGATCCATTTTTTCACACCCACATTGAGGACTTAAATATTTAAGTCTAGCATGAGCATTATGATCATAACACTGAACTTTGTGTATATCTATTACAATACCCCTGTTCCCTAGTGCATATTCAGCTCCCTTCAAATTCTGGTTCCAGAAACATTCCAGTGACGTATGTGTGGCCTTCAATCTTTACAGTTTGAGCAAACCTATCAAACATGATAAACCGATTGCTGTGCAATTTGTGGAAGCACAGCAGCAGACACACAAGCTGGAGTATGGTGATAGATCATATCTCAGACCCCCATAGGGGGGTGACAGAGAGGTTCCTACCCCAACAAGAGTCCCTTTGGATACACACTTTAAAAATGTGGGTCAGAGGAGGTTTAACACCAACCTGTTACTGGTGTGAACAATAATTTTCCTTATTCAGGTTCCTTCTGGGTAATTTATTCTTCTTTATTTATTTTATCTGCACGCACTGTATTAGTGTGTTTTCATAACTATTTGTTTGCTTGATTAAAAATGGTGGTATACATCACCCTCTGCTGCATGCGTTTGCTCTGATTTTTATCCTGTGCACATCACCACACTTTTTTGGCCCTTTTTTCATTTTATTCCTTTTTCATTTTTTTTTCCCAATATTTTCATTTTCACCTTTTTACTTTTCTTACTTTATTATATATTAGTCTTTTTACTTATACATTGGAATCACTGCTTTTTACACCAGTTCCCTGTTGGCAGCTCTTTCCTTGCCCTACTTGATTACTCTGCTATAGTACATATTATATTCCTCACATTTAATCATAGTATTCTGACCTGCTGTTTCATTTGCACATTTATTTTTCCTCCCACCTCTACTGTTGTAGCCAGTGCCACCTGTCATCTAGAAACACTTCTAAAACCTTATTGGGCAGTAACTATAGGAAATACTGTTCCACGCATGATCTATGCGGTATTTCCAGTCTTTGGAGATCACTTCCTGTCTTTGGATGGAACACACTTCATTGTGATGTTGTATCCTACAGAAGACCACATGCAAGTACAGTCTTCTGCTCTCCATTCTGAACTATGGGTATATACAAGTAGGAACAGGTTTTTTTTTTTTTTTTTCATAAATGTTTTATTGCATGCAGATAAGGTGTCTTGATTTACAGACAACATTGGTAAATCCACCTATAGATATTAAAAAACTGCATGACCAGCTGGTGAACATTATTTATAACTATAGAACTTTCCACAAACATGCAACTTTGCATCAGTCAAACTTTTACACGATTAAAGAGTAAGAGGGATGTGCTGCTGTGTTGATCGTCTCAGCGGAAAAAATAGTGATCATTTGTGACAACTCATCTTGACTGATCAACAGCTTGCAAACATACAAACATTCTGTATGGATAGAATGAGGAAGTGATTGGCGCTACCTAATGGGGTGTTCGGGAAATCAGATTGTTTAAATGTTATTGTGTCACTCCTAAAAATAAATTATGTCCCTGGTAATTGGTATGGAGTGTGTATATGTATCCAATGTTAATATGCGTGATAAAAAATGAAATGGATTAAAATCCGTGTATATCCATATTAAGTGACAAGCATAAAAAATAAACAGTAAAAATGTTATGGTGTATATAAAGTACAAACACTATAAATACAAGTACCAATCTGCGTGTTAGTATAAAAATAATATATAAATAAATAAATATGTGCAGACCCAAAGTGAACGTGTGCAGATTCGGTGCAATAAATAATCAGTGTGTTGCACAATGTGTGTGAAATAAATAGATATGTGCACAATCCACAATAAACCTGTATGGTTAGTGGCTAGGTACAAGCCTAAATGGATATATCTACTATCACTGGTATGTGTATGAAAGCCAACAATGGGCTCTTCCAGATTGGATACACAAAATAAATTGAGTATCCAGGTGCGTGCAAATAATAAAGTATGTGGATACAAAAATTAATGTGCAATAGTGAATACAGGTAGCAATAAAATCCAGGTTGCCGGTGTATATCGACCCGCTATTTACCCCTGCAGGGGTACGGGAATCTGGTAAGCGCAAGACCCCAGGATTAGGGGAGCACCTTACCTTCCGCCCACTCACTGCACTCCGGGCATAGAGAAAAGAGCACCTTAACCATTTTATATGGACTATATAACTATAGAACTTTTTGGATACATCAATCAGCTTTGATTGCATGATATTTGGACTTATCTGTTGTGGCGTTCTATAGTGATACCCACCTTTTTTGCTGAATTTGCACAGTTCTTTCTTTCTCACATTTGCACCGTTGCACCTATTTATAGGCAGCTATATTTATTACTTCTATTTATTGCTTGCAATTGAATTCCCATTTTATACTCATTACTGGTATTGTACAGAGTATATACATCCATCTATTTTAAATAAGTCCCACTCCTACAATATCACACACTTGTAAATTGCTTATTGATAAGGTAGATTTTATTGCTACCTGTATTCACTATTGCACATTAATTTTTGTATCCACATACTTTATTATTTGCACGCACCTGGATACTCAATTTATTTTGTGTATCCAATCTGGAAGAGCCCATTGTTGGCTTTCATACACATACCAGTGATAGTAGATATATCCATTTAGGCTTGTGCCTAGCCACTAACCATACAGGTTTATTGTGGATTGTGCACATATCTATTTGTTTCACACACATTGTGCAACACACTGATTATTTATTGCACCGAATCTGCACACGTTCACTTTGGGTCTGCACATATTTATTTATTTATATATTCTTTTTATACTAACACGCAGATTGGTACTTGTATTTATAGTGTTTGTACTTTATATACACCATAACATTTTTACTGTTTATTTTTTATGCTTGTCACTTAATATGAATATACACGGATTATAATCCATTTAATTTTTTATCACGCGTATTAACATTGGATACATATACACACTCCATACCAATTACCAGGGACATAATTTATTTTTAGGAGTGACGCAATAATATTTAAACAATCTGATTTCCCGAACACCCCATTAGGTAGCGCCAATCACTTCCTCATTCTATCCATACATTTGATGCTTCCCTTTTAGGGTTGCATTTTTTGAAGTGGGCACAGCCAAGTGTGGTGTTTCTATACATAATTTCTATACACTCTTTATCCTAAGCGCGGATTTCTTCTACCACTTTATACAAACATTCTGACCTGACTGCAAACCACTTGATTGTGCAACCTCTCTCTCTCTCTCTCTCTAAATACATGTAAAAACACTCTGCTACAAATTACAAATGTTTGGCTGTTTATAGGTATTATGCCCCTACATTTGTTTGGTAGTTAAAGCAGAACTAAACCCTGCTATCCGCCCTCAGGGGTGCCATATTTGCCTTGCATATGTGCTAAATATGTGATCATTTATATGTTCAGTTATGACACCAGCCATTGGAAGGCTTAAATATCCTTTTGGGTGCTTATATAAGCAGTGGCGTCACTAGGGTGGGGCCAGAGGGGGCCACGGCCCCTCCAAAATTACAGTGTGCCCCCCATGTGCACCCCCAAAAAAATGAGGCTATTCATTTAACTTCACAGTAAGTCCCACAGGCGCCGGCGCAGCGGCGCTTAAAGGAACTACAAAGAAAGGAGGAAGGACTGCGACCGACACAGCAGGAGGGCGTTCCCCATGGAGACGTGTCAGGCCCGCCCAGCCTAGCAGCAGACAGCGCGGTGCGCCGCGCGGGGTGACGTTGAGGGAGAGCGGGGGCCTGCGCTGTGTGAAAGAGGAGAAGAAGCGTGAGCCGAGTCAGCCAGCACCAGCAGAGGAGAGGAGGAGGACACGACAGTCACAGGACACACACGAGTCGAGGATGGAGCAGCCTGCAGGCCGGGACCATCGTCATCCATTTAGGTCAGTGGGGGTCCTGTCCTGTTCCTGGGGGTCCTGTCCTGGAGGGTCATGTCCTGTGCTGGGGGGTCCTGTCCTGTTCCTGGGGGGTCCTGTCTTGTTCCTGGGGGGTCCGGTCCTGTCCTGGGGGGTCCTGTCCTGTTTCTGGGGGGGTCCTGTCCTGTTCCTGGGGGGTCCTGTCCTGTTCCTGGGGGGTCCTGTCCTGTTCCTGGGGGTCCTGTCCTGGAGGGTCATGTCCTGTCCTGGGGGGTCCTGTCCTGTTCCTGGGGGGTCCTGTCCTGGAGGGTCATGTCCTTTTCCTGGGGGGTCCTGTCCTGTTCCTGGTGGTCCTGTCCTGGGGGGTCATGTCCTGTTCCTGGGGGTCCTGTCCTGGGGGGTCCTGTCCTGGAGGGTCCTGTCCTGTTCCTGGGGGGTCCTGTCCTGTTCCTGGGGGGTCCTGTCCTGTTCCTGGGGGTCCTGTCCTGGAGGGTCATGTCCTGTTCCTGGGGGGTCCTGTCCTGTTCCTGGGGGTCCTGTCCTGGGGGTCATGTCCATTCCTGGGGGGTCATGTCCTGTCCTGGGGGGTCCTGTCCTGTTCCTGGGGGGTCCTGTCCTCTTCCTTGGGGGTCCTGTCCTGTTCCTGGGGGGTCCTGTCCTCTTCCTTGGGGGTCCTGCCTGTTCCTGGGGGGTCCTGTCCTTGGGGGTCCTGTCCTGTTCCTTGGGGGCCCTGTCCTTTTCCTTGGAGGTCCTGTTCCTTGGGGGTCCTGTCCTGTTCCTTGGGGGTCCTGTCCTGTTCCTTGGGGGGTCCGTTCCTGTTCCTTGGGGGGTCCTGTCCTGTTCCTTGGAGGTCCTGTCCTTGGGGGTCCTGTCCTTGGGGGTCCTGTCCTGTCCTTGGGGGTCCTGTCCTGTCCTTGGGGGTCCTGTTCCTTGGGGGGGTCCTGTCCTGTCCTTGGGGGTCCTTTCCGGTCCTTGGGGGTTCTGTTCCTTGGGGGGGGTCCTTTCCTGTTCCTGGGGGGGTCCTGTCCTGTTCCTGGGGGGGGGGTCCTGTCCTGTTCCTGGGGGGGTCCTGTCCTGTTCCTTGGTGGGTCCTGTCCTGTACTTGGGGGTCCTGTTCCTTGGGGGGTCCTGTCCTGGGGGGTCCTTTCCTGTCTTTGGGGGGTCCTGTCTTGTCCTGGGGGGGTCCTGTTCTGTCCTACAAACACAGGCTGGCAGGCGGGTGGAGGGGGGCGTGCACAGCGGAGTGGCATCATGCAAGACGTCTCACCAGCATAGGGAGAGTGCGCGGCGTGCACCAAGCACCCAGCCTAGGCGGCCAGGCCTAAAGCGCATGCGGGAGTGGCGTCACATGGACAGTACTGACTGACTACTTAGCAGTCTGTCCACTCATGTCGGGGACCGGACCGGACAGTGAGGAGGTGCCGGCGGCAGCGCAAGGCAAGGCACTGGCAGAAAGCAGCATATGCCAGCCAAGCCAGCAAGCCAAGCAGCAGCGCCAGCACAGAGGAGTGTGACGAGGACTCTGAGTAGCCGAGGCTGAGCCAACCACCAGGACACGAGGAGCAGGCCGGGGGCATCGGCTTAGAGGTGGCAGCCTCAGCCTGCCTGGGAGGTGAGTCACTGGAGCAGTGAGTCCACTCACTGCACATTTGCAATGCATCATACCACCCTCACACCCAACAAGTGTCAATGTGGTTGACATGCTGAGCTGAAAGAATTTTACAGCTGAACAATGCTGTAAAATGCTGTCAGCATGTCAGCCCACATTGTCATTTTCAGGGGTGTGAGGGTGGTATGAGATGCAAATGTGCAATGGACTCACAGTGAGTCCACTGCACATTTGCATCTCATACCACCCTCACACCCCTGAAAATGACAATGTGGGCTGACATGCTGACCGAATTTATTTTACAGCTGAGCTGAACTGCTCCACTAGTGCCACCTCTAAAACTGATGTCCCGGGCCTGCTCCTTGTGTGCTGGCTCACTGTGTCTGGTTCCATTGCTGCGTACTGCTGCCTAGCCTTACAGGTGACTCCGCTAATCTGCTGTCCGCATGCTCTGGGCCTTCAAATATATAAACATGAAATATTTGTGACTGATGCCCATTGTCAGGAATATTTCATGTTTATGTCTTTATTTGGCCAATGTTTCACAAATGTTTCATGTTTTATGCATTTGAAGGCCCAGAGTGTATGGACAAAGTCAGTGGAGTCACCGGTAAGGCGAGGCTGAGGAGCCAGACACAGCCAGCACACAAGGAGCAGGCCCAGGGACATCGGTTTTAGAGGTGGCAGGTAAGTGGAGCAGGGAGTCCACTGCACATTTCCTTTCTCGTACCACCCTCATGCCCCTGAAAATGACAATGTGGACTGACCCGCTGACAGAACTTTACAGTTGAACATGGCAAACATGTATAATACATGTCTGTAAGTTTGCTATGTCCAGCTGTAAAATTCTGTCAGTGTGTCAGTCCACATTGTCATTTAATGTTAATGCTTTTAATATCCATTGTCAGGAATATTTCATGTTTATGCGTTTCATTTCCATTTTTTCGGAATCAAACGCATAAACCTGACATATTCCTGACATTGGCCAACAAACACAAACATGAAATATTCTTGACCATGGGCATCAAACGCATAAACATGAAGTATTCCTGACCATTTGACTTGAATATTTCATGTTTATGCATTGGATTTGCATTGTCAGGAATATTTCATGTTTAGGTGTTTGATGCCCATCGAGAGGTGTACTTTATGTTTATGAGTTTGATGCCCATTATCAGGAATATTTCATATTTGTGTGTTTGATGGACGTTGTCAGGAATATTTCAAGTTTGTGTTTGATTTCCATTTTGGGAAAAACAAAAGTGAATTTGTAACAAGGCCTCTGGAGTGCATTCTATTCTTGATAGATAGATAGCTATTATAAAAATTGCGTTTTATAGTTGCCCCCCTACTTTTGTCCCTGTCCCCCCATGTGCCCCCCCTAAATATAAAAGCTGGAGACGCCACTGTATATAAGCTCACAACTGTTACATTTGTGTATTTAGTTTTGATTTGGGTGCACTGGGTGATGACAGAGATAAGGTGTCGGTTTGGGCTCATTCGCATGTCTTCACAGAGCAACACCATGTATTGCAAATGTAGCATGTCTGCATTTTTCTGCACCGCACTGTATTTCACATAGAAAACAATTGTTTTCTATGTGTTTTGGTGGTAATTTGCATTTTTTTCTGCAGAAATATTCAAATCACTGAATATAGGCTTCCTTTATGAGAACCATTGTAAACACAATTGGGCTGGTGTTATTGGCAGCTAGGTAAACTCTTGCTTTATATATATTGTAACGACACCCCAGTTATGAAAGGGGTTACAGTCGTTTAGGACATTCCATTCCCAAACACAAAGACAGCTACCGGACACTCCACTCAGCCGAATAAGAAACCCATACGAATAATCCCCCCCCCCCCAAGTATGAGACAAGGCTCTGTATTGAGGGTCAAGCAGGAATCAGACTCTTTATTGAAAAGGAATACCCGCTTTATATACACATTAGAAGTAATGCAGTCACTACATGAACAATGACCCAAATCCAGCCTCCAACATCACACAATGGTTACATAACGAGTCCCCAATACACATTACTCTGAGTGTCAATACATCCCTTAGCAGACAACAGGTGAGTTCATTAGCATACTTAACAATAGGTGAAAAGAAAGCCACCGCAGACAAGATTATCACAATTTACTTATTAAGACAAAAGCAACATCGTTAAGCAATAGACAGTCGGTCTCCACATTAAACTTCCTGGAATGCCCATATTAGGAGTTGTACTTCCTGGTCATAGACCTCACAATGTACAGGGGATAAAATCTTCTTATTTCAAGAGAGACATCGTTCCTGAATATCACTGTCCCATTTGGAGTAATCCAAACCATATTCTTAGTGCCCCCCAGTTTCTTGGTCACCCTGCGCCTAAAGTCATTCCTGTTATATATATATATATATATATATATATATATATATATATATATATATATATATTTTTTTTTTTTTACACAATAGGATCAATTTACAAAAATAACACACCAGGATATGTATCCTTGGTTAAAAAAAATAGTTTTTGTCAGCTAAATCCAATGAGATTTGAAAATAATGGCTAAAACAAATTGTCTTAGGCTGATATTAAAGTGGTTGTAAAGGCACAAGTTTTTTTCCCTTCATGCATTCTATGCATGAAAGTAAAAAAAAACTTCTGTGTTCAGCAGCCCCCCCCCACCCCCCCCTAATCCTTATCTGAGCCCCCTTTCGATCCAGCAAGTGCCTCCCCGAGGACTCGCACTTCTAAATGGCCTTTGGCAGCAACGGAAGGCATTGGCTCCCGCTGCTGTAAATCAAAGCCACAGCCAGTGAGCCAATCAGGAGATGGAGAGGGCGGCGGGCCACGCCGTGGCTTTGTGTGCGAATGGACACCCAGAGCCGCTGATCAGGAGCGTGCCTACTTCGGTGCCCTCATAGCAAGCCGGCAGAAGGGAGGGGCCAGGAGTGTCGACATGGGACCCGAGAAGAGGAGGATCAGGGCTGCTCTGTGCAAAACCAACTGCACAGCGGAGGTAAGTATAACATGTTTGTTATTTAAAAAATAAAAAACAAGACTTTACAATCAGTTTAAAGCTTGTTAATTGAGCCTGTTGAAGGGGAAATGCAAAAACTAATGTTAATGCTGGCTACTTTTAAGCACAATGGACCGGACATATTGAAATGGAGAGTGATGCTTTTTCTCAGTGAGTCAGAACTATGCCACACACTGTTTATGCCAAGAGAATATAGCATAGCAGCAGAGAGTTTCTGTTTAAGGGCTGACAGTGTTTATGTTTCATGCAATATGTACAATTTTCGACCTATTCTTTTATGTGTTACATGTTACAAATGCTATTTTAAAGATCAAATCAAACAATAGTTACCGCCATGCTGTGAAGTGTAATTATTGGCTACATCAAAAGGAAACCAGAAAAAAAAACCTTATTACATATGAGTTGAATAAACCTATAACTCAGATTCCTTATTCACTGACTTTATGTTGCTTATTGGAAGACAAATACCTAGATAAACCTATAACTCAGATCCCTTCTTCACTGACTTTATGTTGCCTTTTGGAAGACAAATACCCTTACTGCAATTTTTACTATGTCCTGAAACTGTTCTTCTTGTGGCTGTCCATAAGATTCTGTCTGACTTAACAATGTATGCCTTTATTTATAAATCAGGGGTATGGCCCTAAAGTAGTCATTCTGCCACTTAAAAAAACTGAACATTTAAAAAGCACAGCAGTATGCTTTATAAATGTCATTGCACCTTCCTGAAGAAAGCAGAGTGCCCTAGAAAGGAAAAGTGCCTGGGGGAAGAAAGCCTCCATATATAACTTGTGTTCCGTTTCACAATACACTGATCAGTGCTGCAGCCGATTTGCTGCAGCCACTGATTAAATTAACATTTTTTAAACATTACTGTTTGACAAAAGCTGACTGTTAGATTGACTGCTGTTGGGTGGGAATGGCCAATGGTAGATCAAAATTCATCTGGTCCCTGCTTAAAGGAGAAGTATGACAAAGGCTAGTTTGGCCCCACTTCTCTTATGGATCACAGAAGTGGACTCCACTCAGTACTCCTGTGACCCGTTTTCAGATGACAACAGGTAAATCCCGCTATTGGCTGATGTCCCTCAGCCAGTCCAGACTGCCTGAACCAGCAGCTGAATCGGCCTCTCAACATGCTGCTGAGAGCCTGAGCCACCAGCTCCTGCCCTCTCCATAGCCGGACGCCCCAGTAAGTGCTGGAGGGGCAGAGCAGAGAGCCGGTGACTGAATACTGAATACAGAGAACTAAATGATCAGCGGTTTTGGCTCACTCAATTTTCAGTGTAGAGTCAGTAGGGGACACAGCTGCCTCTGGGATTGGTGCTGCAGCCTTGTAGGCGAATATATATATATATTTTCTGTTCCCAAACTTCTCTTTTAACTGGTTGAATTTTGTTCCATCTATGGCCAGCTTATGACTTTTTATGAACTTGAAAAGCATGAAAATGGTGGAAAGGACACTTGATGCTGCTTGTACTTTAAACCAGATGTTACCCATTTTTCCTGAATATTGTATAGCAATTTTGCTACAATCAGGTAAACACTATGAGCAATGTATAGATAGCTAGGACCTGGTAGATGTGGGTTATCCATGTCCATTTTATGCTCAAAAAAATTTAGAAAAAGATAATTGTGACTTTTAAGATGCTTAAAATAGACAGTAACAGACCGTATTCTTAAAAAATTCACAGTTTATTGAGTTACTTGTTAAAAAATATTCCAAATTAAAATAATGTACACTATTCACATGGTCTTGGTCTTGTTGTCTTTAATTCCACAGCGGTACACAGGTAAAAAATCCCAACATGTTTCACCCTATGGGGCTTATATAGAGGGAAAAAAAGTTAGTGTTTTCAGAACTGCATTAGAAATCATTATCATTATACTTCCGGTGTCAATTATAATGATAAACAGAACAAATAGAGAGGGTGAATCTCCCCTGTAGGGGCACAGGCAACAATAAAAAACTTGACAGGTGTTCTAATCCACCTCCTCTCTATCCAAAATGAAAAAAAGTTTTCCTTGAGTTATACTTTAAGTAAATCAAGCCTAATGATTTCCATATTTAGGTTTCTATACTGTTGAGAGAACCGATCCAAAAAGGCAGAGACTACTCAAAACTGGCTATTATATTTTTACATTCCTTAATTGCCACATGCCTGAACTACTACCTAATAACAGCATTCATTTAATTTGTTTATTTCCTTCCTTCATGCGTTTTTTTACTGAACAGTGTCAGCGTTTGGCATAGTGAATTGACAGTTTTAGGATCTCAAGTTATATTTATGTATATGTATATAGATAGCTTACACACAACCCGGAACCAACACTAGTTTGCAAGCAACCAAGCGCTTAGAGAGGATAACTACCTCTAATATAGTGTGATAACAGATGCTGCTACTTGATAAAATAACATGAAATAAGAGAATATATGTAAATACAGGCAATATGTAGATACAAAAAATTCTAGTAGCGCAAACAAGAATGATAAGCTCACTCCCCAATCACATTCACTGAAAACTTGTAAAGACTGTAGAAATAAATATAAAAATATATAAAAATAGTCCCAATATGGATCTGACCCACTGAGTGGGTTAGGTGATAATGCAGGAGAAACCCCACGGAACCAACCTTTTTTAGGGAGGGGCAGGGGGAGGGGGAGAGGTCGACGTCGGCCTCAAACCCGAGGTTACCAGGGAGAATACCGTGGAAACACCAATCAAAACACAAACCCCAACGAGGAGTTAGAGCAGGAAGACGGATCCAGCTCCAGAAAAAGAAGACGGGAATGATAGGTCAGGGGATTTATAATATCAGCTCAGTAAGTTTATCTGATAAGGAGTTATATATTCTTTACCAAGGCCTCAAGTGTGCTCCAAGACGTACCATCAATAAATTTAATACGTATATTGACCCATAAGTTTATACGCAAAGTAAACATCAAAAAATACCTTATCAATAATCCCATCACATCTGTAAGCAATACCAATGCCACTGGCATGGTTAATAGTGGTTTGCGGAACAAATCAATTTGGAATCCCCCAGTAAGGAACAACCAATCAGTGGAGGTGTTCAGAAATTTGGTACTGAGGGATCTCCAAACAATGCCTATTGACCATTCAGTGAAAAGAAGGAGTATGCACATACAGGAAGGCCTCGACGCCCTTGAAGAACGGAAGGATATCATTATCCGACCGGCAGACAAGGGAGGAGGAGTAGTCATAATGGACCAGGGGATGTACCATAATCAACTACGGGAGATGCTGGCGGACAGGACAACATATAAGTTATTGCCTAAGGATCCGACAGGGGATTTTGTAACGGATCTGAAAACCTTGGTGCAGCAAGGCTACACTAAGCATGTTTTAACCAAGAAGGAGAAAAACTTTTTGACACCTAGTGCCTGCCGCATACCCATAGTGTACACACTCCCAAAGGTCCACAAAGACACTGAGTGCCCACCGCCGCGTCCAATAGTAAACGGTATTGGGTCAGTATGTGCAAGACTGGGTCAATACTTGGATACCTTCCTACAACCTAGTGTGAGGAGCACTAGGGCTTTTTTGAAGGATACCAAGGACTTGCTAATGTCTTTGGATGATGTGGTCTTGGGGGACGACTCGTCCGCCTTTTTAGTGACGGCGGACGTGTCGTCCCTTTATACCATCATCCAACATGATGATGCCCTATTAGCATTGAACTGGGCTTTGAGCAAGCGTGATGATCTGCCATTTGACCAAAAGGTATTTATCCGTAATGCCCTAGACTTTTGTCTAGGGCATAACTACTTTTGGTATCAGCAAAATTTCTATAGCCAAAAGAGGGGCGTGGCTATGGGAGCGAAGTTCGCTCCCAGCCTCGCCAACCTCTTTATGGCAGAATGGGAAGATAAGTACATCTTCAGTAGAGAGAGGCCGTCCCTCCTCTACTATAGGAGATTTATTGATGATATTATATTTATCTGGAACGATACGGAGGAGTCTTTGATCGAGTTCATGAGTCATCTGAACAACAACCCCAATAACATCCAATTGGATTTCCATTGGAGTCAATCTGAAATCCATTTCTTGGATGTGAATATTAAAAAAGTATTGGGGAAGCTAACTACAACTGTCTTTTTTAAAACTACTGACAGGAATAGTTATCTATCAATTCAGAGTGGCCACCACCCAAACTGGCTACGCAACATCCCGCGCGGGCAATTCATGCGGGTGAGACGCAATTGCACGCGTGATGAGGATTTTGTGTCTCAGGCAGGTGTACTGAAGGATAGATTTGTCCAAAAAGGCTATAAAGAAGAGACTTTGGATAGGGAGATAAAGAACATTCTAGAGATCCCCAGGTCCACATGCCTGCAGAATATTACAAGGTCCCGGGGTGAGTCGGATGACAGGCAATGGAGCTTCTTATCCGATTACTCCGAGGATTACAAAAAAGTAGAGGCCATATTTAAATCACATTGGCACATCCTGCGTATGGACACCACATTGGGCCCTGTTCTGCCGGAGGTCCCTAATTTCATATATCGGAAAGCCCCGAATTTCGGGGATAGGGTTGTAAAAAAGGTGCTTGATGCACCGAATACCTCCTTTTTCCCAGGTCGGCGAGGGTTCCATATGTGTGGGAGGTGCAGGACGTGTTCCTTCACTACCATGAACCTAAGAAGACGGGATTCCTTCTATGTGCAGGCCATTGATAAGGAGTTTGATGTTAAACATCTAATCACATGCGATACCACCCATGTGGTTTACGCATTAATGTGTCCTTGCAAACTAATATATATAGGCCGCACAAAACGTACCCTGAGTATAAGGGTTGGTGAGCATATTTCTAACATCATTAAAGGCAAAAAAGAACACAGTGTGCCGGCTCATTTTCGGTCACACCACCAACGTGACCCTAGTTGCCTACAGTTCTGGGGCATAGAACGCATCACGCCATCCTGGAGGGGGGCCAATTGGGTGAGGGAGCTATCCAAGTGCGAAACTAAATGGATATATATGACCTAATCTCTCAGCCCGATTGGCCTAAACATCGAATTGGACTTAAATTGTTTTATTAGCGATTCTTAATTAATTTAATTAAGTAGTTATTTTTTGGTTTTATATATATTTAAAATTATTTAAAATTATTTTTAATAATATTTTTAATATTTTTTAAATAATTTTGAAAGGTTTTCTGAGCTATTTCTGTACTGTTTTTGATGATCTCGGTTCTACTGTATTCACTGTAGTATATCTTTTATACGTGATATATGATGTATTAGTATATATTATATTGATCACCTTTTGAGGTGTATTTTTATTTTATTTTTATTTCATTTTAATTATATTAGTATTTCTTGTTGGATTGAGGTACAATGACAACAGTGGTGCTAATATTATTGTTTAATGATGTGTGCATTTATTATGATTCACTATATGGCACCATTAGGAATTATTGAATGCAGCACAATCTATGGCGTTATGCATTTCCCCTGTTCATAGTGAGACGCCTCATTACCCGTGGTACCATGATTTCCAGCTTGATAGCTATACGAGGCACATTGTAGTCTCCTAATATGGTACTGGGAGCGGGCATGAGAAAGATTTGACCAAAATTCACGGGAGCCGTGGTTGCTAGGCAACCGCGTCTATTGGTGTCCGTCCGGAACAGGAAGTGCTTAGCCATTGACAAATTGCGTACACCACGGCCCCGCCCGGATGGGCGGAGAGTCGTAGGTATTTAGTTTGCTGCCTTACCGCCGTGGCCACGCCCCCGTGAGGAAGTCGGAAGTACGAAACGCGCCGGGGCGTGGCCAGGCGGCGTAACCAAGTCAGAGTGTACGAGGAGAGTGAGCACCCGGAAGGCGCGATCCGCGGCGTGGAGTCAGGATACGGGTCCCGATGGGTATACACCTCCGGTCATGCGATTATTCAACTGATGTCATGTGAGTGTGAGATATTGTGTATTTTGGAATAAAGCCAGTATTATACGTTATCACACTAGTGGAGCTCTATTCCTTCCTTCCCTTGCATGTCCATTGTACTTGATTGAGCCCATTATCGGCCCCATCCCGGAACCCCAAGTGGATGCAGCAGAGCCTGTCACTGGTCTGATTGGTCCCAATCCGGAGTCCCGAGCGGTAGTGGCTGTATTGTGGCTTGTTTGCTCAGTGGTGAGAATCACTGGGCCAGTGAAGTCGGTGAGTGTGCATTGCCTTCCCCCCTTCAGAGCACAGTGGTGGTGGTCAAGGTGATCCTTTATTTCTGCACCGATTAGGATCTTTTAAGGGATACATCAGTGTGAATATCGTTATTTGTCATACGTTTTTCAACGCTGCTTTGGTGGACTGATCCATATTGGGACTATTTTTATATATTTTTATATTTATTTCTACAGTCTTTACAAGTTTTCAGTGAATGTGATTGGGGAGTGAGCTTATCATTCTTATATTTATGTATATATGTTCAAAATGTGTCGGGTCATCTACATGCCGCATGCAATCTGCTTTAGTGAATGGAGCCCACTGTCTTTAAGGCTGACCCCCAGCTTTTTTAGTTTTTGGGGTCATCGTCAAACTTCATGAGTCATGTACTTAGCAAGATGTGAGGTCTGAGTGACTTGAGTCCTTGTCATGACAGGTGTTCCTTTACTGTTGTTTGAGGCAGTAGTTATCAGTACTTGGTGTTTAGTTGAGCTAAATATCTGATATCTGGAGGTCTTGTGGTGTGAGCCTCGAGAACAATGTGACCAGTCTCAGGGGGGGTTCAAAATGATTTAGTGAGCATGATTCTGGATGGTCTGTGGTGGCACATGAATTGATGCATAGGATGTGAATAACTTGGGAGATAGAGAAGTTTGCAGTAGCCAAGGTTGACCTATGTGTTTTTATTGCTGCCATTACTACAGCGAGTTGGTGTACAGGATTTAAAGCATCCAGTGCAATTGCAATCTCATTGTTCTGGCAGGGTCATTGGAGGTTGTCAAAAAGAGGGCACTGAATGATTTAATCTTCTTCTACAGTTTGTTCCCAAACTCTGAGATTAGCTAGGGCTGCAGCTTCCTTTCTTTCCTTCTGAAGGAATTCTAGCTGGGCTTCCTCCTGAGCCGCTACAGCCTGCATTAGTACTTGGCAGTCTGCCTGGGCAGCTTGTGCTTCTGCCTGTGCATGATATTGGGTCACTTGTGCTTCTGTCTTCAGCTTAAGCTTTTATGAGGTGACTGCTCAATAAGGATGGTGAGAGCAGGATCTTGGTGATGAATGATTGCTGTGAGACCTTAGAGATCTGTGGGATGTCTTAGGCAGGTCATACATTATATATTTTTTTCATTTAACCACATTTTAGATGGAGGGGGAATCATTCTCACTGTATTATTGTGTTCTCACGGCGGATGGATAGATCGACTTCTGTGCAACCAGAATACACATACATGGAGCGAGATTCGATTGGCCCCTGCAGAACTGTCTGAATTTCAATCCATGTATGGCCGGCTTTAAAAGTGCCAGATGCAGTATCAGAGAGTTGTGATATCTTCTTTTCTATCAATGACTTGGCCTCGAAAATAAAGTGTCTCTCTTCGTTAGGGGGATAAAAACTATTTAGCTCTTTCAGAGACTCTTCAGTATTAATAATTGAAAGAAGAGTGGAATATTTTTTACATAGTTTTTATTAGCTTTCAAAGTTTTTTTTTTTTTTTTAGCTTCATGAGTGCACTCATGCAGCCTGGCAGGTCAGGAAAGGGGGGGATGAGGGAGTGGCCCCTTACTTCTGAAACATACCAGGCCGCCAACATGGGGAGGGTGCTTTGGGGTGCCCCCCCCCCAAAGCACCTTGTCCCCATTTGATGGGGACAATGGGCCTTTTCCTGACAACCCTGGGCTGTGGTTTTCAAGGTCTGTGGGCAGGGGGCTTATCAAAAAATGGAAGCCCCCTTTAACAAGGGGGCACCATATCCCGGCCCCTCCCCTATGTGAATGGGTATCGGGGAAATAGTACCCCCTACCCATTCACCAAAAAAGTGTGCAAAAGTAATAAGCACACGAGACAGTTTTTGACAAATCCTTTATTAAAAAATAATAAATAGTGTCCCTCCATGTCAATCCATTGTCAATCATGCTGCTCGTCAACCTGAAAAATAGAGAAAAAAAAAAGGCTCTCGCCTCCTGGGAGGCCTCCTGCCATATGCCCACTCAGGGATGTGACATTTCTTATATAGGCAAGAGGCGGAGCCACCTGGTTACATCGCCTGTTGGCACTACCCCCTTCTAATGTTACGTGACATTGTGTGATTGACAATGGATTTACATCGAGGGACACTGGTTTTTAATTTTTTATTTTTTAATAAAGGATTTGTCGAAAACTGTCTCATGTGTTTATTACTTTTTCACACTTTTTTGGTAATTGGGTAGGGGTACTATGTACCTGATACCCATTTACATGGGGGGGGCAAGGATCTGGGGGCCCCCTTGGTAAAGGGGGCTTCCAGATTCCGATAAGCCCCCTGCCCACAGACCCTGACAACCACAGCCCAGCTTTGTCCGGAAGAGGCCCTTGTCCCCATCCACATGAAGACAAGGTGCTCCAGGGTGGGGGGGAGGGTGGGGGGGATCCCCCTGCCAAAGCTCCCAATCAGGGCACAGAATGCACTGTGTAGCGCTCAGTGTATTGTAGGGTGTTCGTCTTGGTGAACACCCTGCAAATGTGGGTGTTTGGCGAATGGCCAAGCAGGCAAATGTTTGGCCCGAACTCATGCTCAGGCCGAACTGTTCACCCATCCCTACAAACCAGCATCAACTTGGGGAAGAAAGGGCTGCTCACTGTCTGACAGTAATGGAAGTTTGGATTTCTGTTCAGACATGTTTCTGTATTTGTGAGCAGTCTCCCTATATCTATGTACAGTCACAAGTTATGCAGTAAGTAAATATTATTACTGATTCCCAAGTTAACCATTGCAAAAAATCATTCCCTTTCACATGGAAAACTGAATCCATCACCTATCTGGGAATAGAAATTCCCCACAAACTACAAGACCTATACAAATTGAATCATACGGTCAAATTACAAACGGTTTTTCAAGACCTCAAAAAATGGCATCAAGCACACTTTTCATGGTTTGGTAGGGCTGCAATAATAAAAATGAATGTATTGCCCCGTATACTATATCTTTTTCAAACAATACCTATCCAAATTCCCTCTAGTTTATTCTCCTCCATCAAGAGAGCAATCAGATCCTTCATTTGGCAACATAAATCCCCATGCATAAAATTCTCAACGCTAACAAGACCAAAAACAAAAGGAGGAATGGGAATTCCAGATATCCTGCTCTACTACAAAGCATCACACCTCCTACGAATAGTAGACTGGCACACTCAATCACAGAAAAAAGACTGGGTGGAGTTGGAAAATACTTTCACTAAACTTCCTATCCAATGCACACCATGGATTTCATATCCTGAATTACCAAACTCGCTGAAACATCATCCTCTCATTGGTCCCACTATTCGCTGTTTTCACTCTTCCAACTCCAAATACTCTTTGACATGACAACTTGGTCCCTTAACCCTGATCCTACACAATCCTCTCTTTCCTCCAGGCCAAAAACGTCACTCATTACACAACACTCCATATGACATGGGTCTACGGATATTTCACCTATTGCAAAATGGAAAATTGCCCTTACACCCCGAGCTAAAAGAGAAACTCCAAAACACTTTGTTAACATTCTGGGAATATGCTCAACTATATCATTTCATCATCCCTATAATTAAAAAATCAAGCTCCCAACAATCATTCTTTACGAATTTTAAAAAGTATGCATTGCATCTTGTCCACAACAACACTCGCTATCTAAAATTCATGCACTAGTCTGGGACACATGCTCTACACATCTAGGCAAACTGAGTGATGATTGGAATGAAGCTCTAAATACAGAGATTCAAGAAAAACATTGGGAAAAAATTTATAGGAATATCCTCAAAGGATCGATAAATGTATCCATAAAGGAGAACAATTACAAATTCTCACAAAATGGTACCTCACTCCATATTTACTAAATAAATTAAATCCCGAAATCTCTGACATCTGTTGGCGTTGTAAGACACAATCTGCAGATATGCTTCATATCTGGTGGACTTGTCTGTCCATCAAACCATTTTGGAATGTGGTCCGTCAATACATCGCAAAAATAACAAACCAAACCATCAAGCTATTACCAGTAGGGATGATCGAACGGTTCGGGTCGACCATCGGAAACCAGAACCGACCAAAATGCAATGGGACAGGAACTGGGCTTTAAAAGCCAGTGATTGGACCAGAACCATCAGTAAAAGCCAATTGAGGGGGCAGGAGAATGCTAGGAATGTGATTGGAGTGACTAGGGGGTCCAGAGGCCAATCATTAGTGAGTACGCCCCCCAGTATATAAGATAGCCCCGCCAAATCTCTACCATTTTAATACAGGGATGTGGAAGAGAGTGGAAGCAGTTCTGTTACTTCTGCACTCAAAGTGTCATTTAGCAATTATTAGTGTGAGGAAAGGGATATCTAGTGTAGTTAGGGTACTATTTTCCACTATAGTTAGATTTAATAATCTAGTTTCTGTAGGGAAAGTGTTAAGTGTAAGGGGACCGTAGTGTAGTGTAGGTTTAACTGACACTGACTGCTATGGCAGGGTGACAAAACCCTTCCATGTCAGGGTGACCGCTATAGAGAAAAGATTGTTTCTCTTAGAACACTTACGGAACAGGATGGTGGCTTCTCCCCTGTCATCCAGCTTTTTGTTGCAGGCGTTTAGGGCTTTTTTGAGGACATGTTTGGAGTCAGGCATGACATCTGAACTTCTGTGTAGGGGTATATATACACACACACATGTATGTATATATACACATACACATATATAGGTGTGAAAGTAGCAGAAACCTATGCTTGCGCTAATGAAATAATTAACAGGCATATGTCTCCGCTCCTATAACACCTATATGTGTGTATGTGTATAAATACATATAAGTGTGTGTGTATATATACCCCTATACAGAATTTCAGATGTTTTGCCTGCCTCCAAAGACCCCCAAAAAATGCCCAAAAAAATGCCTGTTGCAAAAACACACCTGGGTGTTTTTGTAGCTGGCGTTTTTTGGCCATTTTTGGGCGTCTTTGGAGGCAGGCATAACATCTGTACTTCTGTGTAGGGGTATATACACACACACACATGTATGTATTTATACACATACACATATATAGGTGTGAAAATAGCAGAAACCTATGCTTGAGCTAATGAAATAATTAACAGGCATATGTCTCCGCTCCTATAACACCTATATGTGTGTATGTGTATAAATACATATAAGTGTGTGTGCATATATACCCCTATACAGAATTTCAGATGTTTTGCCTGCCTCCAAAGACCCCCAAAAAATGCCCAAAAAAACGCCTGCTGCAAAAACACACCTGGGCGTTTTTGTAGCTGGCGTTTTTTTGGGCATTTTTTGGGCGTGTTTGGAGGCAGGCATAACATCTGTACTTCTGTGTAGGGGTATATATACACACACACATGTATGTATATATACACATACACATATATAGGTGTGAAAGTAGCAGAAACCTATGCTTGCGCTAATGAAATAATTAACAGGCATATGGCTTCTCTGCTATAACACCTATATATGTGTATGTGTATAAATACATATAAGTGTGTGTGTATATATACCCCTATACAGAAGTTCAGATGTTATGCCTGCCTCCAAAGACCCCCAAAAAATGCCCAAAAAAAACGCCTGCAACAACACACCTGGGCGTTTTTTTTTTGGCGCAGGCATTTTTTGGGCGTCTTTGGAGGCAGGCATAAAATCTGAACTTCTGTGTAGGGGTATATATACACACTTATATGCATTTATACACATACACACATATAGGTGTGATAGGAGCGGAAACATATGCCTGTTAATTATTTCATTAGCGCAAGCATCGGTTTCTGCTACTTTCACACCTATATATGTGTATATATACATACATGTGTGTGTGTGTATATATACCCCTACACAGAAGTACAGATGTTATGCCTGCCACCAAAGACGCCCAAAAAATGCCCAAAAAAACACCAGCTACAAAAACGCCCAGGTGTTTTTTTGCAGCAGGTGTTTTTTTTGGGCATTTTTTGGGGGTCTTTGGAGGCAGGCAAAACATCTGAAATTCTGTATAGGGGTATATATACACACACACTTATATGTATTTATACACATACACATATATAGGTGTTATAGGAGCGGAGACATATGCCTATTAATTATTTCATTAGCGCAAGCATAGGTTTCTGCTACTTTCACACCTATATATGTGTATGTGTATATATACATACATGTGTGTGTGTATATATACCCCTACACAGAAGTTCTGATGTCATGCCTGACTCCAAACATGTCCTCAAAAAAGCCCAATAAAATGCCTGCAACAAAAAGCCGGGTGTAAAAGTAGCGAAGCTACTAACCTGTTCTATATTAATTCTAATACAAACAAACTTTTTTTCTGGTTCTGGACATGCTACAGAGCTGAAACTTCACAGGTACACTTTGTAGACCCCCCAGACACTAAATCCAAAGAAATCTCTTTTTTTTTTCAATAATTTTTTCAACAGTTGGCTCTCTATCAAAAATTACAATTTTTAAGAACTTTTTTTGTGTGATTAATAGTCCCTGGGGCATGACCAAGAACCCTAGGCACTTTTTAGGGGCATTTATTGGGTTTTAGGGCTTCAAAATGGTGTTTTTTGATTACCGAAGTTCGGGTCCCATTGATTTCAATGGGGTTCTGAAATCCGGGCCTAACTTTCGGGAAGTTTGGGTGTTCTGGTCGAACTGAACTTTTGAAAAGTTCGATCATCTCTAATTACCAGCTCATTTCCTCTTACATCACTTTCCCGATCCTCCACCTAGATACTAGATCGTTACCCATGATAATGATCAATGCCGCAAAGTTATGCATCCCAAGACTATGGGCACTTCTCAAATACCTTCATTACAAACATGGTTACTCCAAATTGAGAAGATTTCAGAAACGGAGGAACTGATCGCCACCACACATGATAACCCTATCCGTTATGCTGATATTTGGAAAGATTGGATCTCTTTTCGTAACTCATCTGATTTCCAAAAACTGTTTAATGTACCACTAAATTGAGATATTCTATGTCATAACAATATTTCATTTATAAAACTTTTATTTGATGTTTATTTTTTCCCACTTATCATAAACAGATCTGACTGATATAAGAAATAACAGCTTTTGGATTGATATCCCCCCTTTCTTCTCCAACCCCCCCATATTCCCTTCCTTGTGCTGGTAACAGCGATATATGTCTCCCCCCTTTTTCCTTATGGATTCAATAATTTGTTCTTTGTTATTAATGATTTTCACGACAAATTATTATCTGTACTATCAATGATTCATGTATAGACTATTTTCCACAATGTTCACAATATGTTATGCTTTTGTTATACCATGTTTCTTCAATAAACTTTTTGGAAAAAAAAAAAAAGTAAGTATTAATGCAGTTATTGAACATGGTCTCTCACAGCACAGCGATTCAAACGGCAGAGATAATTTCTTGCAAAATAATTTCTTGCAATAATTCTTGCAATTCCCCAAGCAAATTCAATACATAGAAAACTCCTATACATGTACAGATTTCCAAACCGTCGAAATAATTGCTTCTAATTAGTAAACAGAAAGACATGAGAATGTTGTAACTGAATGTAATCTGATCCTTAGATGCTTCTGAATGAATGAATGAATGAGGATAAAAGATATTGAGCCTTTACAACCACTTTAAAGCAAGCCATACCTCTCTATTTTGCTTCAGAGTCAGTAAACGGCACCTTTGTTTAATTTGTAAACAAGTCAGGTTTCTAATTATATTAAGCAGAAAACCAAATGCTATATTTTACTTAGTGTAAATCTCATCATTTCATTATTCTATCTGCTGTAATGACTACCTACTTTGCAAATCAGCCTTACAAAAAATACAACACATCCATGAGGATGCTGGCGATCACTTATTACACAAATGGTGAGTGGCATCAGAGAAATAAAAACAGGCAATAAAAAAACTGCTACTGCAAAGAAGTAAGGAGGCCATAGTACCCTCCATGCTTCTATACCGAAACACCCTCTACACTGTAAATAATTACACACTAGCTTTTCTTGTTTAGTCCCACTTCTGCTAGCATAATTGGTTGGCTTTTCACTGATACAACCAAACAACTTGTCATTTAAGCTAGAAAAATTAAAGCATCTTGCTGAAATCTTCAGAAAAACACTAGAAAAATATCATTATGAAAGAAACAAACTAGCAAATTTAATTCAAGCCTGGCAAAAGAGGATTATATATATGTAAAATCATCAATACAAGCAACAAAAGCATTTAAAGTATAAGGCTATTTCATTTTATATTACTCACTATGTGATGGTGATGTAGATCCTTTTACCTCTGTGTTAGCTATGTTTATATGTTTGGATCTCACAGGCCAAATCTATTTCCCGACTGTACTTCAAAACCTATAAATTATGTATGTACAGTATAGTTCTTAATACAACTGCAGCATGCAGAAAAACATAACTTTAGCACAAAATAGATGGCTTGCAATTTACTCTTTGCCTAATGAAAAAGTGAGCAATAAATTTACCAGGGACATATACAGGATAAACCTAAAGAAGAACACCATCCAGGATGAAAATGCCAGTAAAGTACACAGGTTATATATTCTTTGTAATTTTCTTCTTTGTAAGTGCAATGAATTATAATTATTTTGTTATTGTTACTGAAAAGCTTATAAGCTAAGAATTTACTACGCATTATTTCCAAGATGAAATGCAATGCTATGTGTAATGTATAGCTTGTGTTTAGAATATACAGGACCAGTACTGTGGTGCAGACAAGTGTTAATGCTTCAGAGCCAAACGTTATTGGAGCATTTCTTGTTCTTAAAACAGTACATCAAGAAAAAAGGTTTGTAAGCAGATATCATGGTAAACATTTTCTATCCATTGTTTGATTCCACCTATATCTATAACTTTAAAGTAAATCTATGCCCAGATCACACACTTTAAAGTATTTACATATTCTGAATGAGCAGTAAAAGCCCTTTAAAACAAGTCCTTAGTAACCCCTGTATCCATACGCATTGCAGTGAAATTTATTTTCAAAATGTTCAACACAGGCATTGAAATCCTATATTATTTCTAGCAGCCTCTAATGTAAGAAAAAAAAAATAATAATGTTTACATACAAGGTACTCACTATAGGTTTCTTTCAATAAACCCAATGGGCTGAACAAAATAAATGTACTGATCACTGGACTAACACAAGCACCGGTGGTGCGTTGATCTCTCCCAGACCCCCACTAAGCTTTTGTGTTCTAACAGGGGGACTGCTCCCCCCACAAGAACACAATGAACAAATGCTGTTTCAACAGGAGCTGGTTTCACGACCGGATTCTGTCAGACAGGAAGCTGTACACATGAGCCAAAAGTTGGCTGGTTTCTTCTGAACTGACTATTTTTGAAAGATTTTCAGCTGTTGTGTAGCCAGCCTAAGCTGTTAAAAACTTGCTGAAACCCTACTGGATTTAGGATGGTGGGGAGACAAGAAATATCAATTTAATAATCTCCCCTAGAGGCTAGTGATGGCCAAACACACCTGAGTTAATTTTAAGCAGTGTTTTGGGACCGTGTAAAATTTTAGTGCTAAAACTGAACCCTACAAAATTCACTGGGAGCTGACTTTTCTCGACATTTTCTGGGCTAATAGTTAGGAGATTGTCAAAAAATGGCATTAGGGGCTGGACACTGCCTTAGGAGACAGGTAACAAAGCAAAAAAAAATGTTGTTACCCTGTTGTGACCTTGTCTATGAAATGGACCATCTGTGCAATGTATACAGCCTACTACAGCAACACTGATATTTACAAAGAAAAAAGGTTTTTTATATTTCTTGAAAAATAACATCTCCTGTGTGGCAAAATTCTGTTTTTAAACGAAGCAGCCTGGAATTCCATTATATGATGGCAACACCCTTTCCCTGCCTCTTTGCTTACATGGTCAGGGAATCCTGGTTATGTAACTGCCTAGACCAGGTGACTCAGGGGTTGGTAAGAACATAGCGCATGTAAGAACATGCTACTTACATAGCAACCACTGAAAGCTGAAAGCCATTATACTTGTCCATGCAAAAAGCTCAGCATTCTGACAAATGTCTAAACAGCGAGTGTTTGCTCTGAACTTTTGTTTAGACCAAACAATCAGCTCATCAATGCTAGAGGGACTGAACCCAGAAGTGCTCAACTCTGAACAATTATGGATTTAAAGCTGTTTGGGAGGAGTGTCCAAGATGGCAACGGGAGCAGACACGTGAGAGTGGAGCTCTGCTGCCTTGGGTGCTATTATCCTTGATTATGGAGCTTGACTCCACGATATCACATATCCCACTACTGAGATCCCCTTCTGATGAGGATGGGTGGTCAACGGTGGATGGGAACACCATAGTACACCAGCAGATGGCATGGGTGATTCCCAGGAGGCCAATATAGCGACTCAGGCAGTGTCCTAGCTGACCAGGCAGAAGCTGACCAGGACCAGTTCCAAGCCCCCAAGCTGACCAGGCAGAAGCTGACAAGGACCAGTTCCAAGCCCTCAAGCAGGCCATCACAGGCTGTCAGACTACCCTTACAACAAAACTTGATGCCCTTCAGCTGGATATTGGCCTCATTAGGAGGGACATAAATAAGTTCAGGGGCCATCTAAATGAAGCCTAATGGTGCCTGGGAGACTCTGAGGACATATTCCGGGACAACATGGTGGACTTACACACACTCAGCACTAAAGTTTAAAGCCTTGGAATTTATGGCTGAAGATACAGAAATCGCAATTGCCGAAATAATCTGTGCATTATTGGGATGCCTGAAGGGGCAGAGGGCCAAGACCCAGAGGCTTTTGCTGAGTGCCTCCTCTGCATGCTGCTGCCCCAGGCACCTTTCTCCCCATACTTCTCAGTGGAGAGGGTGCACAGAATGCCATCTACCAGAAGACCTGCAGGTACTCCACCTCAAACCTTTATTCTGCGTTTACTGCACTTTCGTAATCAAACCCTGGTCCTTCGAGAAGTAAGGAGATTGAAGGAACTGAGATATGAGGTGGCCAGGTTGATGATTTCCTGAATTATTCGTTTGAGACACAGCGGCTCTGACGGTCCTTTTGACCATGTGAAGGTTGCAATGAGCCGCAAAGGCCTCAAATACAGCATGTTTTTCCCTGCACGCTTTTGGGGGCAATATGGCAATACAGTACAATTCTTCACATCTCCAGAGGAGGCTTCCCAATGGATTGAGACACTACCCAGGTTGTGAGTCCTCCCTGATGGATGGTGTGCTTCCTTTATCCCCCCTTATGCTGTGCTAGTGTCCTGCCTCTGAATGCTTCCCACTACATCATATGGTGCTTTTTCCTCCTTTTTTGTGCTCTCTGGATTTTTCTGTGTTACTTTTGCACCTGATGGATTGGGCTACCACCGTTAGGCAAAGCACTTGCCAGTACTTTCAACTGGCATACTAGAGGCTCGAGTGGGTGCATGGTCCTCATGTACTTTTTTACCACTAGTAAATCTGTGTCCTCACCTAGTATGAGAGTGATAATTGACTTATTGACTTGGAATTACCCCCCCCCCCCCCCGCTTAATATTCCTTTCCCCTTCTTCAGGAAACAGTTTTTGAGACTTGGTCTGATTTCCCTTTGTGCTCAATATGGGGGGGGGGGGGGGGGATCATGTCTAACTGTTAAACTGTAAACTGTTTGTAACCAAGTAAGGTGCCCTCGAGGCGCACTCAAGAGACTTTGTACGTGCTTCTTTCGACAGAAGGCAGCGGATTGACTCTTTTTTCCTGCAGAACTTTCTTAGTGCCTTAGCTCCCTTTTGAATCATAGCTCTCCTAGTGGTGCATTGACATGTTATTGTTTGGGAATCAAGCACATCACAGTTGGGGTGGTGTTGCTGCGAGAGTTGAGGTGGTGATGCAGGGAGGGTTGGGGTAGGATTGTTTTATGTAGCTATTGTTTCTTTTCTTTTTTGTTTTGGTTCTAAGCCTTAGGTTTGGTACATACAGATCTGTTATTGCTCTACAGCACTTTTGGGCAGTGTTCTCTGCTGGGTGGCAGCAATGACTTTCCTGGGCTCCAGTGGAGATATGGTGACATTTTTTATTTGGTTTCTTTTGTATGGCTCCAGTGACACTGATTTCCTGAAACATTAGAGGCCTGAATGCAAAAATGAAATGTACTTTAGTGTTTAACTACCTCAAAACATGTCAGCCTCAGATTGCCATCTTACAGGAAACCCACCAGGTGGGGAGTAGGATTCTGAGCTTAAAAAAGCCCTGGATGGGTCATTACTACCATGCGACCCAAGCCTCTTATGCAAGAGGTGTTAGTATCCGGATTCATAAAACCCTTAATTTTCACCTGTTAGATCTCCACCTGGACCTTGAGGGTAAATATGTAATTATACATGCTGTAATTGATATGGTTGAATTGGTTATAAGGGGACTTTGCCACCCCCACCAATGTTTCCAAGCTTGCCAATATAGTTCAAATTATAGCAATATACCCTACTGAGAATGTACTTCTAAATGGGGATTTTAATTTACCCCCTGTCCCAGCTTGGATAAACTGGCGTCAGATGCTAACCGTGACTCTACCCTCTCGAAATGGGTGGACACCTTTGATACATGCTGTAATTGATATGGCATTAGTCTGGACTCATCAGTGGGGTTAAAATGATGGCACCTGTCCAGCTACTGGATTTCTATTGAAAAGGTTATACCCCAGATGGTTAGTGCTATTCCAGATTACTGGTCATGCAATCCTTGGATGGCCTTACCTGATGTGGTGTGGGACACATTCAAAGCCTTCAGGATAGGGCAGTACCAGTGTCATATTAGTGGAGCCTGTCAATACTCCTAGGCTGCTTTGACCAATGAGGAATCCCAGGCCCAAGAACTTGAAGCTCAATTGTTTTGCATCTCTGGACCAGATTGCTTATCTGGACATGCTCCTGGCTTAGGGTGGCCTCCGGAAAATCCTTTTGCACCAGTCCCAAAGGGTGTTTGACCAGGGGGACATAATGGGTAAACTTTTGGCATGGCTCTCTAGAGAACAATCTCCTACTTCTCCTACCATGTTTCGGGTATACAAGGGAATAAGTGAATGTTTTGAGAGATCCAATCCAGATTAAAGCCCATTTTGCCTCATATTAAACCCAGCTGTACTCTTCCAGAGCTCGGTACTCCCTGGAACAGCTGCATTAATATTTCAATGAGATTAAATTCCCACTGCTTAGTGACAATGCTTATCAGCAGTTGGATGCCCTCATATCCCCTGACAAGGTTAAGTGAACGCTGGCCTCTCTACCAGCAGGGAAGACCCCAGGCGTGGATGGCCTCCCAGCCACATTTTTAAAGCTCATGACTATCTTCTCCTTTCACGTTTGTATGAAACTCTTAAAGTAGCACTCACGGAAAATCATCTTCCGCCTTCTATGCCGTAGGCTGAAATAGTGGTGGTCCCCAAGCTGGGCAAGGACCCATCTCTAAGCTCCTCCTAATGCCTGATATCCCTAATGAACATAGATGCCAAAATTCTGACTAACCGTTTGAACTCGGTTATTCTTACCATAGTCCATGGGCATCAATCTGGATTTCTGGTAAAGGGACTGACTTTAACCTTTGTCACCTATATAATATCATTGTTACTGTCTCGATGCGGAGAAGGCATTTGACTTTGTGGAGTGGGAGTATCTCTTACATGTCCTGAAGAAATTTGGATTTGGGCCTAAATTTATAGATTGGGTTAAGCTCATATATTTATTTCATGGTTGACGAGCACTGTCCTAGGTGTAAGACAGAGGTAGGCACCTTCATACATATGAGCTGGTCCTGTCCTGCCCTTCGAACTTACTGGCAGGGGGTGGTGAAGGAACTTGGTGCACTTTTAAATAGACAGGTTCCTTGGGACCAGTGGCGTACCTAGAGCATTTGGCACTGGGGCGGATTACATTTTAAAGACACCCACAAAAATTCATATTTATTGCACACATTTTACAGCCCCCCATCACAGGGGCCCTTGCAGTCTGACAAAGTCAGAGACTGCAGACATGATACAGGAGATGGTCAGAGACTGCAGACATGATACAGGAGATGGTCAGAGACTGCAGACATGATACAGGAGATGGTCAGAGATTGCAGACATGATACAGGAGATGGTTAGAGACTGTAGACATGATACAAGAGATGGTCAGAGACTGCAGACATGATACAGGAGATGGTCAGAGACTGCAGACATGATACAAGAGATGGTCAGAGACTGCAGACATGATACAAGAGATGGTCAGAGACTGTATACATGATACAAGAGATGGTCAGAGACTGCAGACATGATACAGAAGATGGTCAGAGCTGCCCCCCCCCCGCACCCCTTGTTGGTACGCCACTGCTTGGGACCCGTCTTTTCTACTGCTGGGTGTGGGCGCTCAGTTGGAGGTCCCTTTCCATAAACGTTGCTTCCCTTTCTATTTAATGTTTTATGCATGGAAGCTCATTTTACTTAAATGTAAGTCTTCTGTGGTGCCCACAGTACAGCAGTGGAGAGTGTTGGTGAATGAGGTGCTTCCACTATATAAATTGACATGTATGGGCTGCAATTTTCCAAAGAAATTCAATAAAAATCTGGGGTGCATGGGTGGAGAGTAGAGAACTGTCCACCTGAGAAAGTGATATCACATATGGGCATATCTGCTCCTTTGTAAAAGTAAATAAGGTAAGTAAAAACATGAAAAAAAGTAAAAAGGTAAAAAAATATATATTAAAAATACATATGGTACAAAAAAGATGATTGCATGACACATATCAGATAATGCCACACAAGGCATAGTGAAAGAAATAATAGGGTCATTATTTCTAGTTAACTATTAACTGATCTGTAAAAGTTTTTATAATATCCTTTTATAATATCACCTATGGAAAATGTAGGGTATTGTAGCTTGTTTCCATAGCATGGCAGCATTAATTTGACAAAAAATTGTAAAACATATTGTGTTTGTGTGCACTAAATGTCTTTAGAATGTATTTTTTACTGAAAATATAAAATGAATAAACAGTTGTGATAATAATGTGCCACATAAAAAATTGCAACTACCGTGATTTTATCCAATGGGTTTTATGCCATGCAAAGTTTAGTAAAAAAAAAGTGAGTATTCTCTTCTAACTCATGCAGTGCTACATTTGAAAAAGCAGTAAAAGAATAGTTCGATTTTCCCAGGATTGACAGGTTATCACATTTCAGAGATTTGCCTGCATACTGTCAGTTAGTTTGTGTCACCTATTTGATTAATGGTAGTAAAGCAATTGATCCAATTAATTATTGTGTGGCCAGCCTAAATGGCATTGAATCTAATTACATGATGTGGCCTAGTTATTTAAACCCATAACTTGCAGACTGTTCTTTGACATATTTTTGTATTATACAGTCACTGGGAGAATAATAGTTAGTAATTTCATATGTTAAAGGTTAAACTATTAAGAGAAAGGTATATAGGTTGCTGTTGCCGAGAAGAGATAGTGTAACGTATTCAAAATGTACACTGCTGGTGATTTGCAAAATATAAACTCAAAACTTGCTCCATCAGCAAAAAGCTATCGTAGAAAAATGAGAGGAGAGAGTGAGTTTGATAAAGGGGTACTGTGGAAGAATGACAAAGTGGAGGTGGTGATTGCTCTGCTGATAGCAGCTATGGATGATAAAGTCACTTTTTCAACAGGTAATTGTAGTGTTGTTTAGTGGTAATTTGAATCAATGACAACAGAGGTAAGATTGATGTATCTAAAGTTGTCATCACAGATGATTACAGAAAATTTTAGCTTATTAATTTTCAGGAGCAAAATCTCTTGATGGCTACATGCAACAGAGTGGTTTGTTTTTCAAAGATGATGCCACTCTATTGAAGAAGCACAGTGAAGGGTAGGCAGCAGGAGTTGGCAGCGGAGCACCTGTAATAAGAACTGGACCATTTTGAGCAACTTGTCCAGAGTTGAGGCTCTAAAATCTATTTCGTTATCAGATGTTTTTTCAGGGACTTTTAAACAAATAAGCTATTCCATCCCATTCAGTAGGGATAAATTAATCTGTCTGGGTTCTATCTGCATGGAGTATATCGAATCCTGTTAGAAATCTACAAAACCCAAACTTAGCATTAAACTCTACAGAAGTTTATGAGGGGCGGTCCTGATAATTAATTCTGCCCATATTTGGGCCCTTTTAACACCGAAAGCAGTTGAATGCAGTTGGCTCCAGTTAGATGCATTTTGAACTGCACTCCAACTGCATAGACAGCCCAAAATCAAGGTAATCTTATGTACACAGATCACATCATTATGCAGTGCAGTTTAGCGCAGTTAAAAAAAGTAGAACATGCCGCATTTTTCCGCACTGCAAATGCTAACCTGCTTCAAATGCACTGCACTGTGCCCCTTTAAGCCAAGAAAGCAAAGCCCAAAAACATTTATAGAAAAAATGTACTGTAAACAGTGCAAAACACATGCAAAACACAATCAAGCATGCATCAAGCGCATTTTAAGTGGGCACCAGGCGCTCTTTAAACATAAGTACAGCAGCAGCACCACAATCTAAATTATTTCAACTTTCCAAAAAAAAAGGTTTCTTCGTTTTGGCTGCAACATCTGATTTGTTATTCTGAAAATATAAGTCAGAATCGACTTGGAAGTAGCAGCCACAACAGATCTAAGAGCTAAATGAAAGTTTACTTTAAAAAAAATAAAGTTAATACCCTCAACTTCATACAAAGTGGCCAGTGGCCCAAAAAAGTAATATTATATTTAAAAACAATGTCAAAACAGAGTGCCAAAAAACCCTTTTCGAACCATAACTCCACATACTCTTAACTCCCTCCCATCCCTCTATATCCAATGTTTCCTAAAAAATTAAAATATAGACTTTAGTTATTTGTTTGTTATAAACTGGCTAGTGTCAGGACAGTACACACGCACTTTAACCACTTAAGCCCCGGAGGATTTGGCTGCTAAAGGACCAGGGTTTTTTTTGCGATTTTTTACTGCGTGACTTTAACGGACAATTGCGCGGTCGTGCGACGCTGTACCTAAACGAATTTGACGTCCTTTTTTTCCCACAAACAGAGCTTTCTTTTGGTGGTATTTGATCACCTGTGCGATTTTTTGATCACGCGCTATAAACAAAAAAAGAGCGTAAATTTTGCAAAAATAACAATATTTTTCAAATTTTTTTATATGAAATTCCCCCAAAAAAAAAGTAAAAATCAAAATTTTTTAACATTTTTCGGCCAATTTGTTTTATGCTACCTATGTTTGGTAAAAAAAATCACAAAAAGCGTATTTTGATTGGTTTGCGCAAAAGTTATCGCTTTTACTAACAAAGGGAAAGATTTTTGTCATTTTTGGTGTTTTTTTTTTTAACGCGTAATGGCGGCGATCTGCGATTTTTTTTTCGGTACTGCGACATTGCGGCGGACAGATCGGACCCTTGACTGACATTTTTGACACTTTTGGGGTTACCAGTGACATTACTGCAGTAATCAGTGCTATACATATGCACTGTTACTGCAAAAATGACACTGGCAGGGAAGGGGTTAACTTTATTGGACAGGGAGGGGTTAAGTGTGTCCTAGGGGCGTGATTCTAACTGTGTAGGGACATTCCTATTGGTGTAAAAGCAAATATCAACCGTTCTACATAGTAGAACGGACAGATCTTCACTTTTACACAGGGAGAACTGACAGGCAGCTTGTTTACACAAGCTGCTCTGTCTTTCTCCCTTCACAGGAGCGATCGCAGTGTGACTGGCGGACATCGAGTCCGCCGGTCACACGCACTGACTTGCCTGTGAACGAGCCGCGGCGGGCGCGCGCCTCGGCGGGCGCGCGCCCGCCCGCGATAGGCTCGCAAGTCAGTGACAGGCGAGTGACGTACCGATACGTCACTCTGCCTGGCCGGGGCTGACCGCCGCAGTATATAGTCGTGCGGCGGTCGGCAACCGGTTAAAGGGCAGCAAACAAAACAGACAAAACAGATTTTATCTTGCAATAAAAATTAGACTATATTATTTAAAGAGTCAGTAGCTACAGATATTGTTTAGTGGCGGAACAATATGGTTTTGCCACAATATAAGAAGAAGAGGCAGGTTTTTTTTTTTTCTGAAAATGAAAGTGTATTTTTTTTAGAGGCAGAAACTACAAATATCTTACAGTGACTGTACAGTGCAGCTGCAAATTGCAGCAAGCCTCAACTGCTAAATAAACCTGCAAAAAATAACGACATTATAAGCTTCCCCAAGTCTGGTAGTTTTAGCCCCACTTTGACCAAGCTCTTTGCATTGCACCTCTCCCATGTACAATGTGTATTATAGCAGAACGTTTCTGACCTGAGTGGCCACACAGTAGGCATTTCCCAGCCTCCATTTTTTTTCACTTGTTAGTATGTATTTTGTATTGTTCATATTTATTCAATTTTTTTCTTTATCATTATATTATGAAGCACACAGAAGAGGCACATCTGAAAGTCCTTTGCTTTCACAGCATTATACTCCTCCTTCTAGGAATTTGACAGCTATTTTTAAAAAATATTTAATTAATAATAGGCAGGTCACTTGAGGCGTAGATTTAATGTGAAAACCTAAAGCCATAGGCTTCCACCTTTCCACGATACAGAGGGACGGGCAGGGGGCACCAAATGGAGGTGGGGTAAACAGCTGAGGGAACAGTAGACAGCAGAAAATTTCAAAATAGAAACTCTCCTTCCCCTTCCCCTTCCCCTTCCCTTCTACGCCTCCACTTTTATCTCTTTTATCTTCTCTACTTCTTCTTCCACCACCTCCTTCTCCTTTTACGCAATTTATGGCATCAAGAGAGTCTCTGGGGGGCTGGGGTTATATGGGGAGAATAGTATCCTACTAAATCACATATGATGAAAAACTTGTTCATGAACTGGGCAGTCATATATTACAGCATTTATACCAGCCATCACACTTTTTTAATGTTGTATTGGTTTTGCTTAACCACTTAAGCCCCGGAGGATTTGGCTGCTCAAAGACCAGGCCCTATTTTGCGATTCGGCACTGCATGATTTTAACGGACAATTGTGCGGTCGTGCAACACTGTACCTAAATGAAATTGACGTCTTTTTTTCCCCACAAACAGAGCTTTCTTTTGGTGGTATTTGATCACCTGTGCAATTTTTACTTTTTGCGCTATAAACAAAAAAAGAGCGACAATTTTGAAATAATATCAATATTTTTCAAATTTTTTTTTATATGAAATTCTCAAAAAAAAATGTAAAAATCAAAATTTTTTAACATTTTAGGCCAATTTGTTTTCTGCTACATATTTTTGGTAAAAAAAAAAAATCGCAATAAGCGTATTTTGATTGGTTTGCGCAAAAGTTATTGCGTTTACTAACTACGGGAAAGATTTATGTCATTTTTATTGTTTTTTTTTTAACTAGTAATGGCGGCGATCTGCGATTTTTTTTGCGGGACTGCGACATTGCGGCGGACAGATCGGACCCCTGACTGACATTTTTGACACTTTTGGGGGAACCAGTGACATTACTACAGTAATCAGTGCTATACATATTATATTAATATATATACATATATTATCTTTTTGGAGTCATTCAACTAATATCCAAGAGGAGAGGAGGTGTTCCTTTGGTTTGATCAATCAAAGGATAAAGGGATCACAGGCTTGTGGGGTCTGTGTGACCCACCTGTATCCGGTATGTTCTTACGCCTGCAACGCCACCCAAAACTGTGACACTGAAAACTGCTCTCCTTATGGTTTGTCTTTAACTGTGGTGACCGCACTATTTGATACATGAGAGAATATCTGTGGATTCAACTCCTCCTTTGGTTGGGACCGGTGTACTCCATGATTCTGAGGGGCACTCCATTGAATTTATATACTTGGGGATTTCCAACTTCTTGGTTCCTAGATCGTTGCCTGCATCATTTTAATATACTTCTGGTAAGCAGTGGTATATGTTGGTGGTGGTCACAGCTGTGGACTGGATTCTGTCGCATGTGATTGAACTTTGGCGGTTTTGGACCTAATTTCTTTTTGTGCTATCAACAAATGTGTGTCTGGTAAGAAGCCTGTGATGTTGGTGGTGGTCTTCTACTTTATCTAGCACCTACTCTCGATTTATACACATAGGTGATTCTATACCTAATGTGTGCACTTCTGTTACAAATACAGTATCACGCTATGAATATTTTATTTTATATACACATGATTGATGCCTATTGAATGTATCGTGTCGTCTGAGGCCTGGAATCCCTCCTAAGGGTCTTTCCCTGGTTATACAGTGGATCCGGAGAGCCATTATCATCTTATCAGGCGATTGAATTTGCTTTTTTCTGGTCAGCCGTCTGCCTTTCTCCCTCTCCTGAGCGAGATCGCGAGTGACCGGTGGACATCGGAGCCAACGGTCACATGCACTAAGATGTTAGTGAACGAGCGGGGGTGGGAGCGCGCCTCCGGTGGCGTGCGCTCGCCCCCTACAGGCTTGTGGGCGAGTGACAAACCCATATGTCACTTTGCCCAGGAGGGGATGACCGCCACCGTATATAATCGTGCGACGGTCGGCAAGTGGTTAAATTATTTACAGATTTTTTCCCCCTTTTTTCTATTTTACCCTGTAAGATCATGAGCGGCCTCCAGGGAATGATCTGCCCAATGCACTTCATCACTAGCGTTACAGCAACCCTTTTGGAGAAAAATGCACTTTTAAATGTACCTCAGATAATAAAAGATCAGCTTTTTAGCCAAGCAACAAAATACGGCAAAAGCAAACTGATACTTTGGTCATAAGAAATGATGCAGTTTTGCCAGCATTCCAGCTAAGTAACAAAAAAAGGGGCTTTAGTCTCTTAGAGTCCTACACTTTTCCACCTTAGTCACTGAATACTAGCATGTGATGCAAATGAAGACTGCATGGGGTTTTAAAACAGACATAACAAAAGGTAATTTAAGAAGACCAAGCAATGCAGCTTATAGCGTCTTCCACTAGACATGTGCATGACGAAAAAAATAGTTTTGATTCACTTAGACTTGTTATCTAGTTATTTAAATTTGTTAAATTAGGTTGATTCGAAGCTTCAGGGCCTTCTATGGTCTTCCACGACGTGTCCAAAGGATGTTAGACCACTTAATAGTATTGTCTGGCACACTTTGAAACTCTGGTCCACCAATCAGGATACATTTAAATTACGCTCCACTAGACCTCCTCTGTTGTCTTTTTATGGGTAATAGGAGTTTTGGGCTAGCGTTCACGTCTTCTGACACCTACCGCTGTTGGGAAGTGCGCTCCCTGACCACCCTCCATGCCCTTTTTAGGGGGACGTCCTTCTATTCATTTGGAGGCCTTGAAAGTCGATACCGCATCCCTGACACTGAATTCTATAAATATCTTCAGATTAGATATTGCTAGGGCTCCCTTAGTTCATTAACCGGCTGTCTTGAATCCTCCCTATTTGAATCGATATGCCACAGTTCTTCTAGGGACAGGGGGAGGATCTTGAGCCTGTATAGATACCTTAATGGCTTACATTTACGAGATAAGTCTCAGGCCATGCTCACGTGGGAGACTGACCTCGGGGTGGAGATGTCCGTTGAGGCGTGGTCGTCTATGCTTCAAAATATGCATAAATGTTCCAAATCTATCACAATAAAGGACACGGTGATGAAGCTGCATACCAGGTGGTACTTTACCCCAGACAGGGTACATAGGTTTTATCCTGAATAGGGATTGTCGAACGGTTCGGGTCGACCATCGGTTCGACCCGAACATTGACTGTTCGAAATTCGGCCGAATTCTAAACTTTTTGCTGAAAAAGTTCAGAATTCGGCAACCAGAATCAACCAAAATGCAATGGGACAGGAACTGGGCTTTAAAAGCCCGTGATTGGACCAGAACCATAAGTAAAAGCCAATTGAGGGGGCAGGAGAATGCTAGGAATGTGATTGGAGTGACTAGGGGGTCCAGAGGTCAATCATTAGTGAATACACCCCCCAGTATATAAGATAGCCCCGCCAAATCTCTAGCATTTTAATACAGGGCTGTGGAAGAGAGTGGAAGCAGTTCTGTTACTTCTGCTCTCAAAGTGTCATTTAGCAATTATTAGTGTGAGGAAAGGGATATCTAGTGTAGTTAGGGTACTATTTTCCACTATAGTTAGATTTAATAATCTAGTTTCTGTAGGGAAAGTGTTAAGTGCCAGGGTGACCGTAGTGTAGTGTAGGGTTAACTGACTCTGACTGCTATGGCAGGGTGACAAAACCCTTCCATGTCAGGGTGACCGCTATAGAGAAAATATTGTTTCTCTTAGAACACTTACAGAACAAGATGGTGGCTTCTCCCCTGTCACCCGGCTTTTTGTTGCAGGCATTTATAGGGCTTTTTTGAGGACATGTTTGGAGTCAGGCATGACATCTGAACTTCTGTGTAGGGGTATATATACACACACACACATGTATGTATATACACATACACATATATAGGTGTGAAAATAGCAGAAACCTATGCTTGCGCTAATGAAATAATTAACAGGCATATGTCTCCGCTCCTATAACACCTATATATGTGTATGTGTATAAATACATGTAAGTGTGTGTGTATATATACCCCTATACAGAATTTCAGATGTTTTGCCTGCCTCCAAAGACCCCCAAAAATGCCCAAAAAAAACGCCTGCTGCAAAAACACACCTGGGCGTTTTTGTAGCTGTCGTTTTTTTGGGCATTTTCTGGGGGTCTTTGGAGGCAGGCATAACATCAGAACTTCTGTGTAGGGGTATATACACACACACACACACACACACACACACACACATGTATGTATATATATACATACACGTATATAGGTGTGAAAGCAGCAGAAACCTATGCTTGCGCTAATGAAATAATTAACAGGCATATGGCTTCTCTGCTATAACACCTATATATGTGTATGTGCATAAATACATATAAGTGTGTGTGTATATATACCCCTATACAGAAGTTCAGATGTTATGCCTGCCTCCAAAGACCCCCAAAAAATGCCCAAAAAAACGCCTGCTGCAAAAACAAAGCTGGGCGTTTTTGTAGCTGGTGTTTTTTTGGGCATTTTTTGGGCGTCTTTGGAGGCAGGC
>NC_138770.1:367150086-367320086 GCF_965119305.1 Pelophylax lessonae | reverse complement strand
TAATGTTCACATTTACAGCTCACAGAATATTGGTGTGATCAGCAAGCTTTTGTTTTAATAACAATTATTTTTAGAAATAGCATTTCTACAGATGTCAAACCTGAGATACCCAGTGAACAGGGGGCAGCAGAGTAAGGTACAAGGGGTCAGCATGGCAGAACACAGGAGGTCAGGAGAGCACAGCGCATGGGGCAGAAGGGTACACTACGTGGGGGCGCAGCAGGGCACATTACATTGGGGGAAGCATGGCACAATGCATCGGGGGCAGGGCACATTACATGGGAGCAGGGCACCTTGCTTGGAATCAGGGCACATTGCATGGGAGCAGGGCCCATTTCATGGGGGCAGGGTACATTACATGGTGGCAGAGCACATTACATGAGAGCAGGACACATTAGACGGGAGCAGGGTACATTACATGGGGGCCGGACATATTACATGAGGGCAGGACAAATTACATTTGAGCAGGGCACTTTACATTCGAGCAGATCACCTTACATGGAAGCAGGGCACATTAAATGTGAGCAGAGCACATTACATGAGAGGCTGGTCTAAATGGATAATATTCACAATAGGAGTGAGGTTAGGGGTTAGGCAAAGATTAGAGGGGACTGGGTAAATTGTTCACAGACACTAGATGGTAGTCTCCTTTTCTGGTACAAATGTTCCCTTCCCCTACCTTCCCTATCTTCCCCTTCTCTCACCTCCTCCTCCCTTCCCTCTGTGTTTTTTGTTTCCAATTGCTCTTGCGTCTCCTGGCTTGTATTAGTGAACTGATTAGTTCCTACATTTTTTATATATTTTTGTTATAGTCCAAAGGGCAGTGCACCTGTGTGGGCCCGCCTTCACTGCCCCCTGTGTCTGCCAAGGGGGGGATTCAGTTGTGCCCTTGCAATTACCTCCCAGATACATGAGCCCACAGTGGTAAGCAATTGATCAACTATTTGAGTATATAACTGCAGCAATTACCATATTTATTGGCGTAAAACTTGGACTTTTTCTCACTGAAAATCGGGTGCAAATAGTGTCTGCGTACATGTTATATGCCGATGCTTGCATTTGGCTGGCTCGGAGGGGAAGGAGGGGGAGAGGCACTGATCAAGCTGCATTGATGGGCACTGGTAAGGCTGCAGATGGGCACTGATAAGGCTGCAATTGTGAAGCTGCAGATGGGCATGGATCAGACTGCATTGATGGGCAATGGTGAGGCTGCAGATGGGCACTGATAAGGCTGTAATTAATGGCACTGACCCTTATTTTTCTTCAAAGTTCTTTATTTAAAACTTAATTTTTTCCCTGAAACTTCCCTCCTGAAATTAAGGTGCATGTTATACGCCTGGCCCTACCATGGGTACCGGTGGGTCCATGGGATCCAGATGGCACATAAAATGGGCAGCAACAGGGGCTCACAGCCCAAAGACCCAAGGCTCCCTCCCTCTGGTGTGCAGTGTCATCCTTGCATCATGCAACACTCCCTAGCCCCGTGGGGCGGGGTAGAAACAGCTCTCCTGGGCCCCGAACAGCACAGGCTTCATTAGCGGGAGCACCTGCCGCCACTGCTTTGCTGCTGTCACTGAATGTTGCATCACTGAGCTGGGATCAGAGCGTAGTTGGTCGGTGACGGTGAAGAGGAAGGGGGGAGCTTTCGTGGTGCTGCACAATTCATATACCTGTGAGCTGAGCTGATGTTTTTGGACATGTCTCTTTGCAGGAGGGGGCATGTCTCTTTGCTGGAGGTGGAATTTCGCTTTGGAGGAGGGGGCATGTCTCTTTGCTGGAGGGGGTGTGTCACTTTGCTGGAGGGGGCATGTCTCTTTGCTGGATTGGGCGTGTCTCTTTTTTGGAGTAGGCATGTCTCTTGGCTGGAGGGGACATGTCTATTTGCTGGATTGGGCATGTCTCTTTGCTGGAGGGGGAATGTCTCTTTGCTAGCTTGGGCATGTCTCTTTGCTGGAGGGGGCATGTCACTTTGCTGGAGGGGGCATGTCTATTTGCTGAATATATGGGGATGTCTCTTTGCTGGATTGGGCTCTCTCTATACTATATGGGATGTCTCTTTGCTTTATGAATACGTCTCTTTACTTTATTGAAATGTCTAGTTGCTGGATGGGCGTGATTTTTGTTTGGGGGGGGGGGCAGCGTTTTATTCTTGGACCCAGACAGCACAATGTCTTGGGCCAGCCTTGTTCAGGTATATAGAGTGTTTCATGTTCTGTTGACCAATCCTCTTATCTCTTCTGACTAATATTTGAGTGATTGTTTGGTAGACTTTACTTAAACAACATAGTCTGAAAACGAATGTCCATTTGTAAACATTTAATGTGACTGTTTACAGGAATGTATTTATGTGTACAATTTTCAGTAACAACATTACATGTAAATAATCGAATTTCCCTTTAAAATATCACGAGCAAGATAAGAATGAAATCATGGCATGCCTCCAGTAATCCAGGAAATGTTCTCAAGTATATATTCCTCAGTAATTATCATGAAATGAGAGGCAGCTTGTGGCTGTCTTGACTGTTTTTTTTATCTTAACAGCCAGAGGAGGTAGAGACATCTGCTGTTGTTTCATCATGTCAGATAATTAGTAAAAAGGAAGGAAGGCCTAAAGTTATGTTACCCCTGACACTAACACTTGTCTCATACTTTTTTTAACCAGGAGTAAGTTTTTTTAAGATCTGCCCAACATGAGAGATTTACCATACAGTGTCAGGTAAATAATTCTGAAAATAAATCACATACTGATTCTAAATGAGGAGCATATTTGCTCTATTCACATTTTCTTACAATAAAGAAATTCAGATAAACATAATTAGATGGTAGGAATTACATAAACAACAGTGTTTCTAGTAGTATTTATAATCAAAAGCCCTTCTGCTGAATTTTCGGTTAGTAAGTCTAACATGTCAGGCAAATGGACTTATGATTCTGCAGATCTACTATTGTAAAAAGAAAAGTATTGTATTCTGATATGTATCCGTACGTGATAAATATTTGTAATGATAGTATTCAGTATAACTGCATTTTAATTTCACTTGCCATTATTTATATTTCTCCATATTCACATGGAGATTAGTAGAGGTAACAGTGACAGTTGTGACTAACAATAACATTGTCACGGGGGCTTACAAAAGTTAACTATATTTATTCACATTTTTCAACCTAATTTGCAGAAAAAAAAAATTGCTGCTTAAAGCAGTAGTAAAGACAGCTGGGTCACTTAAACCTATAGGTAAGCTTATAATAAAGCTTTCCTGTAGGTACATTGAATATTCCCTAAACATTAGACATGTTCAATTCGTTTTGGTCTGAATACCAATTTGAAAAATGTTTTAGTTATTCAGAGATTCAGATGTATCTGAACCTCTGAATGAAATTGAAACCAATAGTAATAAATTTCATTGAAATTCGTAAAAAATTGTTTTGTTTATTCATTTTGTAACAAATTTAAAATTTTCTGAAAGATGCGAATTTAGGTCGGTCGAAAAATGATCAACCTATTCGAATTCTGTGTGAAGAATAGCTGGTTGTTAAGCAGCGGGCCGGAAAGCCAGCTGCAGCCTTCATACCACCCAATTACTCATCAGCTGTCTGCGGGCTTCCCCACCTACAGCTGAAATGTAAACAAAACAATGCCGGCAATAGGAAAAAAAAAAAAACAACATTGGGTCCCCCTCCCAAATCCATACAAGGCCCTTCGGGTCTGGTATGGATTCTAAGGGGAACCACACGCCAAAATGTAAAAAAAAATGTCATAGAGCCCCCCAAAATCCATACAAGATCCTGATTGTAGCATGCATTCCAGCAGGCCAGGAAAGGGGTGGCATTTGAGCATCCCCCCTTCTGAATCATACCAGGCCACATGCCCTCAACATGGAGGGTGCATTGGGTTGGGGGGGCTCTGCCTTTTCCCCAAATCCAAAGTACCTAGGGGATGTGGAGGTTTGAAGGGGGGGCATAAAAAATCTGGAAGCTCCCTTTTTAATAAGAATAACCCAGATATCCTGGTCCCCTAGGCAAGTGAGTACAGGGGGACACTTATGCACTCCCAGAAAACATTAAAGGGAAAGGCCACCCTAACACTAAAGTCTCTACATCTACAGGCATTCACAATCTAAGACTAACCTATCTAGCCCTGTAGGGAAGTAATAGCTATACATACTTTACTCTGGTTTGGCCTTACGCTGAGCTTCTCTGTGTAGGCAGGTGCAGAAAAGGCATCCGACAACAGAAGTCCCATAGTAAGTCTTTGGGTGATGTCACTTCTCATTTATTTCTCAGCCATTATTGGCTGTCTCCTCTGCAAAGCTTCCACCTCTGGAGACTGGACCAGAGCGGCTTCAAAAAAGGTATGTATACCAATTTCTTCTTTACTGGGCTAGATAGGTTAGTCTTAGATTGTTGATGCCTGTAGATGTACAGATTTTAGTGTTAGGGTGGACTTACCCTTTAAAGGTAAAGAAAGAGACTGACACAGTGAAAAGTCCTTTATTGGAATAAAAATGTAACCAATGTCTTCCATTATAAATCCATCATCAATCATGTTATCCAGCAGTGAAGATCTATTGCCAGTTATGAAGACCTGCTGCCTATTGTCCCACCGCTACCTCCATTACAAATAACGAATCCATAGTGCTGCTGGAATCTAAACAAATATCAGGGATCCTGGGTGATGTCATTGACCAGGGATTCAGGCAGGCAAACTGAGAAAACAGGGACTGTATGTTCAGTGGTTTGAAAAACTAAAAATCAAGCTGAGTTTGGGTTGAATGCATGTTCGGTTTTAACCCAAAGCTCATCCTTGTTGACCATCACCTCCATGTCTGCAGTTTCATCAATCATGGAACATTAACATGGAATGTCATTGTTGAAGTGCCCTCTAGTTAATATTTTATGTCAGGTAATGTGTAAGAATTTATCAGATAGAGGATGATCTTACATAAAAATGTCAGATGAGGACTTAATGATTAAAAAATTAAGTTGTGTCAGAAGGTGCGTATAATATAGGTTTAATCAGAAAAGTAATGAGGTTGTGTTGAACAGAGGATGAGGTAATGTTAGGTGCAGGATGAAAGATAATGAATGCAAGATGAAGTTAAATGGAAAAATTTATTAGGTTGTGATGCATGATTGTTGAGGTCTGTTTGAGTTAGATGCAAGATAAACATTCTGATGTCCTAAAATGAACACTGTACTGCACCACAAGGACCAGCGGGAACCTTTGATTCAGGCATTGTCCCATTGCCCACAGCTGGGTATGCCTACCCACATAATGCTCTTCTAGGGAAATGCATGTATTGTATATATTCTTTTTATTATGTAAAAAATGCTTCAAATATGCAACGATTAAAAGTTGACAATACTATTCAAAATGTGTCATCTTCTTTTTGACTGATAATCCCTAAGAAACAGGATTATTCAAATAAAAAATGATTGAGTCATAAAGAATGCAAAGAGACTCAAGTGATATCTGCAACTTGGCCTCCTTACTGCCTACAGATGCATTAGAAAGGTAAAAAAAAGTCCTTACAGTAAACAAAAATCTTCTCTGTTTAGAATACAATATCACCTTGAGGGAACACATTACTAGTTTCCATATGCTAAGAATATCTCAAAAAGTTTGAATTTGAGTAAATATTTTGCTGAAATATTCAGCTGGCCAAAATGCATGGTAATGGTTAGCAGAAACTTGAATTGAAAATGGGATAGAAGCACAATAGTTTATTGACATATCTCTAGAGATGTACCCTTAAACACTTACACTAATTAAAGAATCTGCAAACACAAGCCCTAACCAGCCCTTCTGTAACACAAGAATTAATTGTCTTTTTTGTCTTAGTTCTGTTTAAAATTCATGACCATCTTAGTTTGTTTTCTTAGAGCACATAGCTTTTTTTTTATTATTTTAATTATGTGATGTTCTGCAATTCCCATCTGCATTGTCAGTTTTTTTCTACCAGGGTAGCTGTATATCAAGTTCACATTTGCAATAAAATATATTAAAATAATATTATCAAGGAATAGAGTAAGAAAGTATTTTTAAAACATGAGCTATTTTCTGCAATGGCAAAAGGATGGTAAGGAAATTTTGATAAATTAGTGGTAAAAAATACTTGTCCAAACAGCTGCGAGCTGTGAATATATCCTTATTTTTGGTGACAAATTATGTTAGATAAAGGCAACACTTACATATTTCAGAACAGATGCTGGTTTTATTAACCTGCGTTCTAGTGAATGGTACAATCCTACCTGCCAAACAATTTGTCGGTACGTTAGTTTTCAGCGTCTGAAATTTGGCATCTTTGTTTTTGGCATGGAATCTTGGCACTACACATTTTGGCACATACATTATTGGCACTTATAACTTACATTGCATATGTATACACTTATCACACTTGAAAAAATAATTTATCCCAACTTTAATAGTTATAGTTATTTATTTATATATTCCTAACTGCAATCGCCCCTAAATTAAGTCTAAACATAACCAGCACGGCCATTTTTGCTTTTCAGCTATGGGCTTTATAATTCAACAATGCTTTTGTTGCTACTTTATAGTACAGAAGTGAGGCATTAATTATTTTTGGGAAAAATTTAGGGGATTTTGTTTTCCATGAGTTAGTTAATCCTATTTATATTTTAAAGGCATACGGTAGTAAATGGAAAAAATATATACATTTTTCCAGTTTGACCAGTTGAAATTTTAAATCAAAATATAAGTAGAAGTATATTATAATTAAATATAAAAAACTATAATTTTATTGAATAATTTGTTCTTTCATGTTGACATCAAAATATTATTTCTAGTATAAAGCATGTCAATGTTATTTACCATTAAAACAAGGCGTTTTGATTTTTTTCTTTTCTTTTTAATGCCTTATCTTAAAACATTCATAATGAACAAAAGCACTACGGAGTTAAAAGAGAAAAGGTTTTTTTTTTTTTAAATAAATACTTACCTAGGTGGCTGTAACATCAGTCTGATGCAGCATCTGTCTCCCGCGAGGTCTAAGACTGCGAACCAAGCGATCAAAGACTGTTGATCGCTTGGTTCTCAGAGCTCCATGAGCAGAGAGCTGGTGACTGTCAGAATATTCACTGGAAGGACAGATCCTGAAGCTGAAACTCAAATACTTTGGCCACCTAATGCGAAGAGAGGACTCATTGGAAAAGACTCTAAACCTAAAAATGGAAGGAAAAAGGAGAAAAGGACGACAGAAAAAAAGATGGATAGATAGCATCATCAAAACGAAGCTCTGAGAGGCAGCAGAGGACAAAAAAAGCCTGGCGCACCATGGTTCACGAGCTTGCAAAGAGTCGGACGCGACTAAACGACTGAACAGCAACACCCATATCTTGATATGTGTATATAATTGATGCTTGATTGCACGTTTTTATCCCTTGAAGAAGAATTTTCCAGTGAAATCTGAGTTAGGTTATAGCTGCAAACCTTTGAATAGTTGTCTGAATGTAAGTATATTAAAATACAGTTTCTATACACTTGGGTTTAGAGTAAATCTAGTGCCAAAAAGGTTTGGATCTAGACATACTTTATATTTATTTAGTTTCTCGACCAAAATAGGATCGCATTTTTTTTTCTTCAGTAGGAATTATGCTAACTAAATGGCAATTCATTTGCATTAAAATGTTTTATAATAGTTATTTTTAAACTCTGATTTCAATATGATTGCATTGTTTGTTTTTGGCATGTAATCATGTTGGCTTAGTAAAGATATTTTAAATCTAAGTGTTGAATTCCTTGTAAGTTACCAAATTATATTAATTTAGTCCCCTGCCATATAGCATTAGACAGATATCCCAGGAGCCAGTGTTATATTGATGGATCAATACTCTATTAGCAGGAAAAATCTAAATCAGTAGATAGCCTTTTCCTCCTATAATCTACTGGCTGAAGTTCTTACAGAGATCTGAACATGCAAGATGACATCTCACTCAAGAAATATAGAGTTAAAATAGTCATGCTCAGTCAACAATACTTTAATATCTACGGATTGCTGAGCACTTTCTGTGCAGCTAATTGTAAATACTGTGTACTTTTGTGTTTTCACGTCAGCCATTTCATGCTATTAAAAGGTTCAGGAGAGTCTGTATTATTGGTAATCTAGAATATAGATAGATAGTACATCTCTCAATATATTTGATTCAATTTTGAAATTATTTCAGTGCAACTCCTTGCCCCTAAATCGCATTATAATTAGTTTAGTATGTTAGGAAAACAACTCTTGAGGGAAATAATACGCCTGTAAAATCAACAATAGGAATAAGTGCAACTTAGCCTTTATAGTAAAATTTTGCAAAATGTTGCCATTTTGGTAAAAATGCATTGGAGTCAAAATAAAAGGTAAACTAAAGATACATTTTGTGTTTTTACAATGAAATGTGCTTTAAATAACTACAAAAGTTCTTTTAATTAGCTTGGACCTGTTCTTGAGCCCCAATCAGCACTCATTAGACTTATTATTTAGGTTTTTCTCAAAGAAAGAAAAAAAGAATGAAACATAAAGTAATAACCATTTTATTTACTTTGCTTATACCTGCTGAAAAAAAAGTACAGAAATGCACCAATGCAGTGTTTTCTAAAACATTCTTTAGGTTTTGTTTGCGTTGAGGTGGGTTCTGCATATCTAATGCATGGTTGCAGTTTAAATACTAGTGTTTATAATCTGTATGTACAATGTATATCCCTGTAAAGGATTTTTCCACTCTTATAGATAAGTACTATATGGTCTTTTTAAGCCCTGATGAAGCAAAATTGACAAAACGCATCTGTACATGAAGACCCACTTTATTAGTACTCTCTATGCAAGTATCTAGCTCACTAAATACTGGTGTTTCTTACTGTGTATTTTTTAATGAGGTGCATGTATTAGTGAATGGTGAACATAAGCAAAGTTAGAAAATATAATAAAAAAACTATGCTGGTAGAAACAGAAACTGAAAAACAATGTCCCACCTAACAAAGCTGATATGGCTCCCTTCTCTGTTAAATTTCACTAGGAGACACAAACCATACCCCAAGCTGTATGCAAGTCCCATTATTAAAATGCAGACTGTAATGTGTAGTCTGCATGGCCCCATGGAGTTATTTCTGTTTTAGGGCCCATTTACACCAGAAACTGCACATAACATCAAATTTTTTACTGCGTGTATACATGCGCTTGAAGTGCCCGCGATGCGCACTTGTAATGCGCTTGGCAGGCTCTTGAGTATGTTTTTGCCTGTGTTTTGCTCTGCATTTGCAGTACATTTTTCTATACGGCTTTTGAGCTTGAATTTCTTTACCTAAAGGGGCAGTGCATTGTGTAATGATTCGCGAACCTCAATCAAGCTCAAAATAGATTTCCGCTGCTGGGTCTAATTATTTGGTACTTGTAGTGCATGCACGAGGAGATCACACTGACACACATTGTTCAGGTAAATGATAATTCCTGTTTATTTCTAATGTACAGCGAGTTAAATAGTTAGTAGGCGGTGTCATATGTTAGTACGTCATAAGCATAATATTGGCATAATACTGATTATTTGCAGCTTTCTGGTTAGTCATGTCCATTATAAGGTAGTCCCCTTCGAGTTTATGAATGTTATCTTCTCTTGAAGGCACCGTGCCAAAGCTCCATCTTCCTCACAAAATTCCATTTAGATGGAGGGGGTATCTAGTAACGGCCATTTTGAGTAAGGAATTCAGAAAGAAAATATATGTACATGTACAGAGAAACAGTCATAGAAAAATAGACATTTTGCTTAATTCACAAGTGTTCATCACATTCCTTCACAATTGGAAGTGTGTTTGTCGGGCATTCCCTGCATTTGTGGGGTTAAAAGGTTAAAAGTGATTTGAACTCAACATACACAAAAATAACTAAAGTTTTTTTTCTATTTGTGGGTATTTATTGTTATGTTATATGTTTAACATATACTGTTTTATTTATTTTTTTTGTGTATTTTATTGTACTATATTTAGAACATTATATAACAGTTTAACACCACTAAAAACCCCAAGAAAAGCCTCCAGTTAACACACCTTTTGTTTAATACACCCTATGTAACAACAAGCTACTTTAAAGCTCAAGAGAGATGTTAGCCTTGGGTGGACTGGTGGACCTGATCTTTTTAGCAATTATTTAACCTGTCTTCACATGATACATGTCTGCTATGGATCAACATAAAGTATAACTAAAGGCAACACTTTTTTAAAAAAAAAAATTGGATAGAGTGGAGATTAAACCACGTCAGCTTTTCAGCAACCACTGTATGTATGGATATTTTTTGTTACTTAAAGTGGATGTAAACCCTCACATTTACCCAGTAAAGTGAACAGCCTCAGATGATACACAGAGGTGAGACAAATCTCTCAACATAAGTTTTACATGTATATTTGCTGTCTTCGGCTTTCTACATTCTTTAGAAAATGAACATCGGGTTAGACATTTTTCTTCCTGCCTCAGCAGTGGGAGGGGAGTCTAGGCATACAATATGTGTGAACTGATTGGAGGAAAGGCACCCCCCCCTCCTCATAGGCAGAGGAATGAGGAAACTTGCAGAGCTGTGCTGTGAATAGACCAGCTTTGCTAATCAATCTCTAAGTCCCTGCCCCGGCCACAAATTTCCAGCGGCTTTTATCTCCTGTGGCAGAGAACATGTTAGAAGTTATCATGATAATAACAGAGGAACTGAGCAGCAGTAAGACACTGGACGTAGGGCTTTTAAAAGAGATAAGTAAACACTACAGATATACTGTATGAACATAGGTCAGATTTCATGAATATGGTTTACATCCACTTTAAGCCTCAGATATTTGTGGTTACATGGGGCTGCAACTATAGATACATGTTCATTCAAACATCTGCGCCCTCTTTTTTACAGACAATTTTCAAGATTGCAGACAAGTTTCCAGCTCTAAGAGTCGTAGCTGTATGACAGATCAGGAAAAGTAATATTTGGACATATTTGGTGTTATTTATGTGTTGTAGCTTGTGGGTTCCTTCGTTTTAATTTAGAGAAATGTTCCCAAATTTCAAGTGTTTATTGAAATGGTCATATTTGCCTTCTTTGTTAGCCATCATTTTTTTCATATTCATAAGACTCATCAATTCGTTTTATCACCTTACCCATTGATGGAGCCAGCCTGGTTTTCCACTTACTAATTTCTCTGCATATAATAGGGGCATTACTATAGTACAGCATAGAGGTGGGTATATATCTAAGTTTACACTCAGTAATGCTTGTTCTGCTCGTAATTTATTGAGAACCCCAGTGACTTCTGCTATAAATCTTGCTATTGTTGCCCAAAAACTATTGAGGGAGGTGCAAAACCATATCAAATGAGCCAAGTTGCCGACTTGGCCACATTCTCTCCAGCATAAGTTAGAAGAACCATTCATACATTTTGCTAGTGTATATGGTGTCTTAAATGTATCTTAAATTAAATCTTAAATTTATTGTTTTGCGCTGACTCTCTGAAGTTTGAGCATTTTTTGTGTGAGTAGTTGAGTTTTATGGCTCTAAGCCATTGGTCATGGGTGATGGTTACGTTTAGATCAGTTTCCCATTTAGCTATATGTTTTGGTTTGTAGCACTATCCCTTTTTTTAGGAAGGACTGTCGGAAACCACAGGGACCACAATGATTCTGGTTTTGGGACATGTTGTGTCTTGGTAGTGGAGAGGAAGCTTTTTACTCGAGCATATGTCATGCATTTTTTGGTGGGTAATGAGTATTTACAGAATAACTATGAGAACAGTGTTATATAGTCTTGTTGTCTAAGGTCTAATATGTCTATAATGCCCTATTCCCTTCAAAGTTCATGATTTAAGTTTGGGGAAAGAAATGAGAGCACTGTCAGGTGCCTGACCTTGTCCACTTCCTGCCCATGCAAGTGAATCTGCACTTTACCCTTCTGTTGCCTTGGCATTCCCCACAAGACAGGAAGCTGGAACCATCTTGAGCTCTGCACGTGGGTCACTTCTAGGGATGCTCGAACGGTTCGGGTCGACCATCGGTTCAACCCTAACATTGGCTGTTCGAGGTTCGGCCGAATTTAGAACTTTTTGCCCAAAAAGTTCGGAATTCGGCAACCAGAACCGACCAAAATGCAATGGGACAGGAAATGGGCTTTAAAAGCCCATGATTGGACCAGAACCATTAGCAAAAGCCAATTGAGGGGGCAGGAGAATGCTAGGAATGTGATTGGAGTGACTAGTGGGTCCATAGACCAATCATTAGTGAATACGCCCCCTAGTATATAAGATAGCCCCTGCCAAATTCCTAGCATTGTTATACAGGGACATGGAAGAGAATGGAAACAGTTCGTGGACTTCTGCTACAAAGTGTCATTTAGCATTTATTAGTGTGAGGAAAGGGATATCTAGTGTAGTTAGGGTGCTCTTTTACACTTTAGTTAGCTTTAATTATTCAGTTTCTGTAGGTAAAGTGTTAAGTGCCAGGGTGACCGTAGTGTAGTGTAGGGCTAACTGACAGTGACTGCTATGGCAGGGTGACCAAACCCTTCCATATCAGGGTGACCGCTATAGAGAAAAGCTAGTTTCTCTGAAGTCACTTTTGCTGCAGTAATATGGCTTCGCCCCCGTCAGCATTCTTTTTGGCTGCAGGCGTCTATAGGGATTTTTTGAGCACATTTTTGGAGTCAGGCATGACATCTGAACATGTGTATAGGGGGTATATATATATACACACCCATGTATGTATATATACACCTGCACATATATAGGTGTGAAAGGAGCAGAAAACACTACTTGCGCTAATGAAATAATTAACACCAATATAGTTACGCTCCTATCACACCTATATATGTCTAAGTGTAAAATACATATAAGTATTTGTGTATATATACCACTATACACAACTATACACAAGTTTATATGTTTTGCCTGCCTCCAAAGAACCCAAAAAAATGCCAAAAAAACGCTAGCGCCAAAATAAAAACGCCCAGGTGTGTTGTTGCAGGCATTTTTTGGGGGTTTTTGGAGGCAGGCAAAACATCTGAACTTGTGTATAGTGGTATATATACACACATACTTATATGTATTTTACACTTAGACATATATAGGTGTGATAGGAGTGTAACTATATTGGTGTTAATTATTTCATTAGCGCAAGCATATATTTCTGCTACTATCACACCTATATATGTCTAGGTGTATATATACATATAAGTATGTGTGTATATATACCACTATACACAAGTTCAGATGTTTTGCCTGCCTCCAAAGAACCCAAAAAAATGCCAAAAAAACACTAGCGCCAAAAAAAAAAAATGCCCAGGTGTGTTGTTGCAGGCATTTTTTGGGGGTTTTTGGAGGCAGGCAAAACATCTGAACTTGTGTATAATGGTATATATACACACATACTTATATGTATATATACACCTAGACATATATAGGTGTGATAGTAGCAGAAATATATAATTACACTAATGAAATAATTAACACCAATATAGTTACGCTCCTATCACACCTATATATGTCTAAGTGTAAAATACATATAAGTATGTGTGTATATATACCACTATACACAAGTTCAGATGGTTTGCCTGCCTCCAAAAACCCCCAAAAAATGCCTGCAACAACACACCTGGGTGTTTTTTTTTTGGCGCTAGCGTTTTTTTGGGCATTTTTTTGGGTTCTTTGGAGGCAGGCAAAACATCTGAACTTGTGTATAGTGGTATATATACACACATACTTATATGTATTTTACACTTAGACATATATAGGTGTTATTGGAGCGGAGCCATATTCGTGTAAATGATTTAATTAGCGCAAGCATATATTTCTGCTACTATCACACCTATATATGTCTAGGTGTATATATACATATAAGTATGTGTGTATATATACCCGTATACACAAGTTCAGATGTTTTGCCTGCCTGAAAAGACCCCAAAAAATGCCCAAAAAAACGCTTGCTACTAAACCGGCAAGGTGTGAAAAGAGAGAAGCCACTAACCTGTTCTATAAGTGACAAAATACAAACAATCTTTTTTTTATGGTTCTGGACATGCTACTGAAACTTCACAGGTACACTTTTTAGACCCCCCCCCCCCCCCCCAGATACTAAATCCAAAGAAATTTTTATTTTTTTATTTATTTATTTATTTTTTAATTTTTTCAATAATTGGCTCTCTATCAAAAATGACAATTTTTAAGAACTTTTTTTGTGTGTGATTAATAGTCCCTGGGGTATGACCCAGAACCCTATGCACTTTTTAGGGGCATTTATTGGGTTTTAGGGCTTCAAAATTGTGTTTTTTGATTACCGAAGTTCGGGTCCCATTGATTTCAATGGGGTTCTGAAATCCGGGCCGAACTTTTGGGAGGTTCGGGTGTTCTGGTCGAACCGAACTTTTCAAAAGTTAGATCATCCCTAGTCACTTCATCCCCACACGGAGTGCCACACTCCCACTGCTGCCATGGACACCTGACTGCTGACCTAGAAAGCTGACACCCACCAGAACCCCTAACCTTAAATGGCCTGGCCCCAAGGCAAGTCCCATTGCAGCACTGCTCCTGAGCAAACTGACACATATTTGTTTGCTAGTTTTAATAAATTTAGTGTTGAAGTGTGACTCTGATTTGATGACAAATATAGAATTCTCCCTTGGCTTGTTACTTATGTTGCTATTTTCTTCAAATTTCATTGATCAGTCTTACCTGCTGCTGTTTGCATTTCCAGAATGCTTAGTAGGTTTGTCTTACTGTTACAGTCACATGGCCATTCTTGGTGTTATAATAACAAAGAAAACAGCGGGGAACTGATCACACAAGCAGTTAGTTATATTTTTGTAGGAATTCTGTATACCAACAGTGTGTTCCAATTAAAAAAAATTAAAAAAAGACTTTTTTAATTTTTGCCAGTTTTAAAAAAATATTATCTGACTAGTAAACTGATTAGATAGAATTTCTATTACTCAAAAAAATTAAATAAATAAAAAAAATCTAGTAAATATTGTTATAACAATGTTTTAAGAAATGTTCCTGTATTTAGTTTTGTACATTTCAAACAAAATGATTAAAGAAAGCTGAGCAAACAAAGATTGTCTTTAAAAGTGCAAAGTTTTGAAGAAATGCATTGCAATTGTTTTTTCCTGTGAGCCCCATAATAGATTATGACAAATGCTATTAATTAATAATTATTTAAAGTTGGATAATACCAATTCCATGAATTCCAATGATTTTAAACTGAGTAATAGCAAAAAATAAAAATATTACATCACTTAAAAATAAATACTTTTCTAGGTAATATCTCTAGCAGCTAAGAAATACTGTTGTGGAATAGCAAAGTGAAATGTTCCCTTGGGTCAGCCAGTATGAGTCATATGTAGATGTTGGCACCTGTGACAACAAATCTTGTCATGAATGAGTCAAGACTATGTTCACTCAACGAGAAAAAAAATATTCTACAGCTAGTCTACTTTTCATAAGCCCTGCCTGAGCAAATCACTGTAAAAATCAGAGAATTATAACACACCACAGAATTGGAAAGCATTAATGCCATCACTCACTGTTATTTGCATTGAAAAAAAGGGCAGCTGTCCTTTGAGGCTAACTTGATTAACTTGCACTGACAGACAGACAGAAGTTACAGCAAAGCAAACTCTTGATTTCTTGTGTATTAAAATGTTTACACTGGAAGGGGGGGAGGGGTTGGGGGCATGGCCAACAGCAGAGGCATATGGCCCCTGAGTAAGAGAGCTCTGTTCCACAGTGGCAAACCTGAGCGATTTACAACTCTGCTGAGCCTCAAATCCCAGCAGTTTCTGGGCAACCCTTGACATCTGGGCAACCCTTGACATTATGTCTAGGAAAAGAAAAGAAGCTGGAAAACTGACCAGGATGGTGGAGTTCTTCCAGCAGCCCCACAGCCTGTATTTCCAAGATGAAACCAGAAAGCACACAGGTAAAGCACAGGGCAAACATTCAGGCCAGAAAGAAAGCTCACAATATTCCTCTTCACACAAATCCAGGGCTAATCAGGCACACAGCAACTGGTCTCAATCATCTTAATCCTCATCCAGTCCAATGAAAGCCATGCAGCAGAACCTGCAGCAAACTAACAATGAAGGAGTGGGAGAAGAACTTGATTCCTCCCTAAATGACACAAGAGAATTGCAGGACTCCATCTTAGAGTTCCCAACTAAAAACCAGCCTGTGATAGATACAACCTTAAAACATATGCTTGTCTCATAACATGCTGATATAATGTCCCTTACAAGCCATTTTAAGTCTGAAATCAAAGAAGGTAAAGGCAGAATAACCCTCATAGAAAATAAAATGGGAGAATTTGCTGATATGGTGAATGAGGTTATCGATGCCCACAATGACAGAGAAGATGAACTACAAACGATTAAAGCCAAGTTAGTTGATCTCGAGGACCGATCGAGAAGAAATAATATCAAAATTCGTGGGATACCAGAAACGGTTAAAACGATCGATCTACACGCGCACTTCCAGAACATACTACAGGAAATACTCCTTGACATTCCTATGACTGAATTGTCTATCGACAGGATTCATAGACTACCCAAGCCCAGACACCTACCCGATCACATACCAAGGGACACGATTGCCCGAATACATTTTTTTTCAAACCAAAGAAAAATTCCTAATGCATACTAGGAACCTGGATACTCCTCCACCCTGCATCCAAGGCCTTTCCTTCTACCCACATTTATCCGCATACACGATGCAAAGACGAAGGAAAATGGCTACTATCACTAAGAAAAATAACAATAACAAAAGATGGGAAATTCTTTAACATCAACTCTGTAGAAGACGGCATATGTCTAGGAGACTACTATGTCTCCAAGAGACAAATTTTTCCTCAGAGAAACCACCGAAGTTCCAGCACCTATGTTTTTCCACAGTAATTTTTTCCAATGCTCCTAAAAAAATGAGGTGTTGCTATTGTCGTCAAAGACACTGTATCCTTCAAGGCAATTCACACTGAAATTGAACTGGGTAGATTTGTTATTCTAGTATGCAAAGTTAATAACATACTATATACTGTGGTAAATGTGTTTACCTACCTAATGCAAAAACAAATATCATGTTTAAGATGTGTCCAATGTGCCACAAACCCAACACAGTAGGGCTACCCTTTCGCACTTTATGTAATCAGCGAACCTTCATGATGTGTGGCGATATCAACACTCGACGGAGAGAGACTACTCTTATTTTTCGAGTGTGCATTGTACATACTCCAGAATCTATCTCTTTCTGGTCGACAAATACCTACTGCAAAACATTAGCATATCTAATAAACATAATATCACATGGTCTGAACATGATCCAGTTTCAATTACAGTGGAGGGGTCCCATACAGAAACCAGGACAAATACATGGAAAAACAATATCTTTCTTTTTGACCATCCAGATAACAAATCCAAGATTACTGAAACACTACAAAAAATAATTTCACATGAATGCCCCATCTGTTTTCAACCCCTTCGCTGTATGGAACAGCCACAAAGCCTATATAAGAGGCGAAATTCAGTAATGCTCTTCAGAAGAAGTGGAACCAGCAGCTTTCAGACTTATTAACTCAGTTAAAAAAATTAGAATCAGTGAACAAAAAAATAATGAACCCACAGTTTGCTCTCAGTTGGATCATGCTCGACACAAACTCAGGTTACTACTCATATCTCACCACAACAATAATTCCACGAAAATGGAAAGCTGAGCTCTACTGTCATAACAATAAGGCTGGGAAACTGTTAGCTAACCAAGTAAAAGAGAAATCTATTAAACAAAAAATACCCTTTATTTACCACCTAATCACAGAAAATAAACTATTGAACCCCAAGGAAATTGCTAATGCGTTCTGTTACTACTATAGTGTTTAATATAGTTTAAAAGATGATGCATCTACACCACCACCCACCCCTGCCATCATTTAATAATTCCTAAATTCCATCTCCTTACCCAAAGTGAATTAGGAACAACTACAATTTCCTAATGAGCCGATCTCTGAATTTAAAATTCAGAAAACAATTATGTCCCTTCCAAAAAACAAATCTCAATGACCTGATGGATTTTCTTCAGAATACTAAAAATCATATCAAACTATATTGAATCCCCACTTATTGAAAATGTATGAAGCTGCTGTTTCCAAAACTTTACTTCCGCCAGAAATGCTAACCGCCACAATTGTAACTCTTCCTAAATCAGGTAAATCAGACCTATCTCACTACTAAATGTCGACTTAAACATTTATGCCAAGATCATTGCAAACAGACTGGCCCAATTTCTGCCCACCCTGGAGACAAGATCAGGTGGGCTTCATTCCGGGCCGACAGGCACCAGATGCCACACGTAGAATCCTCAACCTTCTACATGTCGCCTAGTCTTCCAGGATGCCTTCTCTGCTTTTGTCACTGGATGCCTAGAAGGCATTTGATAGGATCCACTGGGGATATCTACAACATGTTCTGAATAAATTCGGCATATCGGGAACAATAAACTCAGCTATTACAGCTTTATACACTAACTCGTCAGCGATGGTATTTACAGAGGGCATGTTTTCGGATAGCTTTCACATTACCAATGGGATGAGGCAAGGCTGTCCATTATCTCCACTAATTTTTGCCCTCCTAATGGAGCCACTAGCTGAAAAAATAAGGTCTCACCAAGATATAAGTGGTATTATCACCATGCACCATTCTTATTCTATATCACTTTTTCACTGATGATGTGATTCTCTCTCTTTCAAACCCTAGTAAGTCCCTACCAGCAGTGCATAACATCCTAGATCAGTTTAACAAGCTATCATACCACAAAATTAAAGCATCCAAATCTAATATATTAGCGATAGCAATAGAGTAAAAAAACTAAGCGAAATCTAAGGTTACAATTTTCTTATTTTTGGTCCAGTGAGCCCATACAATACTTGGAGGTATATCTGACTACTCTGAGCTCAAATTTATTTAAAATAAACTTTCTTCCCCTTTTTGCATCTATACAAGGTAAACTAAATAGACTAATGGTCAGGAAGATTAGCGGCATATAAAAGACAAGAAACCAAGATGCTCCCAGCCTACCTTAATGAAGCACAAAACAGTGGGAGGTATGCCTCCTGGAGCAAACTAAATACTGGTTCCAATCATCTGAGTTAAAACATTGGGCGCTATTAGAAAAATACTGGGCACACCCTACCTCCTCAAGCTCCACACTTTTAGCTAGTTCTTTCTCAAACACTATTAACAAATCTACACAGCCTATTCTACATCTAGTGTTGAACACCTGGAAAGCGTTCTGCTATTCTGACAATCCAACAGGGGAATTGGCAGACATCCCCACCCGGCCTTTGGGTTGTGCGAGCTGTGCGGCCGCACAGGGTGCCATGGGCAACAGGGGCGCAGTGCAGCCATCACAGCTCGCAGTTACTCCTGATGATCAGGCCACACAGCGGGAGGTAAGCGGCGACTGCGGCCTGGACAGGGTTAACACAGGCCCCAGCCTCCTTCTCCTCCGGCTGCACTGCAGGGCTGAGCTGTGTATGTCTCACACAGCTCAGCCTCAGAGCCGCCGACACTGCCAGATCCCTTCTCCTCTCTGCAGGGATGAGAGAGGAGAGAGATCGTCAACGCTTCCTCCTCCCGCCCCTTCTCCTCTTGGTCTGCCCCACCCACACTCCCCGGGATGTGTAGGCGAGAAGTGTAAAGTCAGAAGAAGAAACGAAAAGCTGTGCCTGAGCCTCCATATACTGGGGTAAGTAAGCTCTCTATCCTGCCTCAGTATATAAAAGAAATGTCAGGGGGGCTCTGTGTGGGGGTCTCTGATGTAAGGGGTCTCTGTGGGGGGTCTCTGATGTAAGGGGGATCTTTGATGTAGAGGGCTCTGTGTGGGGGGTCTCTGATGTAAGAGGGGGGGCTCTGTGTGGGGGTATCTGATGTAAGAGGGGGCTTTGTGGGGCGGGGCTCTCTGTTTTAAGAGGGGGCTCTATGATGTAAGGGGGGCTCTGTGTGGGGTGTCTTTGTGGGGGGGTCTCTGATGTAAGAGGGTGCTCTATGATGTAAGGGGGGGCTCTGTGTAGGGGTCTCTGATGTGGAGCGTTCTCTGATGAAAGGGGGGCTCTGTGGGGGGTCTCTTATGTAAGAGGGGGCTCTGTGGGGTTCTCTGATGTAAGGGGGCTCTGTGTGGGGGGCTCTATGGGGTCTCTGATGTAAGGGGGCTCTGTGGGGGTCTCTGATGTAAGGGGGGCTCTGTGGGGGTCTCTGGTGTAAGGGGGCTCTGATATAAGGGGGGCTCTGTAGGGTTGGGGTCTCTGATGTAAGGGGGCTCTGTGGGGGTCTCTGATGTAAGGGGGGCTCTGTGGGGGTCTCAGATGTAAGAGGGGGCTCTGTGGGGGGGGGTCTCTGATGTAAGGGGGCTCTGTGAGAGTCTCTGATGTAAGGGGGGCTCTGTGAGGGGTTTCTGATGTAAGAGGGGCTCTTTGGGGGGTCTCTGTGTAAGAGGGGGCTCTGTGGGGGGTCTCTGATGTAAGAAGGGGCTCTGTGGGGGGTCTCTGATGTAAGAGGGGGCTCTGTGAGGGGGTCTCTGATGTGAGGGGGCTCTGTGGGGGTCTCTGATGTAAGGGGGGCTCTGTGGGGGGTCTCTGATGTAAGAGGGGGCTCTCTGGGGGGTCTCTGGTGTAAGGGGGGCTCTGTGGGGGATCGCTGATGTAAGGGGGGCTCTGTGGGGGGGTCTCTGACGTAAGGGGACTCTATGAGGGTCTCTATTGTAAGAGGGGCTCTGTGGGGGATCTCTGATGTAAGGGGGGCTCTGTGGGGGGTCTCTGACGTAAAGGGACTCTATGAGGGTCTCTATTGTAAGAGGGGCTCTGTGGGGGTCTCTGGTGTAAGAGGGGCTCTGTGGGGGGTCTCTGAAGTAAGAGGGGGCTCTGTGGGGGTCTCTGATGTAAGGGGGGCTCTGTGGGGGTCTCTGATGTAAGGGGGGCTCTGTGGGGGGTCTCTGATGTAAGGGGGGCTCTGTGGGGGATCTCTGATGTAAGGGGGGCTCTGTGGGGGGTCTCTGAAATAAGGGGACTCTATGAGGGTCTCTATTGTAAGAGGGGCTCTGTGGGGTCTCTGATGTAAGAGGGGCTCTGTGGGGGGTCTCTGAAGTAAGAGGGGGCTCTGTGGGGGGTCTCTGATGTAAGGGGGGCTCTGTGGGGGGTCTCTGATGTAAGGGGGCTCTGTGAGGGTCTCTGTTGTAAGGGGGGCTCTGTGGGGGGTCTCTGATGTAAGGGGGGCTCTGTGGGGGGTCTCTGATGAAAGAGGGGGCTCTGTGGGGGGCCTCTGATGTAAGGGGGGCTCTGTGGAGGGTCTCTTATGTAATAAGGGGGCTCTGTGGGGGGGTCTCTGATGTAAAGGGGGGCTCTGTGGGGGGTCTCTAATGTAAGGGGGCTCTGTGGCTATGTTGATTCATTTTTTGCACATTGTAGAGGTTATGAATATGTGTTATTTATTTAGTAGTGGTATATGATATGTATACTGTAGAATCCATGCAGATTTAATTATAAATTTAGCACTGTGCATTTTTTACAACAGAAAGAGATTTGGGTGACATATTTATATATCATTTTAGGGTAAATACCTAAAGTATTTTTGCGCTGATGTTTTCCCTGTTTTTATCTTGCTGCTGCACCCACTTGCAGTCAATTATACTCTTAAATAGTTTTTCAATAGATACAGCCATGTTTAGAGGGGCAAAGGGTGAGGATGGGGGGGGGGTGCCACAGGATTAGCTCGGGGCGTCTGATCACCTAAGGGCGGCCCTGCCCACTTTCATCTATCAAATGACACATTCCAGATATCTCAATAGCTAATTGGGAACAAAAAGGTATTAAACTCTTCACCGACCTCTTACATGATGGAAAGATTATTCCATTCAACATAATGCCACAGAGATACTCCGTCCCAATCACAGAACACTACACTTTCACCAGAATAGCTTTATTCCTAAAAGCTCATCCTTTAAACCATATCAGAGTTCCACACAAAGTGTGGGCTTTTTGGAATGACCCAAATATGTCTACAAAAGAGATATCCTTGTTTACAACTTGCTACAGCAAAAAAAATATCTTCACAAAACCCCTCCCCTTTAAAAAAAAATGGGAAGTCGATATGTCTTCCTACTTCCCAGAAGATCAGTGGAAAAAATCCATTAAATTTGAACAATAAACAAGATCAGCTACATACTGGGAAATGTCCCAAAATATCCCAAAAAATACTCCTTCACTGGCATTATACACCCTATATTACAGAAAAAGTTTAGAATTCCAGTTCAAATGAGTGCTGGCGTGGCTGTGGTAAGGTGGGCACTTTGATTGATATGCTGTGGGAATGCCCCCACCTTAGTTTTTTGAAAGGAGTCTTCCGCCTAATTTTCCAAAACTATGGGAATAATCAAAATAGGATCTATTTAATAAGCCATCTTGAGTGTACACATTGACTATTACCCGCCAGGCCAATAGTCATGAACATTCTCCTAGCATCGAGACTAATTGTGACTAGGAAATGGAAATCTGATTTGTCCCTAAATGTTAGTGAAGTAATTAAATAGGTAGATAAAGCCTATAGATATGAACAAATTATGGCTCAAAGAGATGGAATTACATCCGGCTTTTACAATCAGTGGGAAACCTGGACCTCTCTCAGCATACATAGTTGAAAAATATTGGTAATGTGGTAATTAGGCTATTTGCAAAGGGTCTGGTAGTGAGTAAATATCATATGTCTTTAAATTCTGTCTAAATATATACAGTGTCTCACAAACGTGAGTACACCCCTCACATTTTTGTAAATATTTTATTATATCTTTTCATGTGACAACTCTGAAGAAATAACACTTTGCTACAATGTAAAGTAGTGAGTGTTCAGCTTGTATAACAGTGTAAATTTGCTGTCCCCTCAAAACAACTCAACACACAGCCATTAATGTTTTAACCGCTGGCAACAAAAGTGCATACACCCCTAAGAACAAATGTCCAAATTGGGCCCAAAGTGTCAATATTTTGTGTGGCCACCATTATTTTCCAACACTGCCCTAACCCTCTTGGGCATGGAGTTCATGGAGGCAGAGGCTGCAAGCATGATGCAGGGGCTGAGGGCATGGTGCAGGAGATGCAGGGGCTGTGGCCATGGTGCAGGAGATGTGGGGCTGTGGGCATGGTTAAGGAGATTCAGGGGCTGTGGACATGGTACAGGAGATGAAGAGGCTGCAGACATGGTACAGCAGATGCAGGGGCTGCAGGCATGGTGCAGGAGATGCAGGGTTGTGGGCATAGTGCAGGAGATGCAGAGGCAATGGGCATGTTGCAGGAGCTGAGGGCATGGTGCAGGAGATGCAGGGGCTGCAAGCATGGTGCAGGAGATGTGGGGCTTCGAGAATGGTGCAGGAGATGCAGGGGCTGTAGACATAGTACAGAAGATGAAGAGGCTGTGGGCATGGTACAGGAGAGGCAGAGGCTGCAGACATATAAAGGAGATGCAGGGGCTACGGGCATGGTGCAAAAGATGCAGAGGCTGCAGACATGGTACAGGAGATGCAGGGGCTGCGGGCATGGTGCAGGAGATGCAGAGGCTGCGGGCATGATACGGGGGCTGCGGGCATGGTACAGGAGATACAGGGGTTGCGGGCATGGTGCAGGAGATTTGGGGCTGTGAGTATGGTGCAGGAAATGCCGGGGCTGAGGGCATGGTGCAGAAGATGCAGGGGCTGTGGGCATGGTGCAGGAGATGGGGGGCTGTGGGCATGGTGCAGGAGATGCAGGGCTGCGGGCATGGTGCAGGAGATGGAGGGCTGAGTGCATGGTGAAGGAGATGTGGGGATGAGGGCATGGTACAGGAGATTCGGGCTGAGGGCATGGTACAGGAGAATGCAGGTGACAGTAGGTTAAAGCCCTCTATCAGCTGACATTGTCAGCCGGTCCAAGTTCAGAAAACATGCCAAATTCTTTCCAGTCTGGACCAGCAGCTGGCCCAGGCTCTCAGTGAGTCGCTAAGAGCCTGAGCCAGCAATTCCTGCTCCACCATAGGCCGGCGCTCCAGTGAGCGCTAAAGGGGCAGAGCAGAGAGCCAACAACTGAAAGTCACCGCTTTCTCCTCACTGAAGGCTGAGAACTTAGCAATCGCCAGTCTTTGATTGCTTCATCCTTATGGCAGCGGGCACAGATGCAGCATCAGACCAATGGTGCATCCACCTAGATGAGTATAAATGTTTTTTTTGTTTATTTAATCCATACTTCTCTTTTTAGTTGCAGAGGCAGCAGCTGGGGGTGTACAGATGCAACAGCCACAATAATTTGATTTACAGCTGAGGCAGGAGTTACACCCCCTGCCACTTTGTGCATGCACTACCTCCCCACAACTGCCCGCAATGCACAAAGTTGCAGTGCAGTAGTTCAGTATGGGGGGCTTAAAACAGGTAGTGAGGAGGCAATTTATGTCCTCCTCACCACCTATCAAACACTTCTGAAAAGCAATCCAGATGCAGATTGCTTTTCAGAAGAACAACAGTCCTTTAACATACAGTATATACAGTAAAATTACTTTGAAGCCCTAAAACCCAATAAATGCCCCTAAAAAGTGCCTAGGGTTCTGGGTCATGCCCCAGGGGCTATTAATCACACAAAAAAAGTTCTTAAAAATTTTCATTTTTGATAGAGACTACATCCACAGATTTACCTGACTTCCTGTCACAACACATATAGGTGTTATAGCAGAGAAGCCATATGGGTGTTAATTATTTCATTAGCGCAAGCATAGGTTTCTGCTATTTTCACACCTATATATGTGTATGTGTATATATACATACAGGTGTGTGTGTATATATACCCCTACACAGAAGTTCAGATGTCATGCCTGACTCCTAACATGTCCTCAAAAAGCCCTATAAACGCCTGCAGAAAAAAGCAGGGTGACAGGGGAGAAGCCATCATCCTGTTCTGTAAGTGTTCTAAGAGAAAAAATCTTTTCTCTATAGCGGTCACCCTGACGTGGAAGGGTTTTGTCACCCTGCCATAGCAGTCAGAGTCAGTTAACCCTACACTACACTACGGTCCCCTTACACTTAACACTTTCCCTACAGAAACTAGATTATTAAATCTAACTATAGTGGAAAATAGTACCCTAACTACACTAGATATCCCTTTCCTCACACTAATAATTGCTAAATGACACTTTGAAGCCGAAGTAACAGAACTGCTTCCACTCTCTTCCACGTCCCTGTATTACAATGCTAGGAATTTGGCGGGGCTATCTTATATACTGGGGGGCGTATTCACTAATGATTGGCCTCTGGACCCCCTAGTCACTCCAATCACATTCCTAGCATTCTCCTGCCCCCTCAATTGGATTTTACTGATGGTTCTGGTCCAATCACGGGCTTTTAAAGCCCAGTTCCTGTCCCATTGCATTTTGGTCGGTTCTGGTTGCCGAATTCCGAACTTTATCAGCAAAAAGTTTGGAATTCGGCCGAACCTCGAACAGTCAATGTTCGGGTCGAACCGATGGTCGACCCAAACTGTTCGATCATCCCTAGAGTAGAGTAGATGCAGATTTTATTTACCCATACACCTTTAAGCCCTTCCCTCTGTTACAGCTATTTGGCCACATCTACCACACTACGCACACCACATTACATCACTCAATGTGCCCATGGGTGCCCCAGGTCTTTCACACACCTAGCAACACCCTTTCTGAGAGGATGACTGAACGGTAACTTCCATCAGAAGGAGCAGGCACCTTGAAAGCTGCTGGAAGTAGGAGTTTGCTCTCTCCTCCTTCCAATAGCAGCCTACTGTGGACAGGAGAGAAAGGGACCCGCTGAGAACACACCTTAATCTTAGTGGCTGCAGCTGGGGAGTAAAGACAGACTACCCATGCTCTTATCTCCCCTTGTCATGTGACATATTGCATGACCAGAGAAGGAAAGACGTAGCAGCCGCCTTCATTCCCAGTGGGTGCCACTTTGTGACTGAGGCGTGAACTGTACACATGGGGGGAGGGTGCAGTTTGCCATCTTTGCCCTGGGTGCTGGGTGACCTTGTGCTGGCACTGTGCACTATGCTCCTTCATCTTGTGGGGGGGCGCAGTTTGGCGTCTTCGCCCTCGGCGCTAGATGGCCTTGTCCTGGCACTGGTACAGACTATTGTACAGGCACTGTTTACGATGTCACTGAGATAATATTTAAAATCTTTTAAGCATTAAGAATGAGTGGATTCGCCCAGGTTTATTTCTCTGGGGGTTCGTTAAATCCTCCGTAAAGTCTGCAAAACCTGAACTTTCCATCAAACCACATTAAAGTCTTTGGGGAGCAAAACTTGACACTATTTTTTGACCATTCTCAAGGCTAAGAGGTATGGTGTTGGGAGGCTGGACATGATTACCATTGAGGACATGCAGAAATGCAAATTTTTTTAATACTGTACAGTGAGGAAACTGCCTTTTTCGAGTGACTTCAAGAACAACATTGAAAACACACATCCTTTAACCACTTAAGCCCCGGAAGATTTTACCCCCATTCCGACCAGGGGGTATTTTACGACTCGGCACTGCATGACTTTAACTGACAATTGTGCGGTCATGCAATGTGGTACCCAAACGAAATTTACGTCCTTTTTTTCCCACAAACAGAGATTTCTTTTGGTGGTATTTGATCACCTCTGCGCTTTTTATTTTTTGCGATATTAATAAAAAAAGAGCAAAAATTTTGCAAAAAAATGACATTTTCAACTTTGTCTTTTAAAAAATATCCAATATACTCAATTTATGTATTTTTTTTGGCCAAAATATATTTAGCTACATGTCTTTGACAAAAAAAAATTCAATGAGCGTATTTTTATTGGTTTGCACAAAAGTTATAGCGTCTACAAACTATGGTGTAAATACAGAAATTTACACAGCTTTAATTTTTGACTGCCTATCTCATTTCATGAAGTGCTAAAATGGCAGGGCAGTACAAACCCCCCCCAAACTACCACTTTTTGGAAAGTAGACATCCTAAGGAATGTTCTGAGAGGCATGTTGAGCTCATTGAATATTTCATTTTTTTGTCACAGGTGTTTGAAAAATGACTAAAAATTTTTATTTTTTTTTTTTTTTTACACAAAGTTGTCATTGAAATGATATATTGCTCACACATGCCATGGGTATATGTGTAATTACACCCCAAAATATATTCTGCTGCTTCTCCTGAGTACAGGGATACCACATATGTGGGACTTTTTGGGAGCCTAGCTGTGTACGGGACCACAAAACAAATCCCCACCATCAGAATTTCAAAGGGCGTACATTTTTCATTGCATTTTCTCACTACCTCTAACGGTTTAGGAGGCCCTGAAATGTCAAGATACCACAGAAACCCCCCCAAATGACACCATTTTGGAAAGTAGACACCCCAAGCTGTTTGCTGAGAGGCATGGTGAGTCCATGGAATATTTTATATTTTACCACAAGTTTTGGGAATATTACTATTTTTTTTTTTTATTTTTTTTTTTTTACACAACGTTGTCACTAAAAGATAAAATTCTCACACATGACATGGGTATATGTGGAATTACACCCCAAAATACATTCTGCCACTTCTCCTGAGTATGGGGATGCCCCATGTGTGAGACTTTTTGGGAGCCTAGCTGTGTACAGGACCGCGAAAACCAATCAACACTCCCAGGTTTTCTAATGGCGCAAATTGTGCATGTCACCTCTGCACTACCTGTCACAGTTTCGGAGGCCCTAAAATTCCAAGATAGCACAAACCCCCCCCAAATGACCCCATTTTGGAAAGTAGACACCCCAAGCTATTTGCTGAGAGGCATGGTGAGTCCATGGAATATTTTATATTCTGCCACAAGTTCCGGGAAATACATATATATATATATATATATATATATTTTTTTTTTTTTCACAAAGTTGTCAGTAAATGAAATATTACTCACACATGCCATGGGTATATGTGAAATGACACCCCAAAATACATTCTGCTGCTTCTCCTGAGTACAGGGATACCCCATGTGTGAGACTTTTTTGCAGTCTAGCCGAGTACAGGTCCCCGAAATCCAGTCCCCGCTTTCAGGCTTTCCAAGGGCGTAAATTGTTGATTTCACTCCTGACTACCTATCACAGTTTCGGAGGCCCTAAAATTCCAAGATAGCACAAAACCCCCCCAAATGACCCCATTTTGGAAAGTAGACACCCCAAGCTATTTGCTGAGAGGCATGGTGAGTCCATGGAATATTTTATATTTTGCCACAAGTTCCGGGAAATATATATATATATATATATATTTTTTTTTTTTTTCACAAAGTTGTCAGTAAATGAAATATTGCTCACACATGCCATGGGTATATGTGAAATGACACCCCAAAATACATTCTGCTGCTTCTCCTGAGTACAGGGATACCCCATGTGTGAGACTTTTTTGCAGTCTAGCCGAGTACAGGTCCCCGAAAACCAGTCCCCGCTTTCAGGCTTTCCAAGGGCGTAAATTGTTGATTTCACTCCTGACTACCTATCACAGTTTCGGAGGCCCTAAAATTCCAAGATAGCACAAAACCCCCCCAAATGACCCCATTTTGGAAAGTAGACACCCCAAGCTATTTGCTGAGAGGCATGGTGAGTCCATGGAATATTTTATATTTTGCCACAAGTTCCGGGAAATATATATATATATATATATTTTTTTTTTTTACACAAAGTTGTCAGTAAATGATATATTGCTCACACATGCCATGGGTATATGTGAACTGACACCCCAAAATACATTCTGCTGCTTCTCCTGAGTATAGGGATACCCCATGTGTGAGACTTTTTTGCAGTCTAGCCGAGTACAGGTCCCCGAAAACCAGTCCCCGCTTTCAGGCTTTCCAAGGGCGTAAATTGTTGATTTCACTCCTGACTACCTATCACAGTTTCGGAGGCCCTAAAATTCCAAGATAGCACAAACCCCCCCCCAAATGACCCCATTTTGGAAAGTAGACACCCCAAGCTATTTGCTGAGAGGCATGGTGAGTCCATGGAATATTTTATATTTTGCCACAAGTTCCGGGAAATATATATATATATATTTTTTTTTTACACAAAGTTGTCAGTAAATGATATATTGCTCACACATGCCATGGGTATATGTGAACTGACACCCCAAAATACATTCTGCTGCTTCTCCTGAGTATAGGGATACCCCATGTGTGAGACTTTTTTGCAGTCTAGCCGAGTACAGGACCCCGAAAACCAATCATCGCCTTCAGGCTTTCCAAGGGCGTAAATTGTTGATTTCACTCCTGACTACCTATCACAGTTTTGGAGGCCATGAAATGCCAAGACAGCACAACCCCCCCCCCCCCCAAATGACCCCTTTTCGGAAAGTAGACACCCTGAGCTATTTGCAGAGAGGCATGTTGAGTGTTTTGCAGATCTCACTTTTTGTCACAAAGTTTTGGAAATTGAAAAAAGAGGAAAAAAAAATGCATTTTCCTGTTTTTTCTTCATTTTCCAAAAAAAAATAGAGCTGCAAAATACTCACCATGCCTCTCAGCAAATAGATTGGAGTGTCTACTTTGCAAAATGGGGTCATTTGGGGGGGGGGTTGTGCAATCTTGGCTTTTTATGGACTTCAAAAGTGTGATAGGTAGTAAGGAGTGAGATCAACAATTTACGCCCTTAGAAAGCCTAAAGGTGCGCATTGGTTTTCCGGGTCCTGTACGCGGCTAGACTGGCAAAAAGTCTCACACATGGGGTATCATTGTACTCAGGAGAAGCAGAAGAATGTATTTTGGGGTGTCATTTCACATATACCCATGGCCTGTGTGAGCAATATATCATTTACTGACAACTTTGTGTAAAAAAATAAAAAAAAATAAAAAAAAAATTTTTCCCCGAAACTTGTGGCAAAATATAAACTATTCCATGGACTCACCATACTTCTCAGCCAGTAGCTTGGAGTGTCTACTTTGCAAAATGGGGTCATTTGGGGGGGTTTTGTGCCATCTTGAAATTTCAGGGCCTCTGAAACTGTGACAGGTAGTCAGGGGTAAAATCAGCAATTTACGCCATTAGAAAACCTGAAGATGTGGATTGGTTTTCGGGGGCGCGTACACAGCTAGGCTCCCAAAAAGTCTCACACATATGGTATCCCTGTACTCAGGAGAAGCAAAAGAATATATTTTGGGGTGTCATTTCACATATTCCCATGGCATGCATGAGCAATATATCATTTAGTGACAACTTTCTGTAAAAAAACAACAAAAAAAAAAATAATAATTTTCCCGAAACTTGTGGCAAAATATAAAATACTCCATGGACTCACCATGCCTCTCAGAAAAAAGCTTTGGGTGTCTACTTTTCAAAAAGGGGTCATTTGGGGGGTGTTTGAACAGTCCCGGCATTTTATGCTCAATCTTATCCACACATCACCCACTCTTCTAACCACTTGAAAACCAAGCCTTTTCTGTGCCTTTTTGTTTACATGAAAAAATATTTTTTTTTTACTAGAAAATTACTTTGAACCCCCAAACATTATATATTTTTTTAAAGCAGAGGCCCTATAGAATAAAATGGTGGATGTTGCAAATTTTTTTGTCACACGGTATTTGCGCACAGATTTTTCAAACGCAATTTTTGCGAAAAAAATACATTTTTTTTAATTTATTGCACAAATACACTATATAATTCCAATTTTTTTGGTAAAATTTAAAAGATGATCTTATGCCGAGTTCATAGACACCTAACATGACATGCTTTAAAAATTGCGCATGCCTGCGCAGCGACAAAAACGTATGTACATTTTTAAAAACCTTTAAAAGTCTCTACAGGTTACCACTTTAGACTTACAGAGGAGGTCTACTGCAAGAATTACTGCACTCGATCTGGCGATCGCGGCGATACCTCACATGCATGCTGCAATTGTGGTTTACATATGACACTAGACCACCGCTTGCGTGCGCCATTGCGCGCAAGCACCGGGGGTAAGGGGGGGGCTCAATTTTTTTTTTCTTTTGCTTTTTTATGTTATTTTGACACCTTTCCTTTAATTTTTTTTTTTTAAATCATTTTTATTGTTATCATAGTGAATTTAAATATCCCCTATGATAGCAATCTGTGGTGACAGGTACTCTTTTTTAAAAAAATTTGACTTTTTTAGACTCTAGATCTCTCCTCTGACCTTAACGCATCTGACCACACCAAAATTGGTGTGATAAAATACTTTCCCAATTTCCCAATGGCCCTGTTTATTTCTGGCGAAACAGAAGTCATAAAATGCTCGTAGCCTCCGGCATCTTAGGCCATAGAGAGGATTGGAGCCATTCTCATCTCCAATTAGCTCTATGGTTAGATAATTGAACCACCGGCTGCACTCGGGTTAACCGGTGGGACAGGAGAGCCAGAGAAAAACCATGGAAGGCTGCGGAAGGCGGCGGTGGGGGGGGGAGCCCCTCCCACTGCATGTAAAAGCAGTCTAGCGGCCAATTACCTGCTAGAATTGCTTTTACATGTAAGCCGACCGCTGGCTGTAAAAAACGATACCAAGATGATGCCTAAATCTGCAGGCATCATCCTGGTATAACCACTCAAAGTCCAGCAACGTACCAGTACATTGCTGGTCCTTGTTTGGCATATAGGTTTTTTTTTTTTTCATGCAGCCTGTGGGCTGAACGGAAAAAAAGAGAACCTATCAGAAATCAGCACAGGAATAATGCGTAGTATTACTCATCATTAACCGCCCAAACAACCACCCACTGAATTTAATGATGGGTATACACGACACTATCCACGTATACCAAAATAGGATTTTAACTGCAGTGCTGAAATCAGAAAATCACCACAGCTGCTATCAGCAAAGGTATCCATATATGCTGAGCGCAAACGCTGTTTGTGTCAGAATATATAAAATCAATGCGTGGTAGCCGACGAGTACCTGCAAGAGAAACAGGTCACAAAAGAATGAAAAAACAGACAAAGGACATTGAAAAAAGTATAGTAGGAAGGAGTAGAAGGACATATAAAATGACTGACAACAACAGTTTTTGGATCTTCATCATTAACCGCCCAAACAACCACCCACTGAATTTAATGATGGGTATACACGGCGCTATCCACGTATACCAAAATAGGATTTTAACTGCAGTGCTGAAATCAGAAAATCACCACAGCTGCTATCAGCAAAGGTATCCATATATGCTGAGCGCAAACACTGTTTGTGTCAGAATATATAAAATCAATGCGTGGTAGCTGACGAGTACCTGCAAGAGAAACAGGTCACAAAAGAATGAAAAAACAAACAAAGGACATTGAAAAAAGTATAGTAGGAAGGAGTAGAAGGACATATAAAATTACTGACACCACAACAGTTTTTGGATCCTTTTATTTTTCTTTCTAACTGTTCCTTTATTTCTTGATTTGGGAGGGACTGCGATCTTCTGCGATCTTCTCTTCCAGCTTGGGTCTCTCAAAATGTCGATGGACATCCAACATCCTTCGAGACCCTGTGTTTATGTGCCCTACACTGTGTCATGCTGTACCCTACGCTAATAATCCACTAGTGTATGGTAGCGCTCGAAACATTCCCCGATGCAGAGACCAGGTTGGTCAGGACATTTGGGACAACGGGTGTCACGCCTAAATCCGCGCTTGCTACAGACACGACATCTTCTTTGGGGCCATCTTTGGGTAGGGGTACTCGGGAGGACATGTGAAAAATGCCTCTCATGCAGCCGGCTCACTGCATCTGGAAGGGGAAGTTGGGCAGGCATGCCCCCTGGGTACAGGTAGGCAAGGATGATCTCTTCCTGGAATTCCCGGAAAGATCCAGTTCGTCCTGACGCCCTGTATAGGACAAAGGCGTTCAGCATAGCCAATTGGTATAGGTAAACAGACACTTTTTTGTACCAGCGTCTGGCTTTACGGGCAACTAAATACGGCGCCAAAAGCTGGTCGTTAAGGTCCACCCCTCCCATATTAAGGTTATATTCGTGGACACAGAGGGGTTTCTCCATAACGCCAGTTGCCGTAGGAATTTGGATCGTCGTGTCTGGGTGAAGGGAGGACAGAACATAAACATCCCATGTATCCTTCCACTTCACCGCAAGCAATTTGTCCGTTTTCAAGCAGGCTCTCGCCCCCCGACTAAGACGGGAATCTACAAGCCGTTGGGGGAAGCCCCGGCTATTAGGTCGCACGTTGCCACATGCGCCAATTTGTAAATCGAGAAGGTGACTAAATAGTGGCACGCTTGTGTAAAAGTTGTCCACGTACAAATGGTACCCCTTTCCGGATAAGGGTGACACCAAGTCCCAAACGATCTTACCGCTGCTCCCTATGTAGTCTGGGCAGTTGGGGGGCTCCACACAGCTATCTTTTCCCTCATAGACCCGGAAACTAACTGTATAGCCTGTGGCCCTGTCACACAATTTATACAGTTTGACCCCGTACTTGGCACGCTTGCTGGGGAGGTACTGTTTCATAGCAAGGCGGCCAGTAAATTTAATCAGGGACTCGTCAACGCAGACAACTTGTTCGGGGGTAAACAAGGCTGCAAACCGCTGATTGAAGTGGTCTATGAGGGGCCGAATTTTGTGGAGCCGATCGTATGCAGGGTCTCCCCGAGGACGACAGATTTCATTGTCGCTGAAATGCATAAATCGCAGAATTTGCTCGTATCTCGTCCTGGACATAGAGGCAGAGTACATGCGCATATGGTGAACTGGGCTAGTGGACCAATATAGCCGCAATTCACTCTGTTTAGTTATGCCCATGTGGAGGGAAAGGCCCAGAAAGATCTTAAATTCGGAAACCGTTATAGGTTTCCAGCCAAATTGTCTGGCAAGGTGTGAATTTGGGTTGGCGGCGATGAACTGTTGTGCATATAAATTTGATTGATCCACAATAGATCTGTAAAGATCTTCCGTGAAGAACAGCTCAAAAAAGTTCAGGGGCGTAAAACCAGCTGTCTCCACGTGGATTCCAGGTTGGGCGGTGAATGGGGGAAGTACTGGCGCTGTAGTATCAGTGGGTTGCCAATTAGGAAATGCCAGCGCATCAGGGAGGGCACTATGGGCTCTACGGGCCTGTCTTCGAATACGCGGTGGCTGCGGGCCACTACTTGTGCTAGCCACCGCACCAGCTTCAACTGCACTTAGGGGACTCGCCACGTCACCAGGTCTTACTGCAGTGCTGGTTGTACTAGGTCCAGGTTGTACTAGGCCGCTGGCGCTTGCCAGGTCGCCAGAAGGATGAGCGGCACTAGTACCCACACTCTGCTCCATACGAGCACCCTGCGATTCCTGCATCTCAACAACTTCAGAATGGGGTCGGGTACGCCTGGGTCTAACAGGGACCCATCTGTCGTCTGAGCTATCTGTCAGGGAGCCGCTGCCGTCATCAGGTTCATATACTGACACTAATTCGGTCATTGTAGCTTCCCCTTCGCTATCAGATGACTCGGTCAGCATATAACTGATAAGCTCTTCATCCCTGTACGAACGTTTGGTCATTTTGGTAACTAAATTTACCCGTACAGTGATGCGACTCACAGGTAATAAAAGCACCTGGTTGTCAAAGATTATTTCAAGCGCTAAAAAACTGCTAATGCTAGCAGGGATCAGGCCTGACTCTGCTAACACAGCGGTTTTGTGTCTTGTGTTTTTTTGCAAGTGACAGTAATCTATTGATTACTACACTTGCCTGGGTGAAAGGGTTAAACGCAGGTGCTGGCCGGAATCAGTACTGATCGTGCAAACACCGCGTTTTGGGAACCCTAAACTATGGGGGCGCTAGTATAGTTCTGATCAGATCAGATATTGATCTGTTCAAACACTATACTAGAAATGGAAGTGTAGGTGCGTGCGTGCGTGCGTGCGTGTGTGGCAATCAAGGGGTTACTTCTAAACTATGCGCCGGGGATCTGAGGGGGGTGGCGGGGACCCTAAACCTCCTTTGGGAAAGAAACTAGCTAGCTAGCGCAACCTCAAGTCACAATGACACCAATACAAAATACAGTAAAAACAGTATATTATGTGTGTATTAGTGCTAATGTGACAGAGGGTGTAGGGGTTAACGGGATGTGATCAGGGGGGGATCAGGGGTTTAAATCCTTATTGGAAGGGACTGGCGGGTATCCTAAGGATAAAAGGAACGGTGGCAAGCGCTAAACCTGGTCACAAGTCACACTTATACGGGTATATAGAAAATGCTATATACTGTATACGGTGTGCGTTGTGGCAGGGGGTGTAGGGGTGATCAGGGGGTGATCAGGGGATTAAATCTTTATTGGGCGGGTGGCGGGGACCCTAAACCTCCTTGGGACACAAACTTAGTCGCCTGCGCTAATTCTGATCACAATGACACTAATACAAATATACAAAAACACAGTATATTACGTTTGTATTAGTGCTGATGTGACAGAGGGTGTAGGAGTTTAACTAGCGGTGATCAGGGGGGGATCAGGGGGGATCAGGGGCTTAAATCTTTATTAGGGGGGGTGGCGGGTAATTCAAGTGGAAAAAGGGGGGTCGCAAGCGCTAGACCTGACCACAAATCACACTTATACGGGTATATAGCAAAATGCTATATACTGTATACGGTGTGTGTTATGGCAGGGGGTGTAGGGGTGATCAGGGGGGGGTCAGGGGCTTAAATCTTTATTGGGCGGGTGGCGGGGACCCTAAACCTTCTTGGGACAGAAACTTAGTCGCCTGCGCTAATTCTGATCACAATGACACTAATACAAAAATACAATAACACCGTATATTGCGATTGTATTAGTGCTGATGTGACAGAGGGTGTAGGGGTTAACGGCGGTGATCAGGGGGGGGGTCAGGGGAGATCAGTGGGTTAAATCTTTATTAGGGGGGGGTGGGGGGTAATTTGAGTGGAAAAGGGGGGGTCGCAAGTGCTACACCTGTTCACAAATCACACTTATACAGGTATATAGGTAACTGCTATATGCTGTATATAGTGTGTGTTGTGTCAGGTGCTGTAGGGGTTAATTGGGGGGGCGATCGGGGGTGAAATGTGCCTATCTACCTGTGTGTGGGTGTGCTTGGTGCAATACTCACAGTAAGATGTGCTCTCCTCTCACGCTGGATCCAAAAAGACCGTTGTGGGGGGAGGGCACATCTCCTCTAAGCCTGTGTTTACATTTCACAGGCTTAGAGGATGATCTGATTGGGCAGGACCGATCAACAGGTCCAGACCAAAAATGATTGGCCTGGACCTGATGACTGATCGGTTCTGAACCCAATCGAGTCATCGTCGGCGGGGGGGACGCGCGGGAGCGCGCACAGGGCCGGCAAATAGTGCTGACGTAGGCCTACGTCAGTTTGCCTGGCCGGGGCTGAGTGCCGACGTAGATCGTCGTGCGCCGGTCGTAAAGTGGTTAACCAAATCCTGCCAGCAGTAGGCATATATGTGGCCTCTCAGTTGGTGGGCTTTAATGCTGAGAGCTTGCATATATACAGCCCTATGTTAACACATCACTGTGTAGTGCTGTGTGTGTACTGTGCTCTCTGCGTACACCTGCCACAGTAACAGGTGGGTACCAGAAAGCTCCTGATGCATACTTGCGCTCATGAGCTTTCTGATCATGTGACCACTGTGACTGCCAATCAACACCAGTCTGTGGCGCTATGTTTATAGGCACCAACAAATGTGAGTGCAATGGTTGCTTTATAATTATAACAAATACTTTTTAATGGTTTTACACGATGAGTCTCTTTTCTGTTTCCTGCTTTCTATCCTGTGAGATGAGTCCTGTGAGTCTGGGAGAGTGGAGGATCAGACTATAAGAACTAACAAAGCAAGTGTGGCCTTTGTTTCTTTAGGAAGGTCCCTGCTCTCTGGTGAGCTTATGCTGTCTAAGGGGTGAGCACAAGTGGATGGTGCACTGGTGAAATTTTCATTTCAGGTGGAGCATTTGTGGAAGTTTGGAAAATGTCACCATCTTGAACGGCATATTATTTGAACTTTTAATTTATGATAACAGATGGTGGAATGGACACTATGGTTTATTTGCATGTATTTGGATTTGTCTTCACATATGAGTATAAACCTGTATTTTAAGCACTGTGTGATTCACATTTAATCTATAAGAAGATTTAAGATGAGGTATTAGTGTTGCCTTATGCCCCATACACACGTGCAGATTATCTGCAGACTTTTGTCTGCAGACTTACCTTTTCTATGTAGTGCAAGGGCCTGCCGGATTGCATACAAATTGAAAGTGTTTAGGTTTGACCTCATATTATATGGTTTTGGTAAGTCTGCAGACAAAAGTCTGCAGATAATCTGCACGTGTGTATGGGGCATAACTCACACTGTTTCAACCTGGTAGTATATTACCACTTGAGTTCAGGAAGTTTTAACTCATTTATAACCAGAGCATTTTTTGCTATTCAGCACTGTGCTATTTTAACTGCAATTGCGCGGTCATGCAACACTGTACGAATATTTTTATTATTTATTTATTTTTTACTATATAAATAAAAAGACCAAATATTTTGGAAAAAATATATATTTTCTACTTTCTGGTATAAAACAAATCCAAAAAAATCACATTTCTTTGTGAATTGAGACTAAAATGTATTCTGCTACATGTCTTTGGTACATAAAAAATCAGAAAAAGTGTACATTATTTGGTTTGTGTGAAAGATATAGAGTCTACAAACTATGGTATATACAATGTATATTTTTGAAAATTTATCAATCTTGATGTACCTGAAATGCCAGGACAGTACAACACTTACCCAAATTACCCTTTTTTGGAAAGTAGACAGTGCAAGGTATTTAGTTAGAGGAATAGTGAGTTTTTTAAATTGTAATTTTTTGTCTCAATGTTTTGGAAAAATGAAGGAATTAAATAAAATACATTTTTTTTTTTACATACTGTCACCAGTGCAGTACAGCATCAGCATATAACTGGTGTTGCGGTGATCAGAAATACCAACTGGTAACAGTATGTAAAAATAAATAAATACTTTTTTATTCCATTTTTTAAACCTTTTACTTTTATCTTTTTAACTTTTTTTTCTTCTCTTACTATTTTTCACATCCTGTCATCAAAGTAGCTCAGTGTCACTATAATGACATTATACTACTCTGGGGGGTGATCAGGGATTTTTTTTATCACACTACTATTGCTTTTACAGTGATGATCACTCTATAACATGGGTGCTCAACCTGTGGCCCTAGAGCTGTTGCGGAACCTCAAGTCCCATCAGGCCTCTGCCTTTGGGAGTCATACTTGCAACTATTCAGCTTTGTAATGCCTCATGTGACTTGTAGTTCCGCAACAATTGGAGGGCCACAGGTTAAGCACCTATGCTCTAAAAGCACTCTATAAGCAATAGTTTTAGCTGTCATGAATGGGTTAACCATTTATGAACAGCTTGCTTATGGTTGTGATCTGTGATTGTCTACAGTTAATCACATGTCACAGGTAGCCAGGTACCATGTGATTGCTTTAGGCCAATTAGAGATCACAACAGTAAGCAAGCTGTTCATGAAGTGAAAGCCATTCATGACAGGTTGTTTAAAATGTTATCATGTGATCGCTATGACAGGAAGACAGTTTCTCGCTGGGCAGTCTCTCTCACAAGGTAACTTTAGTGTTGCTCTTTGGTACAGTCCTCTTTTCCACTCTACCCGCAACCTGGAAACTTTGTAGCCATTCTCACATGTTAATAGCCCTTTCCACTTGGGTCCTACATGGTTATCATTGTTACAATACCTTCCCTATAATCTAGTAGAAATGTCCCAAACCTATTACAATGGAGGCATAGCTGTAGGGGGTTACCCTATGGCCAGGTGCAGGGGTGGGGGGAGAAGCAGCAAATGGAAGTGGTGAATACTACAGCCAGAGGGAAGAGCAGGGAGAAGCAAAACATGTAGAATATACAGCTATAGGTTGTCTGCCCTAGCCCTTTCTGAAATCAGGACTGCTTCCGGAAAAATGAAATACAGAAAAGTAGGGGTAGAGGTGATTTATTTGTAGAGGAAGAAGGTGGCAAGCATTGCTGTTTTTGTCTTTTCTTCCTCCACCACTATTGTCTTCTCCTTCATTCCCACCACAATCTCCTCTTCTACCACCTCCACCTCCTACTCTGTTTCCTCCAAATCCACCATACATCTGCTTAAATACCCATCCTGTCCTTTACCCTTATGTGGAGCATTCTCCTGTTGTCTTCATTTCCCTATATGTGTAAGCTGCTTTTTTATTTTGTTTTTTTTTGTATGTTTTTTTTTATTATTTTTTGCTTGTGATTTCTCAGGGCAACAGCAATGTACACTTGTTGCTGATACATGCAAAGCTGCCCTTTGTTTGCAGCACTTCACCACCTACTGTGCTTATTTGGAAAATAATGTACACCAAAGCACCACAACCCTATTGCCAAAGCTAACAAGATTTCAGCAAATACCTTTATTAAACAATGAGAAGTAGATGTTCTGTACATAGAGGTAGTAGGCCTTTTCATGTTTTTGTTTTTGTTTTTTTGACAAGCATTAATTATTAATATATATACTGGCTTTTATTGGCAACAGCAGGAGCCGAAGGTTCCCGGTGCCTCAGCAAAGCCAGTGAAACCCAGAAGTGAGTGAAGAGCTGCAGACATGCACAGCTCTGGATCAAATGAGGGTTCAGGTAAGTAAAAGGGGGGGGGGGGTAACGGAGGATGCTGATGTTTAAACATTGTTTACCTTAATGCAAGGAATGCATTAAGCTAAAAAATATTTAGGCTTTAGAACAACTTTAATTCCAAGAGTACCTTACTCTTACAACTTGTAAAATAAATTTTGGGGAAATAGCATGTATTATTTATATTGTTGTTATTCCACACAGAATAATAGAAAAGATACATTTTTATGAAGCCATAATGTTTTAGATCACTTTATTCCTGTACAAAGAAATCAGTCCGTTTTGAACAGCTCCAACAAATGACTGCACTCTCCCTCATTTAATTGTGTTATCTGATTGCTAATTTTAATGGTAAATAAAAATATTTTAATGAATATTTTCTTACAGCTGCTGCAAATATCCCAGTGAAATTCCATTTTGATTTGTATAATTCAGATGTTTTACAAGGGTCATTATAAAAAAAGAACCGAAAGAAAACAATGTCCTATTTGTATTCTTAAGGACTTTGTGAACCATCAACATTAATGGATTATATTCTGCTAAACAGAATACTCATCTGAATTTCAGCTTTCTGATTGGTCCAAAACAATTTGTTAATTCCCTTGAAATTGCCCATTGCTCAAATTGAACTCTACACAATGATTGTAGAGAACAGACTGAAGCTGTTACAATTAATGAACTTCAATAGCACCATTTGTTTCCATTATCTACTAAAATGCACAATGAGACTTCTCTTCAACTATGGACAGCTAATTAACACATCTGTGCTGCCATTTTCCTTATGTGTGAACTGGCATGAATAAATAAAATCATTTTTAAGTAGATGTTGAAAATGAATACTAGATTGAAATAACTGTCTTTGTTGCAAAAATACTAGACTAATCTGTCTCACACATTGCCCTGTCTCACATGGTCAGGGCACAAATGATAATAGTAACTAGTTCAACCAACCATTCTTGGCTGTAATGCCAACATTCATCTAGACAATTTTGAACTACAAACCCTCAAACCTTATCAAAGACATTAAAATGTAATGAAAAACAAATAATTTTGTTCATGCAGCGATATTTTAAATTGATATAAGCTATAGACAATGGGTGGCAATCAATTTTCAGGAGACAATATTACAACCAAAAGGTCCTCCCCTTGGTTTAATGTCATAAAACTTGAGAACAACAGCTTAGCAGTAATATATCAAAATTCACTGAATCAGGATTATTCCATTTTATTTTAACAGAAATTGTAGGATGAGTATTAAATATTTTTATATTTTTTAGATACCAGTTTTTTGTCTTTCTATAACATCTGCTTGGAGCATCTTAATAACACGCTTTAAAGGATCTGTTGATCTGTTGAGGCCTTTGAAAATAACTCCTTTCTTGAAGACTTTACATATGTCAAAGATTAATTGACAGGAGCCTAAAATAGAGATCATCTAGAAACATGCAAATAAGATAACAATTATGAATAATAACTGTAGGTTCAAAAGTTTGAAAACTCACTAGTAATCCTTAAAACTCTAGCACACATGCCACAGTAGAAACAATCTGCATTGTTGTTGTCATCATACCTATTCAAAACAGAACATTTTGATTTGATAGAACTGACAGTTAGCATTGCACAAATAACATGTCTTTTAGAGAGGAAAATGTTTTCATCACTACAAAGATGATTTTTAAAAATCCAGTCAGGAATTAAAAAAAAAGAAAAAAAAAATATATATATATATATATATATATATATATATATATATATTTCTTGTGATAGAATAGCTGCAATACTCACTGCTATGTTGGTCAGTGTCTCTTACCTTGACTCCTTTCCCGCGATATATCCTCTATCTGACTCTTTGGGTTTGATTTATTAAAGGCAAATAGGCTGTCCACTTTGCAATGGAATTTGTTCCAGAGCTTAGTTTCCCTTTGCAAAGATTACTCAATCACATGTAAGGAAAATGAAACAATTCAAAATTTTTGCACTAGTAGCAGTTTAAGACTGAACTGCTAGCAAAGGAAATTATACATGCAATTTCAAAGCAATCAATATATATATATATATATATATATATACTGTATATATATATATATATATATATATATATAAAATTGCAGCCTTTATTTTCCTTAACATAAATAATTGCAGCCTCAATTGAGGCTGCAATTATTTATGTTAAGGAAAATAAAGAAATTGCATTTTTGCTTGCACGTGATTGGATGATAGATCAGCAGAGCTTCACTTCATTCATAAGGTCTGGTGCAAGTTCCTTTGCAAAGTGCAATTCTACTTTCAAAGTGAACAGCCTATTTGTCTTTAGTATTCTTTACCTTCCTACACTTCTGGGATTGTTGGATGTCTCTTTTCCCTGCTGTGCTTTGTTCTCTCCTCTGGCTCCTACATTATTACAGGACACTGCATTAATGTAGGTGTCTGAGGAGCCACAGCACGTGGCAGGGGACTCAAACATCTGACATTCTGAAACTTTTGAATGCTTAACATTTTAATGGATGCACTTATAGAGCAGAGGGTTTGTAAGTGACACAAGCCACATGAGAGGTGAGTATAATCACTTTGCTATTTCCACAAACTCTCATTTCAATAATTTTGGCCAACAACAGGGTCGTTTAAAATTAATTTACAGAGGCTAAGAGAAGCAAAATAAATGTCTTTTAAATATGGAGAATGAAAGATTGTGGGATCCACACATACATCTGTTCAAATGATGAATGAGTAGCTTGAACTGACTAGTAAGGATGAATTTCACCCCTGTATTCACACCACAATTAAAGATTGAAGATACTATAGATCAGTATGCATCTGTGTGTAGGAATGTAGCCAACTTTCAATTTCTACTTGGATTTTGTAGGGACAAACCCACATTGGTCCCATCAATAAATATTATGCTGATGGTCATCACATATCCAAGATTTAAAAAATGATAAATGGACAGCACTCTTCCACCCTACTTCTCTGATGTCTCTTCTTCATGTTTGAGTCACTTTGGGTTTGATTTACTAAAACTGGAAAGTGCAAAATCTGGTGCAGCTGTAATGGTAGCCATCAGCTTCTATCTTAAGTTTATTCATTTAAGCTTTGACTGGAAGCTGATTTGTTTTCTATCTACTTTTAGTAAATCAACCCCTTTCTGCCAGCCTGTTAATGATCACCACTTGACTCAGATTCAGAGGCAAGCAGTAGTTTTGGCTCCCTGGACACTCTCACCTAGGATTTGACCAACTCTACCCATAGCACTTTCAACTCCTCAAGACACCATAAAGGTTAAGTGTCCTCATATAAACCTTCTTACTGAGCTATAGCTTGAGTAGATCCAGGTAAAAACACTTGTGTCTCTGCTGTTTGAAAGAGAAATTTGAGAATCAAAACTAGCAGAGATTGATAGCCTGGGGTGCAAAGATGAATGAATTGTTCAGCAGCTGACAATGCCAACAGTGTGGTTTGTACTGATTTTAATGCTGGTACTTTGCTAAAAGTTTAGAAAGGGCTCCTCCATTGGCACAGAGGGTTATTTATCAGTTATAAGGCCACCGTGTTTTGATGAGGCCCATATTTAATTCTAATTCCTGTAAAGTAAAGTTAATCCCTCAAAAAATAAAGTATATTCTGTATATATTTTAGAGTTTGACTGGGTACATTTTTTTACCTTTCTTTGCAAACCAATAAATATGACACAAAATATTTCTATTATTTTGTGACCTTGAGAACAATAAAACAGTTATATGTTATTTTTTGAGTTAATATGAATACTGTATTTGCATATAACACAAAACAGCAATTTACATACGGAAAAAGGGAAAAAACTGCGCTAAGTAGAAAATATAATATAATAAAGTAAAATAAAAAGTGACCTATCGTCATCTAAAGCAGCAACTCAGCTATAAGATATACACAGTAAAAAAGATAAAGGTGTAAAGGAGCTGCGCTAAACACACATATATTTAGTGTAACATTCAAGAAAATATATATCATTCAAAAAAGGGGTTCAAGCATTAAAATAATAATACCAATATACAATGGTCCCAAATCAAAAATAATATTCAGTGCTTGTGGGTGAAAATAAGTGACAAAAACACCAGTGAAAAAAAAGTAGAAAAGGTATTCTCCAGTGTAACAATATCGGATCACCACAACGAGTGCAACCTCCACCTGATAAATTGCACGCTTACCAAATGGTATTGACCCCCTATCACGGAGGGTCAAATCCACTTGCGGCAACTACCCAGCCAGGGCCTTTGATCCTGCCATCAGGATGGTTGGGCTTCTAGAACTCCTCAAGGTTCCCAATGAATTGAAAGGGCAAAGTTCTTCATATGAGCCTCAAATAAATGTGAGCCTTCTACTTTTAACAAATTAGCAGGTAGCAGACAGTAATCATACTGCGTGGCAAGCTGAATCCTGAACAAGAAGGAAAAACTTCCTTTCAGGATTGAGGCTCAAATGAAGCACTTTGCACTTTCAGTCCATTGGGAACCTTGAGGAGCTCTAGAGGCCTAACCATCCTGTAGGCAAGATCAAATACCTTGGCTGGGTAGTAGCCGCAAGTGGGTTTGACCCTCCATGATAGGGGGGTCAATACCATTCGGTAAGCGTGCAATTTATCATGTAGAGGTTGCACTTCCCACATGGAAGAAAAATATATTTAAAATATATTTTAATTTTTTTTTTATTTTTCCCAAATATATTGGACATATATTTGAAATGCTACAATTTTGGCCATATTCAATATATTTCTAAAAAGATTTTCCCAAAATATATCGGAAATATATTTTTCTTCCATATGGGTTGTTGTGGTTATCTGATATTGTTACACTGGAGAATAACTTTTCTGCAATTTACATACTGCAAGAACTCTCGGGATGGGATGAAAAATCAATTGGGTGGTTTCTGAAACTATTTACATAAAACAAGTTGTGTTACTCTGATAACGTAAAACAGTCAGTGTTGATAATCTTCAGGTGACAAAAATTATCAATTTGGCCATGTAGAAAACAGAGACCAGGTACATAGTATTTTACCCTGATGTCCTACTTATATCCCAGTTCTACCTGTACTGATCCTATTTGAAGTAGACCCTACCGGCCTACCTTCCTCTCTTCACCTTTGTGCGTGGCATTATTGTAAGCAGGACGAAATTGGCCAAGGATGACTGACTGATGCACCCCATGCAAGATTGTAATGCAAGACACTTGTGACCAGCTCTTCCTGATAGCATTTGTGCTCAAGAAAAGCCACAATAGAAAATTGCAGTCATTTTGTTCTGCATTTCTTTAAAATAAATGAGCTAGCTTAACCATACCAACTTGTCTGACTAACTGCTTCAAAGACCAAGTAAACACAAGGAACACTTTCAAAACTGAGAGACTACCAATTTTCAGAGAACTGCACAAATGAAGATTAAATGTAGTGAATATTTTTATGTGTACGGTCATAGATTTGCTAAACATCTGGCTCCAGCAAAAACAACCAGATGCATGCTGAACAGAGATCTGCTTATCTCTTGCTCTTTGTTCTTACATTGCTTACCAATGAAGCTCACTGGCGCCCATTATGTGTACTGCTACATATTTGGCCCAGTGTAAACTTTTACACCAATTAAATAGTATACCAACAATTGGTCATTTCAAAGTTTTTTTTTTAGGAGCTAATTGCTTTGATTCTAGCAGAGGCTGAACCTTTCTGCCCCCCCCCCCCCCATGATATAATTTTCCCAGCCCTCTTACTCTTTCCTAATGGAAAGTAAAATCACTGGATGCCATCTGACACCTTTACTTTCAATTAAACAAAGTCTTTATTGAGAAAAAGGAAACTCAAATACATGGAACATAAGTGCTCATTTGGAAAAAACAAGATGAATAACAGAACATCTTAGGAATACAGCAGGTCATACACAACAAGTACATAACATAGCATAACATCTCAGTTGCGGTGGAGGAGGCAGGTTGGTTCGACTGCATCATATGTAACTCATGGGCATTGCCCCATTCGTGCTCGTAAGTAGCCCCATGTACCGAGCTGGAAGGGCAGCAACAGTATGTAATTTTAAAAAGAGAGAACAATATATACCACATTTGCAAGTCTAAATACATGTCTCCGGGGTCTGCCCCCATCTGTCCCAGATTTTGTTATACTTGGTTGGGCAGCCTTGGTGGGTATAAATCAATTTTTTATAGGGTAAAGTTGCATTGACTTCTCTGAGCCAGTCATGGAAATCGGGGGGTGTGTCCCGCATCCATTGTCGTGCAATACATTTTCTGGCAAGGAACAAGGTCTCATGTAAGAACTGGGTAGTGAATTTATCTACACTTATGTCAGGAAAAATTCCTAATAAGCATGGCTTCTGGGCCAGTGTTAGAGGAGAGCCCATGGTATCATGGAAAAATCTGACCACTTCTGCCCAAAATCCTTGCAACATTCGGCAATTCCAAAGGAGATGGTAGAAAGTACCCGGTTCCCTCCCACACATGGGACAGAATTCAGAGGTATCGCTTCTATATCTGGCCATCACGATAGGCGTCAGGTAAGCTCGATGAAATATATACAGTTGAGTCAGTCTGTCTGAAAGTTACGGGGAAGCCAATTTACAGTCATCAAGGGCATCTTCCCACTCCTAATCATCCATATTCCCCACATCTCCCTCCCACTTAGTTTTAATGGCATAGGCCAGAACCGTAGAAGCTGGCAGGAGGAGTGCATTATAAAGGTGTGAGATGAGCTGGTTGGACTCTGATCCCCTAACCACCTCAAGTATGGAGATCGGGGCTATATCCTGCACTGGTTGGGAGAATCGAGAGGAGAAAGCATGTCGGACTTGTAGGTATCTGAAGAACATGTGGTTAGGAAGGTCATATTGCTGTTTTAGGGCATTGAAGGATTTAAGGGTACCATTTGTAAGTATCTGGGCTAGAAAGCTTATTCCATACTGGGTCCAAGCATGTGCGTCAGGAATGGAGGCGAACTCGGAAAGACAGGGATTATGCCACAGTGGCGTGTGTTTGTGAAACGAGGGAGGGTCCAGTTTGGTGGACACCACGTCCCAAATTCGTCTGTACTGAAACAACATGGACGTTCTGTCTCCATGGGACTCGGTCCCGCGCACGCCTGTTAGAATTATCGACAGCGGGTCAGCAGTTGCATGGGCCCAGGATGGAGCAAGAAGGGCCAGAAACCTCTCTCTGATGAAAAACGAATTTATGCAGCGCTAGCTCAAATAAAGTGTAAAGTGCTGTGATATAAATACAATATTCAATATTTTATAAAGTGCACACTGTATGATCAAATGTAAAAAAGTGCTATGTGCTAAAAAAATCTCTGAGCAATAACAAATAAATAAATATATAGATAAATATATTAGTGCACAATAAACAAAATAGGTGGTTAGAAATAGTCCAAATAAATATTCAGTGCTTGAAAAGAGTCCTTAAAGTGATCCAATTGAGGTGCCAAGGTGCCAAATAATTAAGGTGCTTGCAGAGTGATATGGTGCCCCTCAAGGTTCCCCACTCACCAGATTGCAGATAATAATAGACCTTCAAAATTATTGCACATTGCCCGGGATCTTTACAGGACCAGAACTTCTCCTATGTAGCCTTGGAACTTTTTGGGTCAGCTTCCGCTTCCACCGTTAAACAAAAGAATGGCCATACATGGTGAAGTAAGTATGAACAATTTTTATTCCCAAAAAAATGTTCAGATGGGTACTCACAAGCATAAATAGAACTCAGGCATATACAGGGAACTCGTGTGGCGCCGCTCTCGGCGTGCGTTCCACACACAGGAAGTTCCTGACCGGAAGTGACATTTGTTTTGGTCCGCAACCGGAAGTGCGTCAACGCGTTTCGCGTCAATACAGCGTCTTCAAAGACATCACTTCCTGTTAGCGGAGGCTCTTTATATCGTAGCCTCTCGATGCTAATTTCCGGAATCTAATTGTTTAAACTTTAACAATCGATCGTAAACCATATAACTTATCTAATGGCATTGTTATAGTGGAATTACTCATCTATAACCTTTGTTATTTAATTGATAAATCTATAATATTGATGAACGATTGATACGTCCGGGCATCACTTCCTGTACACAAAGCTTATTTAACCCATTGTTAATCCTGCTGTTTTACAATATTAAAAACATCAGAAATATTAATATTTTATTGTGTTCTCATTATCTGATTATTCAATTTTATTACTAAGTTTAATAATGATAATAAAAATATTAAAAAATCGTTAAAATCAATCTTGAATTAAAAAGATAAACATTAAAAAATATATTAATAATAAAAACAATTATAATAATAGAAAAACCTATAATATATTCCTATGAATATTGGGACAATTAATATTTTAATAATATGATATGCACAAATCATTAGAACCATTATATAAAAATTAATATATAATCTTGAGTTATAAAAACATATATATATGTATGGAGAGGAAAAATGGTCATTGGAGGAATGTAATAATATAATAGTATACATAGTCAAATGTAAATTTCTATACTAAAACTAATAAATAAAGAGTTAATTAAAAGCAGTTGAGAGGAGATTATATTATATGCATTTTTACCATTAAAGGAATAAAAGATATTTTGGGAGGGCTACCAATTGGATAGGAAACAGTTAACATCTAAGTCTACGTTCAATCCTTTGGGTTTGAGTGTCTCCAAACGATGGATCCACTGGGTCTCATTTTGTGACACTGCTTTTTTTAGGTTGCCACCCCTCCAGTGGGGTTCTATTTTGTCTATGGCACAGAAGGACAAAAGGGTGGGGTCACTATGATGGAACAATTTGAAATGGTGGGAAAGGCTGTGGTTTTTAAACCCTTTCTTTATATTGGAGACATGTTCTCTCAGTCTCACCTTCAGTTCCCTAGTGGTCCTACCCACATATTGTAGTCCACATGGACAAGAGAGAAGGTAAGTCACATGTGTGGATGAACAAGTTATAAATTTATTGATTTTATACATTTTACCATTAAAAAATGATTTAAAATTCATATTTTTCCTTTTTCTAAACCTAGAGGTGCGGCAGATCATACACCTGCCGCAGCTAAAAAACCCATTCTGATCCCAGAATGTGCCTATTTTTTTAGGTGGATTAACCACATTATGTGCTAGTTGTAATCTGAGGGTTTTAGGCTTAGTATAAATGAACTGTGGTTTCGAGGGAAGTAAAGTTTTAAGAACATTATCTTTTAATAAAAGGTGCCAGTGCTTTTTTAAAATCTTCTCCATTTGGGTGTGTTGTCTTGAAAAGCTGGTGAGGAATGCCATACTAAAATCTCTATTGGTCTTTTCTTTTTTCTTGAATAGATCCTTACGTTCAATATTTTTAACTTTTTTCTTGATTTTTTCCAAATCTCTTTTCTTATATCCCTTTTCAGAGAATTTATTTATGATTACTTCTGCTTGTTCATCGTAATCACTTTCTTTGTCGCAATTCCTTCTTATCCTCATTAGTTGGCTACTAGGAATTGTATTGAGCCATCTGGGATGGTGGCAGCTACCTATGGGGATGTAGCCATTGGCATCCACTTCTTTAAAATAGGTTTTTGTAAAAAGTTTGTTAGAATCTTTAAAAATACAAAGATCCAAAAAATTGATACCTTCCAAACTATTTGTGTGAGAAAAAGAGATGTTATATTTGTTGTTGTTCATAGATGATAAAAATTGATCTAATGTATTCTGGGTACCCCTCCATATAATAAAAATGTCATCTATGTATCTCTTATAGGTGATGAGTTCCTTAGGTCTATTTTTAAAAATTTGTTCACTCTCCCATTTCCGCATAAATATGTTTGCTATGGATGGAGCATATTTTGCTCCCATGGCAACTCCTTTCTTTTGTCTATAATAATCTTTCTCATGCCAAAAAAAATTGTTGCTCATTGCGAGGTCAAGTCCTTGTAGTATAAATTCCTTTTGTTTCGTTTTTATTTCCGTCTGGTCCAGGGCCCATTTTGCTGCTTGTAATGCATGATCCTGCTTAATGTTTGTATAGAGGGAGTTGACATCTACTCCCACTAGAATGTCACTTTCCTCTGTTTTAATATCTTTTATAATTTCCATAAGGTGTTTGCTATCTCGCAGGTAAGCCAATCCTTCCTGTGCTAGTGGCTGAAGAAAACAGTCCAAATATTCTCCCAGACGTGATAAAAGGGAATCCACCCCGCTCACAATGGGCCTGCCAGGTGGATGTTCCTTGTTTTTGTGTATTTTGGGCAGCTGGTATATTACCGGTACTCTGGGTGCATCTGGTACCAGGTACCTACTTTCCTTCTTGCTAATAATATTTTCTTGGCGTGCCCATTTAATAAGTCTGGTAAGTTTAGCTTTGTATTTCTTAGTAGGGTTCCCTTTTAATTTTTCATATGTCTCAGGATCATTGACCAGTCGGTTTAATTCATTCAGGTAGTCATTTTTATTTAGGATTACAAGGCCGCCTCCTTTGTCTGCGGCCCGTATTACTATGTCTTTTCTTTTTTCCAATAGTTTAAGACCTCTTTCTATGTCTTCTTTTTTCCTGGAATTTTTTATTTTCAGACTATCCAAATCATTTTCTACCATAGCTTTAAAAACATCTATAAATTGATTATTTAAAATTTTGGGGTTAAAAACAGATTTGTTTCTCAATTGGGTATAAGTGAACTCTCCTAAGGGTGCAGTGTTGGATGTATTCTTTCCTGCATAATATTTTTTGATATTTAATTTTCTCACAAATTTTTGGAGATCGATATAGGTATCGAATTTATTTAGATTTTTTTCTGTCGCGTATTTTAATCCCAAACTTAAAACTTTGAGTTCATCCTCGGTAAAAGTGGCAGTGCTTAGATTAAAAATTCCTTCTGTTAATTTGTTCTTTTTCTTTTTCTGCCCTCCTCTACATCCTCTCTTTCTTCTTCTCTTTCCTCTCTCACATATTGTGTTTGTTCCATCTGGGGCCAGGGTCTCCAATCGTCTCTCCGGTCCAGATGGTAGGGGTTCCCCCCTCCTCCTCTGTAGTTGGGTGCTCCTCTCCCTCTCCATGGGGGTCTGCCTGATCCCCTCCTTTGAAAATCCCCTCTGTAATTATTGTATCCATAATTGCCTCTGCCTCCTCTGAATCCTCCATTATTTTGTGGACGTCTTGCTCCACGTTGTCCACGTTGTCCTCTATAATTGTTATTATATCCTTGCTGCTGGGGATAATGTTGTTGAGGATATTGTTGTTGGGGAGTTTCATTCCTTAATGGCATAAATCTGTTATTCGTTGGAACATTATACATTGGGGTGTTTGGTTCCGATCTACCGTATGGAGTGAAGTTGGGATTCTCAAATCTTTCCTCTCCATATTCTTCATTCTCATTGAGATTCACTCTGGGGGTCATGGCAAGGGGATATGGAAGACCTCTTTCTGGAGATGAGTCTCTAGAGGCTCCTTCTTGAGGAGGAGCTTCTTCTTGCCATTTATAGATTTTATTAGATTTGTAATCATTTGAATCTCTTAAATATTTTTTCATTTTTTTCCTTTGTGTGTCCCTATCAATTTTTTCAACAAATTCTTGTAGGTTTTTCATTTTTTCTTTGAAATCTGTGGTTTCCTCTAAGTTCACAAATTTTGCCTTAATACCGTTAATATTGGCCTCCAATAATTTTAGTTTCTTTGCTTTCCTGGAGATGAGTAGTTCTAATAGTTTCCTCTCCATAAGGTTAAAGAAACTAAACCACTCCTCCTCCAGGGCCTTATCAGTAAGGCCATCATTGGGGGCCAGGTCCCATCTTAATCTCCTGGGGGTCATACCATCTTTTATGTATTTGTTTAATGTAAAAATGTCCCACCAGGTTCTGACCTGTTTATCCATATAACCTTTCAGTAATTTAAAATCCTGGTGCATAGTCTGTCCAATGTTAGTAGATGAAAAAAATTCATCTGCATCTACTTTCTTGTTATTCATAAAATTAAATATTGCTAAGTGAGCTGCTGGGGGTGATTCCATATTGGAACAAATTAATGTGAAAAACAAAAATTAAACCCGCGCTACACAACGTGAAAATTTAAATAAGAATAAATGCAATAATGGGCAGCTGCTGCAGACACTAAGAAAGTCTTAGGAAAATATGATGAAAAACGAATTTATGCAGCGCTAGCTCAAATAAAGTGTAAAGTGCTGTGATATAAATACAATATTCAATATTTTATAAAGTGCACACTGTATGATCAAATGTAAAAAAGTGCTATGTGCTAAAAAAATCTCTGAGCAATAACAAATAAATAAATATATAGATAAATATATTAGTGCACAATAAACAAAATAGGTGGTTAGAAATAGTCCAAATAAATATTCAGTGCTTGAAAAGAGTCCTTAAAGTGATCCAATTAAGGTGCCAAGGTGCCAAATAATTAAGGTGCTTGCAGAGTGATATGGTGCCCCTCAAGGTTCCCCACTCACCAGATTGCAGATAATAATAGACCTTCAAAATTATTGCACATTGCCCGGGATCTTTACAGGACCAGAACTTCTCCTATGTAGCCTTGGAACTTTTTGGGTCAGCTTCCGCTTCCACCGTTAAACAAAAGAATGGCCATACATGGTGAAGTAAGTATGAACAATTTTTATTCCCAAAAAAATGTTCAGATGGGTACTCACAAGCATAAATAGAACTCAGGCATATACAGGGAACTCGTGTGGCGCCGCTCTCGGCGTGCGTTCCACACACAGGAAGTTCCTGACCGGAAGTGACGTTTGTTTTGGTCCGCAACCGGAAGTGCGTCAACGCGTTTCGCCGTCAATACAGCGTCTTCAAAGACATCACTTCCTGTTAGCGGAGGCTCTTTATATCGTAACCTCTCGATGCTAATTTCCGGAATCTAATTGTTTAAACTTTAACAATCGATCGTAAACCATATAACTTATCTAATGGCATTGTTATAGTGGAATTACTCATCTATAACCTTTGTTATTTAATTGATAAATCTATAATATTCATGAACGATTGATACGTCCGGGCATCACTTCCTGTACACAAAGCTTATTTAACCCATTGTTAATCCTGCTGTCTGACGGCCTGAAGAAGGAGCGGAGCTCCGCAACGTGTCGCCGTTTGATTCCCTGCTGTCTCCGGAAGTGACGTCACAACCATCCGACCGGCGGTCCCACGCTGCTCCACCACCACAGAGGACCTGCACGTCTCCCGCCTCCGACATGAGGCCATCGGCTGTCCTCCCTCATCACAGCGTCACCGCCTGACTGGATGTTCCACCTCGGATGTGACCCTAGAGACCTTCCCCTCTTGGATTTACCAATGCCTGTTTTTATGGACCTCTTGTGAGTAACGATTTTATTGTGTGTCATTAAAATTACTGCTGTGCTACACTCAGATCGGCGCTTGGCTTTCTCTCTCTCTCTCTCTCCTGAAACCATACAGGGTCGCTTCACCCTCTACAAGCCTGCAGCCATCCAAGTGTCCAGCTATTGGATTACATTCCACCACCTGTCCACAGTATATTTTTGCAGTCACTCCACTGTCTGTTTGTGCCACTTCTCTCCCCCCTCTGCCTGCATGGTAGCCAACCAGCTTCTAACTTCAGCTTGTTCAATTAAGCTTTGACAAAAAAGAAATATGGGAAGCTGATTGGTTTTCATGTAGAGCTGCACAAGATTTTGCACTCTCTAGTTTTAGTAAATCAACCCCTATATGTAGAGAGGCTACATAATGTTAATAGAGTGCACCCAACAAACACACCCATTAGTGCAGTAAATACTTTTTTTAAAGGGTTATTATATTTAAACATAAACGTAAAATACAAATATCAACACTTTCAGCCTAAATAAAAAAAATTATAATAATATTAAAATAAAGCAATTTCAATTTCCATCTGTGATCAGATGGTTGCAACATTTAATGAAAATAAAATAGGCAATCTGAATGGTCATAGGAGCAATAACTCTGCTTTAACTCACATTTTCCTACAGCAACATAAAGGATAGATGCAACTGTGTCTTTAGCATTTTTCATTATTATATATTAAAAACAAACACACGTAAAATGGCAGTCTATTACTTTTATATTAGATGGGATCGTCTTGCAGTTGAAATTGTTGATTTAGTTACAAAAAAACTGTACAAATGAACTAAAAAAAATAAGTACCTGAAAAGCATAGATTGGCACAAGGATTATGGCCTCAGATATGAAATATTCTTCTTTAAAAAAAAAAAAAAAAGTGCCCTTTCAATGACATTAGCTTCTTTAATATATCATTGCAAATTCAGCCATCTACAATAATGTTTTGCACCTTTTTTTTCTCATATTATGTCCTTTTGAGAGCAGTTATGAAAGACCAAAACATCCTCACATTTCTTTTGGTTTACTTAAGCCCAGTGGCATTGTCACGTGCCTGGTGGGTAGAGCCTGGATATGCAGAGGAAGGCCTCTCTTACACCTCTGACTCGGGGCCCCTGATAGAGTATACAGGCGGCGCAGGAGTGCAGAGTCTCACGAGTGCCAGTGGATGTGTGGGCTGCTGGACTGCCGGCTAAGTAGAGCACCAGATAGAAGCAGATGACCTAGTAGCAGATGGACCAATGCAGCAACTTGGTAGCTCAAAAGGGACTGGAAGATAAACAGAGTCAGACAAGCCGGGTCATACACAGAGCGATCAGATCAGGTACAGATTGGGAGACAGGAGAATGGTCAAGGAACATGCCGGGGTTAATGAAGGTAGAGAGCGGGAGTAGTCAGAGGCAAGCCTGGTCAGTATGTCAAGAACAGATTCAGGTAACAGAATATACAACATTGAGCAAATCATTATTAAAAACAATACATTCTTCCATGACCTATCTTTTAAAGTAGAACTTCATAAAATAGTCAGTGACTACTTAGAAACCAGCAACTGTTGACACAATACATACTTTGGTCATAAATATTGGTGGGCAGTAACTGGCAGTCAAAATAACATCTACCCCAACAATGGTGGTTAGTGAATGTCTGAAAATTTTACTACCCTCTGGCATTGGTGGCCAATGACTGGTCGGACCAAAAAAATCCCTCTCCCATTGGTAATCAGTGGCCAGCTGTAAACAAGGCCAAGGGCCTTTCTGTCTAAGCCTTTCACCCTCACCCCCACCCCCACCCCCATAACATTTCTCAAGTGGTCTAGTGGGGGAAATGTCCCTTAAATTTCCTCATGGTCTAGGGGGATGTGGTTGGGAGCCAGGCCACAGTCATGCATGGAAAGGCATTGCTAACATAGGCAGTGTCTATAGATAAGCCGGCTCTAACACGGAAGATCAAGCAGGAGCGAGGTTAAACAGCAAACTGGGGTCACAATCAGGAGAAATTCAAAGGGACATTCAGGGACAAGTGGAGTCAGTAATGAGTAGTCAAGCAGAGTAACCAGGAAGCACAGGAACAAGGATCACAGGGAGCTGAAGAACATCCAGTGATTAGCACACATCAGGGCCACATCAGGGCCTCAATTTAATAGGCAACTTGGCACCATTCCCACGATTGGACATGCGCTGTGTGCCTAAAAATGCAAATGTGTGTGCCTATGTGTGCCTGCACAAAGGGATGCGCTGATATCTTTGTGCACACTGGTTATTGCCAAGAGTCTGTCTGATTGCTGACACATGCAAATGAACATTAGCAGAGTATTGCTTTCCTGACAGGTTTTTTAATAGGATGCCTTGCTGCACAGAGCTTTCTGCACCCACCTGCCTCTGCCATCATCTCCTAGTTTGTTGCTGGATAAAGTGACTTTAGGCTTCTTTCAGTGCCAGATGCTGGAACATAAAGACTGTATCAGTACTCTGCATATTGATGCCAGTCACCTTGGGGCACCCTCTAAGTGGTGGTATCTCCTTCAATAACCCTCTGTCTGAGAAGTAAAATCAAATAAAGCTGCATTCCTTATGTGTGCATACACATGTTGTGGGAGAGCAGATCTCTGCACTCTTGCTGTCAGCAGTTGCACATTCTTTTCCTCTCTCACAGGTGACCACTGCTGTAATTTAAACATCATATCTTGGTAGAAAACCTAAAAGTTATTATGAATGTTGATCTTCTGTAGGTATCATCCACAATGCAAATATATAACTAGAGAACAGAAGGTTTTTTGGGACTCTAATTATGCCTCACAGGAGATCGTATAGAATAACACACATAATAATATATGTCATACATTTTTATTACAAAAGTCTTAAAATAAACGACAGCAAACAATACCATGTATCATACAACACCACCAAAATTACCATATTACTGCTAGCTTTTACAGCTGTATCTGAAGCCCAAAGAAAGGTGAGAGGTGGTGTCAAAGGCACATTCTAAACATATCTAAAACTTATAGTGCATTCGTCTTAACCATTGTAGAGCAAAGTTCACAAGTTGTTACAAATAAGATAGAAATGAAAAAGAAAATGAAGGATAACAATGCAAAGAAACAATAAAACCACACGAATGAGCAATCAGGTCTTATTGTGACTAAATATGTTGATTCCATGGACCTCACGTAATCTCAAACTTAGCTAACAAATTATTTAATATGCTTGTTAATCTATAATAAACCATGATTTGATAAGGTTTTCTCTTGACCAACTGCAGAGAAATTTTTGATTTACTCCAAAATTGTAATTCTAGCAACTAGAGGAGCTTACAATTAAACAAAGTGTCCCCTGGAGTTTTTCTAAGATTTTTTTAAGGTCACCATATAAACAAGCACATACAGTATGCTCTAATCCAAAACCCCTGAACCTTTTTAGCCCTACATAGCCACCATGTAAATATATGGTTCCTTCCTCCAAGCATCCTCTAAAACACTGCAATGATTTTCAGGATGTGAATTTAGCTATCTTAGTGGGAACCATCAGCTTGTAATTCGCTTCTATCAATTAGGCCATTTCACGCCAGTCATTTTCTGAAAGCTTGAAGGTTTACTAGTGATCAGTTTCTAAGAGGATCAAGGTAGCTTCTTATTCATTGCAAAAAGGATAGAAAGCAGCGCTAACCACGGTTAGTAAAATGGAAATTAGGAGAACAGCCCATAAGAGAAAGTCATGTTTATTAAGAAAGACATGTATATTGATCAATAAAAAGTTCCAAACCGGTAGCCTATCCAGGCTGAGGGCTCTGGTGGTGAACGGTGCACAACTGGCAGAGCTGCTGGGTGAGGGGTCAGGTAACCGCGATGGCATGGAGAGAGCCCCAGCTGGATGGTGATGCCTGGGGGTTCAGTATGGGACCACCTCCTGCAATGCAGAGCTGAGCGGAGCGGAATCGCCTGGACCGGAAATGACAAACCAGAAATTATGAAACCGGAAGTCAGGACCAGTTTGGAACGCACAGTTTCCATTTTACTAACCGTGGTTAGCGCTGCTTTCTATCCTTTTTGCAAACATTCATGCTGTTATCAGCAATTCCTAAGCAGCAGCACCATTGGTCAGTTGTAACTTTGGAAGTGAGATTGCTACAGCGTTAGTGCTGGAACTTTGGTCTTAGTTTTTTTAGCTTCTTATTCATTGAATGCAGTAACTGGTACACTGGGGTCATACATTCCCTTCAAGCTATCTAAGGTTTCGTATCATTTTTCCAATGGTGTCCACATATTGTCAAGATCATGCAATACTATCAGTCTAAGTAGATATGAATGCATATGCATAAACCTAAACTACTCCTAAGGGGGCAAATTTAAAATGATTTAAATGATGAATGCCACTGCCAAAGAAAATATTCACCAATTTTTTAAATACCTTGGTGGTCTACCAATGATATGAACTCAAATTCATTCCCAACAGGAAGCTCAGGTTTCCAAATAATGGGGCTAAGAATGCATGAAAGGACCTTAAGCTATACTTAGTAGGCCTGAACCACATCATTTTTGGGGAATACGGTTGACAAAGTACTACTTCCACATAGACCCACAGGGTGGCAATCGTTTGGTAGACCCAAACCTCCCAAGGGTTTTGACATGAACAATGTTCTCTTTTTCACACGGTGTCCTTTGGAGCCCTATACCATACAAGTGCACCAAGGCATTTTTCAGTCTATTAATGTCTTTTTTAATTAGAGGGACAGGGAATGTCCTAAACACGTAAAGGATCTGGGGGAGATTCATTTTTATGGCATTGATTTTAGTAAGCCAACAGAGTGGCAAATTTACAATTTCAAGAGGTCTTCTGTTAGTTGTTCAACTATAAACTGGTCAATGTTAGAATAAAGAGATTGCACTTTGGGCATCAAGTTATTACATTTTTTTAAGAAAGGATGGTTTATGACTATTTAAACTTGTAATGGGTTTTAGGATTATCTACCCTCTTTCTAGGCAACACGAGATTTAAGACCTGGAATTTGATTCTCTTACTCGTGGCTTGGACAGCTTAGAAAACAATTCCAAACCTTAAATAAGTTAGGGAGCATAGTAATGGGCTTCAATGAAAACATCAACAAATAATTCACATAATGTGCCTTGTACTGGGCCACAACACACTCCCAGTAATTTATGATCATTATGTACAGTAGAGCAAGTGTTAGAAGCAAATAAAAATAATAGGGGGCAGAAGACACCCCTGCCAAGTTTCTTTGCAAATATTAAAAGATGAAGATAGCAATTCCTTCAGAGAAATCTGAGCTATTGGGGTATCATAAAGAACTTAAAGAAGTTGCAAAAATATTTTTATTAAAATCCATAGAAGAGTTAGGAGGTAGTCCTTGGAAAGGCTATCAAAAGCCTTATGTAAATCGAAAATTGAACTTGAGCTTTACTTTCACAGAAAGAATCCCACTTGGACTGAACAACAGAAAATATGTCTATTGCCTTCCTAATCTGAATCAGTGTCTCTCTATTCCTCATAAACCCAATCTGATCTGAGTGGATATACTTGGCTAAGAATGAACTAAAATTTTGAATTTTAAAATTATATCACAATTAATAAAAAAATGGAGATAAAATTTGTCATATTTGATGTATCTTTACCTGGTTACTTTCATGTTTTTCAGTTATTTTATATTGATATAAATTTTAGTTCATAAAAGGTCTGCAACAAATAAATCTACATATTTCTTTCATGATAGTTCTAAGTCCTTTCTTCTGAACTAAGGTGGGTGTTGGTAAAAATTTGCATAACATTTAAAAAAAAAAGTTTGACTGATGGTTTAACTGATGGTTTTGTGAAAGCCTCATTTTTTGATGAACTAATAATGTTCCAAGCTCTGGGAAAACTGTTTGCACTACTCAAAAGTACCTTCCACCTGGGTTGTGAGACAAAAATGGAATTCTGTATACACTGTTTTGATCCGCCCCCCCCCCCCATCTAATGGATTTGTTTTATGCTCCTTTAACAATAATTTGTACAGTATTCTTAAGACTTACTTACTACACCTGTCTAAAAGCATTGTTTGTCTTTCTCATCTCAACTAAAATTAGATGATTTTAGCCACAAATCTGAAAAATGGTTCATGATTTGACAAGAATGAAGCCAATTGTCATGCACTAGACCATACATGGTAGACGTGCACAAAAATAGAATTTTTGGATACTGTGACAAACAGCCCCTGTCAATTGTGGATGGAGTGTATCTGCCACATAGGATTGTGTGGTTTATGAAGCAAATGGGTGGCAATGGAAGGTTTGTAGCAGGATGCAGGGGGTAACCACTGACCATATCTTGTTCCCCACCTGAGGTATAATTTGTCTTTCTCTGTGTACAAGGGTGTTGCTGAGAAAGAATACAATCAGGCTTTGAGGTAACATGTCTGCAAGTCTAAAGCAGATCCAGCAGGGCCTATTTACTAGCCAGAAGGCTTAATAACTGTTTTGCTGCACTTTTGTTTTGGACTATGTTTCTTGTTTGTTGTAACGATGACCAATAAATACGAGCAGGTAGCCCTTAAACCTACTTGCTGTGTGGATTATCTCTCTGCGAGCTCTCCGCTTGAAGCTGAACCCCACAATACAAACCTATAACTTTATTTACTCTCTTACCTAGGTAAACCACATTAAATCCCCACAACAGGCACTACTGGGCTTTTCGGGGGGGGGGGGGACACTGGGACAAACAAGGAGATTCATTGCTTTTATTTTTGTAGCAACTAGAATCTCTATAGCCAGGTCATGGAAATCTCCAACAATCCCATTTAACCTGTTGAAGACTAAACTGCCATGTATCATGGTTAATGAATGCCTTTCAACTATTTTACACTATAAACTTGCTTTAATTGTGAAAATCTGGGATCCATGGAATAAATACTTCTCTGGAGTCTCAATAAATACCTAAGACAGCACATATCTTGGGATGGATTACACTTCTTTTCTTAGTCTTTTTTTTCTTTTCAACTAATTTGTTTTCTTTTACCTATCTCTGTCAGGCCCCATGGCCCTTAGGGATGATAGCAAGTGGAGTTCATGACAAACCTAGGTCTGAGCTTGTTGGGCACAAACCATAGAAAACTAAGCAACAGTATTTCATATGCTTAGGCATCTATATCTGAAGCATACTTTGCCTTTAACCTACCACTTACCTATTGTGATGAAGGGACCAATTTGGGTGACATTGTTGTACAATGCTGTTGCCCTCCCTATATCTGTAACATTAACAAAGGTGCAGGGTAGGCTTTAGTTTACGTTTGAATATGCTATATATTCCAAATTTATGTCTTCCGTGTTGCACCATGGGAGTACCTTACTTATTAAAAAATGTTTGTGTTATTTTTTAACTTCTTTATATACAGCAAATGCCAAATTTTACCATATGTAATTTGTTTAAATTCTTTGTACTTCATTTGAAACACATAAGAAAATGTATTGGAAAAGAAAATAGATGAAAATAAAAATGGTTGTTTGGAGCTGCAAAAATATTTGCATTACATCTCTTGCAATAATTAAATTAAAAGTCTTGGATATATTATTATGTTTAAGACAAAAATATTTGAATGCTATTTCCCTTTCCTGCAGAGTTAGGTAGGGCTGGAAATAAAGAAATATAAAAAAAGCCATGCCAAATTGAAACATAAAGATGATGCACACTTACAGGAATCAAAGCTTTTATCAACCTTTCATGAGTGATTGGAAAGCAGCATGTGATCACTATCTCTTCATACCTTGCTATATGACTGACTGATATTGTGACAGCCCCAGCACATACGTTGCAACTTACAAAACTTTGAATGATTTTATATAGGATAAAGCTTTTATCTACTACTTTGTGAGTTTGCTCCAGGCAAACTACCTATTCCACAGGATTAAAATACTGTAGTTTGTCAGTAAACTGCTGCTACTGTGATAGAATGTAAACCCCAAATATTGGCCTTAGCCTCTGTGTGTGTAATGTGACTATGAGAAAAAAATATTTTCTAAAATATAACTAAAGAAACAGGGAGAAAGAATAGTGATCAGGACAAGTTTTCCAAACTAATGGGATGATTGCTCCTACTGAGGCTTGCCAGTTCTCAGTTCTCAGGGCAACATGGCAAGGTTTAAAAGGTAACTCCACTTTAGTGGGGGGGGGGGGGAGAAAGACAAATAATATAGTGTATCCAGTTGAGAAAACAAGTTATATTGTAATTAAATGTTATTAAAAATGACCTTTCCTTTTCCATCTGCAACTCTGTCATTTTCTGTAAATGCAATCCAATATGATTGTGTACAGAATGCCCCCCAGATATGTAATTTCCTACTTGTGTGATTGGCTCACCGATTTTCCCAGAAGTCTGTACTAAGATGCAAGTCAGATTTCAGGCATCCCCTGGAACAAACATTTCATTTTTGGTGAGATACTCCCAATAGCAACACATCTAAAGGGATGCAGGCCGAGCAGCTTTCCTCATTAGGGCCCTGAAGCTGCTAAAGCTAAATGATAGTTTTAAAACCACTCCCATTAGACTCACTTTCCCACATGGGCACAGAGGAACGCACAGGGATTTCTTCAGAATAACAAAATGTAGGATTCTGCAACAAAGTGTCAGGGTGCCAGGAAACCAGACCACACAGGAATGCAGGTAAAATCAAGCAGTTTATTGGAGGAAACAACAATAATAATAATTGCACAGCAACAGTGAGGAAATGAGAGCAGGAACAAGCCGGGGTCAAGTCCAGGAGCAGTTAATAATCTAAGCCGGAGTCAGATCCAGAAGTGGGTAGTCTGCTGAAGCCGGGTCATCTGCGAAAGCTCGGTCATCAGCCGATGCCAGATTGAGAGCCAGGAGAGTCATCAGCCGATGCTGGGTAGAGAACCAGGACAGTTGTGAGCCAAGCCAGGTCATGCACGGAGGAACGCAGAGAACAAAAGACTGCTAGCAAAGATGCAACTTGGATAGCAACCCAACAGGTGTAAGATACAGTCAGGTATGACATTATCAATGTGCAACGGCCAGGCAGCAGGAAGTGATGATGCAATTAAAGTCTATAAGAGGCAGCATTCTGCAAATGTCCAAGATGGCTGCCAACAAGAGGGCAAGGTAGTTCCTTGATAGTACCCTCCCCTCAATGGCCCTTCTCTGCGGAGCAAAAAACGGTTTCTGAGGAAAGCGAGCATGAAAAGCACAGAGAAGGGTGGGAGCATGAATATCAGTGGAGGGAACCCAGGAGCGTTCCTCAGGATCATAACCCTTCCAGTGCACCAGGTATTGAATCTGACCTTGGAACAGATGAGAATCCAAGATGCTGTTAACCTCCTGATTGCCCACAGGAATGGGATGAGGATGGGGATGTGAAGAAGTATTGCTATTGCAAACCAGTGGCTTCAAAAGTGACACGTGAAAGACATTGGAGATAAGCATGCCAGGGGGAAGATCAAAGGCATAGTCCACCAGGTCCACCTTATGGAGGATGTGAAAAGGCCCACCAAAATGGGGTGCCAGTTTTGAAGTAGGTTGATATTACGGGTCGACAACCACACCCTCTCCCCGATCTGGTACGAAGGAGCAGATAAACGTCTCTGATCAGCCTGGAGCTTCTGACGCTGTTCAGAGACCCATAAAGATTTTTGAATCTGCACCTAAGAGGAACGGAAAGCATGAAGATGATCCTCCACAGCCGGGATGTCCTGTGCCGAGAACGACTCGGGCAACACAGCGGGTTGGAACCCATAATTTTCCATGAACTAAGACATTCCGGAAGACAAGTTGATGTCAGTGTTTCTGGAAAACTCCACCCAGGGTAGTAGATCAACCCAATTGTCATGATGGTCAGAGATATAGCAGCAGAGAAATTGCTCCAGAGCTTGGTTGGAACGCTCAGCGGCACCATTGGACTGCGGATGGTAGGCAGAGGAGAAGAAGAGTCGAATACCCAACTGGGAGCAAAAGGCGCGCCAGAACCTGGAGACAAACTGGCTCCCACGGTCTGATACAATCTCCTTAGGCAACCCGTGTAGACGAAAGACCTCCCTGGCAAACATCAAGGCAAGCTCCTGGGCGGTAGGCAGCCGCTTAAATGGAACACAGTGGCACATCTTGGAAAACCGGTCAAAACCCATGAGGATAACCGTGTAACCTCAAGATACGGGAAGTTCCACAATAAAATCCATGGTCAGGTGAGACCAGGGATGCTCCCCATTGGGAATGGAATGCAGCAGGCAAAAGGGAATGTGCTGAGGAGATTTGTTCTTGGCACAGACCGAACAAACAGCCACAAACGCAGCAACATCAATGCAGAGAGATGGCCACCAGAACTGACGAGAAATAGCCCAGGACACCTGGGTCTTACCAGAATGACCTATGGAGACAAATGGAGCAGGGGACAAAGAGGTAGATGCGTTTCACACAGTTATTACCTCCTGACTGTAAAGTGTTGGATGAGACCTCTGACACCTGACATTCTTCTGACACCTCTTGAGCAGGCAGGGGAGTTGAATTGGGGGCTGTCAGGCTGATGGAACAATTAAGGAGGACCGGGAGGCCGCCACGGGGAGGAGGAATGCCTAAACCAATATGCTGAACCGATGCTAAGAAGGAATGACACAGAGCGGGATGATCCCACTGCTCACACTGCTCGCTCTCACAGTGAACAAACTCAAAGGCAGAGAGAGGTGTGAATGCTGCCTATTGCTGTGTCAAAAGCAAAGCAGCAGTGGAGCCAGCAGCTGTCAGGATGGAGGAATGCCGCCTGTGGCACTCACCAGACCAGGAGCAAACACTGAGGAGCCCACTAGGGAAGTGACTATACAAATCCACAGGGGGAACTGCTTACCAACACGTACAGCATCAGGCCGTATCCATGGCAACAACATGTTTCAGGGCCACGTTCCTTTCCCAGGTTAACCCATGGATTGCCAAAGCTAACTAATATAGGATGGGGAGATCCGGTATTGGGTGAAAGAAGGGGACTTAACAATTTGGACCATTCCACCAGAGTCTGTCCACCACCACATTTATACAATACATAGATGTAGCACCCTCCTAGGTAGGTGCTAAGACAAACTATAAAGGGGGCCCTGCCTGCTTATCAGGGGGGTCTGATTGTTCAGCTAGGCTGTCATGTGTTTCCAGGTGTGCCTGTTGAGCTTGGGGAGTCTCCCCACTGTGTCCAACAAGGGCTCTTATTGGACAGTGGAGGAAACTTGATCAATAGCACACCAGGGCTTGTATCTATCCCAGAGGGCAGGATATGTCGCGATGCATCCTGGGATGGGATATAAGTCTGAGGGGAGCACATGACAGGGTGTCTTTGGCGGGAAGCAGAGTCCCAGGAGGAGGATGACGGCTCCTCCTGTTAGCGTGAGGAAAGTGTCCTGGGCAGTCGGCCTGAGGACGGAAAGTTGAGCTGGGCTGCAGAGAGGGATCCAGTGTGCTGAGGACCAAGTGGAGCTGCTGGGGCAGGAGTTTCCAGGAAAGCAGTGTCGTGAGTACTGTAAACTGCCCGAGAAGTCAATGTAAAGAGGGTGCCGGTGTGGGCCCTGAAGCGTTGAGAGTTGCAGCAGTGTTCACAAGTAGCTACTTCGGCCAGGAGGGCTAAAGGAAGCACTATAGAGGACTTTGTGTCACCCGGTAGCGTCAAAGTCAGTTCAGAGTTAACAGACAAAAAGTCAGTGTTAACCAGTGCCAACTGGGGTTGACCGGCATCCAGCCAGCGTCAAGTCAGCACCATGAGGCATTTTCGCAGTGTCCCATTCTTTTGTGCATAGCTGAGCCAGAGGAGTATCCCACTCATCCCTTCTCCCATCCAAGTTCCTAAATAAATATAAAAACCCAAGATGCTGGACTGTTTACTGTCTCAGTGCTCACATTTTGAAAACATGCTTAAATGTGCTGTTGTCGCGAGCGGTACCCATGGCGGACCCACATCCAGCAAAATGGCTCGGAATCCTGCTACATACAGTATTGACAACAAATGATATGAATACAACAAGGAATAAAATAATTTAACCTCCTGCCGTCCGCGCTACAGCCTATATACGGCTGCAGCGCGGACTCGAATTTTCGGGAGGCCATTTTTAAATGGCCTCCCAGTGACATGCCCCCCGCGCGCTCCCGCGAGCGCGCATCGGGGGGAATCTGTGTCGGCCGTGTCCTTTGGACACAGCCGATTACAGATCGTGGTGAATGGCCAATCACAGCGGCCATTCACCACGTGATCAAGCCGTCCAATGAGAGATGATCTCATATGTAAACATATGAGATCATCTCTCATCGCCTGCGCTCCTTCCTCACACAGAGCCTGCGTGTGAGGAAGGAGGGAGAGCTGCACAGCGCCGGGGACACAGAAAAAAGTAATCAGGGCACCGATCACCAGTGCCCTGATTACCAGAGGTACACCAAACACACCTTCAATGCCCACAGTGCTCACCATCAGTGCCCCCCATCAGTGCACACAATCAGTGCCCATAGTGCTGCCAGTCAGTGCCCATCAGTGCCTGCTCATCTAGGCACTGATGAGCACTGACTGGCAGCACTATGGGCACTGAGTGTGGGCACTGATGGTGCTGCTCATCAGTGCCGCCCATCAGTGCTCATCAGTGCCACCCGCCAGTGCCCATCAGTGCCACCCGCCAGTGCCCATCAGTGCTGCCCGCCAGTGCCCATCAGTGCCGCCCGCCAGTGCCCATCAGTGCTGCCCACCAGTGCCCATCAGTGCTGCCCATCAGTGCCACCTCTCAGTGCCCAGCAGTGCCACCTCTCAGTGCCCAGCAGTGCCGCCTATCAGTGCTCATCAGTGCCGCCTATCAGTGCTCATCAGTGCGGCATATTAGTACCTCCTCATCAGTGCCACCTCATCAGTGCCCATAAGTGCCACCTCAGCAGTGCCCATAAGTACCACCTCATCAGTGCCCATCAGTGCAGCCTATCAGTGCCCATCAGTGCCGCCTCATCAGCGCACATCAGTGAAGGAGAAAAATTTATTTATTTTCAAAATTTACTCGCAAAAAATAAGAAAAACTTTTTTTTTTTTCAAAATTTTCTGTCTTTTTTCTTTTTTTTTATAAAAAATAAAAAACCCAGAGATGATTAAATGCCACCAAAAGAAAGCTCTGTTTGTGTGAAAAAAATGATAAAAATTTTATATGGGTACAGTGTAGCATGACCGCGCAATTGTCATTCAAAGCGTGCGAGCACTGAAAGCTAAAAATCGGTCTGGATGGGAAGGGTGTTTAAGTGCACAGAAGGCAAGTAGTTAAATAAGATAAAATGAATTCAAAGACTTACAGTCTATATACTGTAAATACATATGTATCAATTACAGATATGTTAAAAATGACTGTTTACATCCAAAAATGTGTATCTTAATTTCTAAATGTGTAAATATTATAAAAAGGGTTACATTGTTTTAAAGCCCACTATAAAAAACAAAAAAGTATGAGAAATTGAAAAATATACAAATGAAAAAGATCATTTTACAACATTATTATACATAAAATATAACAAAAGACGTTATGAACACATATGGGTAAAACCGTCAACATGTACATGGGTACTAAAAAAACATTACAGGGCCAAATATGTGATAAAATTATAAGCTATACCAAAAATAAAATAAAAAATTATGAAATAATAGAAAAAAACATTTTGATAAAAATACTTGCAGATTCATTAATGTAATTGATCCTTCCCAAACATACAACTTATAATATTGTGTGTAATTTAAGATCTTCATTGATAACACCTAGAGAGAAACTGTTTAAAAGTTTATACATCCAGTAGGTCTCTTGGCTACACAGTTTACAAAAAACTCAAATTTTCAGGTAAACTGGATAAGCTAGACATAATGGCAAAAACCCTTAAATGTGCAATGTTTTTGTTTTGTTTCTGAGCAAAATGCAAGCGAACACCAAGGGCCGCTGTTAGAAACCATGGGGTTCTGTACAACCTACCTGATTGGTTCCCCTTTGACCCCTCCCTCGACTCCTCCCCTGGCCCCTACCCTGACCCTGCCTGAAAAAAAAATGCAGCTTTGTCTTTAGGGGGGGAAGCATACAGTGCTGCGGTTGTGAGATTGGTGGTTTTAGGGCTGCTCGTATAACTTCCAGGTGAAACCTGACAGTTGCCCTTACAAATATAGAATGGGCTGGGGCCAGGAGTGTGTAAAAAACATGTTTGCAGTGCTGTTTTAAAAAACTGTGCTAGGTCTAAAGTGGGTAAAGGGGAGTGTTTGGGTGGCAGTAAAAATGCAGCTCAGCTGCATGTTTTTACTGCTCCCCAGATGCAAGTGTAAAGTAATATTATTATGATGTTTAGCATTAGAATAATAATTCACACAGCAAACCTGTTGCTGTGTGGCTCTGTCACAGTGTGCCACATGGATTTTGGGTACTGACTTTGTTATGGCTGTACTGTATTATAGTCTGTATCACTCAGTACAGCTATAAATTGACAAAATGTACACCCAAAAGGGGCACACTGTGACAGAGCCATGCAGTGTGCATGCAATGTGCTGTGTAAATGATTATCCTAATGCTAAACATCATAAGGCACTGTGAAGATTCTGCAGTACTTAAGACATTACAATATGCAATTCTAGTCCCCATTCACTGTGTGCTGCCAGTGCCACGCTACCCGCCACCATCGGGATTCATTTTACATCTTCCGCTCCTTGCTAGTTGCCTCACATAGTCCCGGCACCTGAGCAATAGAGCGCATGTCAGTCAGATCACTCCGCCGCCAGAGAACAGCTGGCCAGAACTACCTGAAAATGTGGCACAGCGCTGATAATGTACATGTGCCCAAAACAGAAGAAAAAGTCCCTGCATTGCACCCCCCTCCTGGGCCCCATTAGGTCAATAATGCATTTATACACTCCTCCCCTAAGCAAGTATGAGTCGGATGTAGTTTAGTAGCAAGGGCTATTTTTTTTTCTAGTTGGCAGAAATGAAATATAAAGCTGCTTGGGCCCCCCTGCTGCACTTATGGGGCCCATACCCGGTACAACAGGGCTGATTGTACTGCCTTATCAGCTGCCCTGGGAACACTATGATCAGATGAACCTGCCGCAATAAGCCTGCAGGGGTCACCAATTCTTTTGCACAGAGCCCTCTTGGTGCGTCCAATGTATAACAGTTTACATAGACACGTCAATCCATATATTACATACTCAGTAGTGCATGTGATAAACTGATGGGATAAACCGCACTTGCAGTGTCTTGAAAGGATGACCGACCATGCAAAATGAACTGGCATGTCAGGCAGAGAGGGTTCCTACATTGGAAAATACCAACTCGATGCTCAAAGTTCGAGGGCCTTGTGGCAAATGTTTCACCACATTTGGACAGCTTACTGGGAGCTAAACAATTCTTAAGATTACTAGCTTTCTCAGGTGCCGGTCCTACCATGGGTCCTGGTGGGTCCATTGGACCCAGGCAGCACTCTGATAGGGACAGCAAATCAGTGGTGGTATCACGTACCTGGAGGTGAGCCTGAACGGTGAGGAAGGCCTCTCTTACGCCTCTGACTCGGGGCCCCTGATAGTGCAGACAGGAGGCGCCGAGTATAGAGTAGCACGAGTGCCTGATGTAGCTGGAAGCAGGCTGACGTCCACAGATAGGGATAGCCGGGTGGGTCCAGAGCAGGTATGCAGGCAACTAGTGCTGGTGGCAGGAGCGTAGTGAGACAAGCCAGGTCAGAAGCCAAACGGTCATACAGGAGCCAGAAGGAGCAGACTGGAGCGGAGGTCAAGGGACAAGCCGAGGTCGGTGCAGGCGGAGATCAGAGGATAGTCAGGACAAGCTGGCCGGGTCAGATACTGGTAAGCAGGATGCAGGTTAGCAGGTTCAGGTCAACAAGGCTGAAGACAAAGCAGCACTGGAGCTGAGCAAAGGCTGGGTTTAAATAGCCTATTTGGCACCAGCATCTGTCATGTTGTGTGCTTGCGTACTTGCGTGCGCGCTTTTCGCGCATTCCCGCATGCGCATTCGCCAAGTCCCGGTGGGATTGAACAGAAACACAACTCTGAACAGCAAGCCTCTTCTTACATTGCCCCCTCCCAATGGGCAGCCTCCGGATGCCCAAACGGTCTAGTTTCTCAGGGTGGTTACGTTTGAATGCCTGGATTAGGCCTTTTGCATGAATATTGGTTACTGGTTCCCAGGAATTATCTTCAGGTCCATAACCTTTCCATTTGATTAGGTATTGGATTAGGTTGCCTCTTTTCCTGCAATCAATAATGGATTCTACTTCGAATTCGTCTTCTCCATCGATCAGCACAGGGTCAGGAGGCCCATTGATCCATCCAGGGAAAGGGTCTGGTAATGTAGATTTCAGCAATGATACGTGGAAGACAGGGTGGATTTTAAAAGACTCAGGTAACAGTAATTTATAGGTTACATCATTCATTTTCCTCTTAACTGGAAAGGGGCCTATGTACTTGGGCCCAAGTTTTCTTGAAGGGCAGGTTAGCTTCAGGTTGGTCGTGGCCAGCCATACCTTGTCACCAGATTCCAAGATCAGTTCTCCTCTTCTTTTCCTGTCATAGAACTTTTTGTTACATTCCTTAGCTTTGGCCATAGTTTCCTGCAGTAATCTGTTTTGGATGTAAAAAAATTAACTGTGTCCTGGACAGCAGGAACAGGGCCCTCGGGAACTGTGGTGACCAGGAAGGAAGGGTGGTACCCATAATTGGCAAAGAACGGGATCTGCTTAATAGCAGAATGTTCAGAATTATTGTAAGCAAACTCGGCCAGTGGTAACAGTGTTACCCAATCATCCTGTGAGTAAGAGGGAAAACAGCGTAAATACTGCTCCAAGGTCTGATTAGTCCTTTCTGTCTGGCCATTGGTCTGTGGGTGGTAAGCTGAAGAAAAAGATAGTTGAATTTTCAATTTTTTCACAAAGGGATTTCCAAAATTTGGAGGTAAATTGAACCCCACGATCAGACACTATGTTGGTAGGAACTCCATGGAGTCTTACAATCTCCTTGATGAACATTTTGGCAGTATCTGCGGCTGATGGTGTACCCTTCATTGGTAAGAAATGTGCCATCTTGGATAGCCGATCCACGACTACAAAGATGGTGGTATGACCCTCTGATGGGGGCAGTTCCACAATAAAGTCCATGGATATCATTTTCCAGGCCCTGTCTGGAACCGGCAGAGTAGACCCCAAGACTTAGTCCTGGTTGTCTTGTTTCGAATGCAGGTGACACAGGTCTCAACATATTTCCTACAGTCCTTCTCCAGGCTAGGCCACCAGAAGGTACGCTGGAGCAACTCAGTGGTCTTGTGGATACCAAAGTGACCTGCAAGTGTATGATCGTGGCAGAGGTTCGCACATTCGTCAAGTGACAAACTGCAAGTGACAAACTGCATTTGGTGGCATGTGACGTGGCAAGTGACAAGCTGCATCTGGTAAAACAAGAAGAAAAGCCCCTCAGGTGCAAGTTCAGCACTCGGTGCAGGTCAGATCCTCCATCCAAGCATGTAGACATCCAAAAAGAGAAAGACCGCACTCAGAGAAGTTGAATAAAAATCAATAGAACTCCTTTATTCTCCATGAAAACAGCAGACAGACAGTGCAATACACGGACAGACGTGTCGGGTTGACGCGTTTCACGATATAAATCGCTTAATCATAACCACACACCTTAGGACTGTGAATACCAGCAACCTTTTGTAGATGAACCAAGTAAAGGGTGGACAAGAAATGTGGTTGCTCACACCCTGAATTAATTGGTACCAAAGGGCGCACAGCTGCTTGTTCAGAAATCCACAGTCTCAAGGTGAAGACATTTAGTTACAAACACATATCTCCCTCCCTGCAGGGGGAGGGGGAAAAGTACATATAGACAATATAAAATCACAAGTTTAATAGAAAAAACACATATATAAATACATGTATATATATATAGCAGGCTGAACAATCAATAAGATAGGTTACAATGTAACACATTACATATATACTTATAGGGCTTGACCTCTGGTAGTCAAAAATACATATATAAAAGTTGTCTTCATCCAAAGATAGTTTTTAGAAAAGGATCTCTCCAAATATTCCATCGGCTGTAGTGTGGGGCCGATGTAACATAATATAGGGGAAGAGACACAGATGTCGGTATGAATAAAGATCTTTTGTCAATGAATAATACCTGTGAGAGAACTAAAAATAGGAAAACACATTACAAAAGTAATGGGAAAAAGAAAATATACATAGGTATAAATAAGTGAACATATGAATGGATAAAGTGTGAAATGGAATAAAGAATGGAATAAAAAGTGCAAACATAGATAATCCCAGAATATAATATACTATAAAACACATACGTGAATATAAATGTGAACGGTATATGTTATATGAAATAAGTATGTATAAAGTAGGGAAAATAATGATGGAATGACTGGTGTAAAAAATGAAAGTAATAAACAGGTGAACGTGTGATCAAAAAAAAAAAAAAAAATACACGTGAGAAAAAACACCTAAAAAATATATGTATTTAAATCAATAATTGGTAAATTACAAAGGAACATAATATCCTCATAAAGTATAATGAATGTGGACGAAAAAACATCGACCAAATATATAAGCCTGGTGTACATTATGAAAGTTAAAAGTGATAAATAGAACGTGGCCTGTGAAGTGAATAATAGGGAAAATGTGAACGTGAAGGAACGGAATAAAAATGTAAAAGTATATAAAAATATATATATATATATATGTATGAATGATTATAATGAAATAAGATATAAATAATATATGAATAGAACAAATGGTAATTGAATAAAAATATGAAAGTTATTATATAGGAAAAATGACACCAGAGGACAAACACCTAGAAAACAGCCCGTATATAAATTGTAAGTAATATCTAAACTGGCACCGATCTCTAATTTATAAAGTAATATAATATAATGTGGCATGATTAACATCCACATAATAATGTATAAAGAAGCGCAATCATGGGGGACTATGAGAACATATAAAAATGTTGTTAATTATTTATATTTTTAGAACATCCCATGATCGCGTATATGGAAAATATATATGAAATAATTATATTTAAAGTCGGATGCGCTCATAATATACAGGAACTAATACATATCATCAAAAAACAAGAAACAAATGATAAATAATGAAAATGATTGGTGAAACCAAAACATAAAAGATGTGTAGCCATTGTAAAGTCCTGTAGAGCACACAAATATAAAAAATAAATAAAAATAAATATAAAGATAGAGATCGGTGTCAGAGAAATGGGAAGAATCCCCAACCATAAATATTAAAACCTGAAAATTCAATGGTGTGACACTTAAACAGTCAATAAAAAACACAACTACAAACAGCCAAAGCGCAAATATATATATATATAAATGGCCAATTGTAAGCTGGTTACTCAGGTGACATGATGACCACAACAATATGTCAGTTGAAACATAATGAATGGTCATACAAATACCAGTATATAGATGGAACTGTAACTGGAAAAAGGCAGAAAACGAGAAAAGAGGGTTCAAAATGAACTAGCGGGAGAACCTCCAAAGAGGAGATACAAATACCTAGGTGAAAAAACGCAGATTAAAGGCAACCAAGACAATTTACTGGAGGAACGGAGAACCCCCAGGAACTGTGTTGTATTGCCAATAATAGGAGTATATAGTCTAAAATAATGAAATGATGTTCGTAAATGTAATAACATATGCGGACATAGACAGTTACCATATGTATACATAATGACTGGATATGGGTAACACTTTGAAAGCGGAGGGAAGGAGGGGAAGCTCACTCATAAAAATGAGTGATGTCCCATTCAAAGTTGAGTCCCTGCGGTATACGAGTTTGTAATCTAAATATCCAGGAGACTTCTTTTTTACACAACAGATGAAAGACATCTCCGCCCCTAGTTGGTTTGGTAATACGCTCTATAACTTGGGCCTGAACCAAAGTAGAATCCCCTCCATGATGATTATTAAAATGACGTGTCACATTTGTGGACTTTGATAATCTAATGTCACTTAAATGCTCCCTGAACCTATCTTTCAATCTACGGGTAGTCCTACCCACATATTGTATAGAACAGGCTTTGCAGGTTATAAGGTATATAACGTACTGTGTGTTACAGTTAAAAAACTTATCAATATGGAAGATTTTATAGCTGACAGAAGAGGTAAAAACACTCTTTTGGATAATGTGGGGACAGGTGACACAGTCGGTCATGCCGCATTTGTAGTTACCCCTACAATGTAGCCAAGTTAAAGACTGATCTTGTTTATTGGACCGGTATAGGCTAGGGGATAAGGAGTTATCTAGAGTTGTTGCCCTTTTTGCCACTATGTTTACACCTTCGTTTAGAATATTGGCACAGATGTCATCTATGCTCAGAAGTGGTAAATGTTTGTGAATAATGGCTTTAATTTTCTGAAACTCCAAACTATACGGAAGGGATAGTGTGATGGAGGGAACAGGTCTAATAGATCTAATATATGTATTGGATTTTTTATTTGCTTTATAATTGGTACGTTTGTGGGACATGAGATCGTGGGCTTTGACCAAATGATCTCTGGTATTAGATGATCTGTGTTTGTCTAAAAGGTCAGTACGGTCTCTATTAAGAGCCATGACATAGGCTCTGTCAACCATCCATCTCGGGTATCCCCGGGCGAGAAACCTGGCTTGTAAGGAAACAGCCTCCAGTTTGAAGTCTGAGATGTTACTACATATCCTGCGTAATCGTAAGAACTGTCCCACAGGTATTCCCTTAACAGTGTGTATGGGATGACTGGATTTGGCATGTAAAAGACTGCTCCCTGAAAGTGGTTTTCTATACAAATTGGTGATGACCTTGTCATCAGAGTGGCTCAGGGCAACATCCAGAAACTCAATTCTATCTGGACTCCTGTGTCCCGTAAATTTAAGGTTCAGTGAATTGTTATTGAGATATTCCAGGAATGCCTCCAAATTGACGTCCCGATGGCAGACAAAGATCAGATTGTCAATGTATCTAAGGAACAGAGCGATCTGATCTCTGAAGGGATTTCCACCTCCAAAGATGTGGGGTCTCTCCCACCAGCCCATGATAACACCAATCCCCAATCGGCTCCAAAAAACGAGATCCCCAAGAGAAACAGGAGATTCACCCGAAAAAGAGGCAAAAGGCAACCAGACGGGGAGGAAGGAGACACCACAGGTCACACAGATGGCCAATATCACCTCAGACCTCATCGGAAATAGATACACATTCAATTACATCTACCAACAATGCCATTTGAAATATTGGGATGATTGGCATGCATCTGATTATCGCCAGTGGAGGGGGTATCATCATGGGCATGCATCTGGTTTTCACTAGTGGAGGAAGTTTCATCTTGGTTAAAGAAGTGTCTCTTCAATGTCAGGTTGCGAACAAACCTGTTTATATTAAGTACAGTTTCAAAAGGGTCGAAGTGGGCGTGAGGGCAGAAATTTAAACCCTTTGATAGAAGGCTGATATCTTCTGTTGTGAGCGGTCTCTTTGATAAATTTATGACATTGTTGGCAGCTGTGCGCCCTTTGGTACCAATTAATTCAGGGTGTGAGCAACCACATTTCTTGTCCACCCTTTACTTGGTTCATCTACAAAAGGCTGCTGGTATTCACAGTCCTAAGGTGTGTGGTTATGATTAAGTCTGTCCGTGTATTGCACTGTCTGTCTGCTGTTTTCATGGAGAATAAAGGAGTTCTATTGATTTTTATTCAACTTCTCTGAGTGCGGTCTTTCTCTTTTTGGATGTCAAGCTGCATCTGGTGGCAGGTGATGTGGCAAGTGACAAGCTGCATCTGGTGGCAGGTGACGTGGCAACTGACAAGCTGCCTGTGATGGCAGGTGATGTGGCAAGTGACATGCTGCTTCTGGTGGCAGGTGATGTGGCAAGTGACATGCTTCTTCTGGTGGCAGGTGATGGTGGCAAGTGACAAGCTGAATCTGGTGGCAGGTGATGGTGGCAGGTGGCACACTGCATCTGGTGGCAAATGACACGCTGCATCTGATGGCAGGTGAGGGCTGCAAGTAACATGCTTCATCTGGTGGCAAATGTCACGATGCATCTGGCGGCAGGCAAGGGTGGCACGCTGCATCTGGTGGCAAGTGATAAGCTCAGGGTTCCCACTGGTTCTGCATAATGGTGAGTTAAATGTTTTCATTATATATTACAACGTAGTAATAGAAAGAATGTGGTTTGATCATCCTGACACCATATCAAGCATGGTGTCGGTATGATTTAGGTGCCAGCCATGGGCCCAACAAATCAACCCCGCCTCAACTGAGACTACATCCCCTCCTTCCCCGTCCTTGGCAAAATTGTCCCTGAATGGCATTTTGGAAATGTTGCCACCCTAGGGGGGTCAGGGTGCCAAATTCCCCCTGGGCCATTCTGATGTCCCATGCAAAGGCTGCACCATTACCCTCGGGCTGTGCACATCCTCTGTCCCCTCCCCGACTCAGCCAACGACAGGAGGGAGCCAGTAGCTGAGCGGACTCCTCAGCTCACTCCACATGGAAAAGATAGTTTAGGGTGCAAAAGTTGGTAGGCTGTCGAGCAGCAGCTGGTGGTGATGGAGGTTGGGGAAACCAGGCTGTTTGTTAACCTCACCAGTCTATGTATTTTCTGGGGCTGGACCTGCGCACTCACACAGATGAGGAGGACACATGCATGCGCATAGGAGGTTGAAAAACCAAAGCCACAGGAGAATGTGAAGGGGGAGACTTCTGATGTAAACAGGGATTCTGACATAAAGGGAGACACCTGATGTTCAGTAGGAGGCTACTGAGGCAAAGAGGGACTCTGATGTTAAAGGGGAACTTCTGATGCAGGTAGGGACTACTGACACAATGGGGGACTCCTAATGTAAATGGGGGACTTCTGCTGTAAAAGGAGACTCTTGATGTTAGATAGGGGGCTCCTGATGCTAAAGGGGAGTCCTGATGTGAAGTGGGGGTGCTGTTGCATGTAAATCTGACTTCCTGATAAATTTTATTTTAGTTTTAATTATCATGATATAAAATAATGGATGTGGGGGCCTTTTGGTGGGGGCAATATATATATATATATATATATATATATATATATATATATATATTTTTAGGGGGGGGGGCAGCATTTCATTCTTGGGCCCAGGCAGCACAATGTTATGGGCAAGCCCTGAGCTTTCTTTTTTTTTTTTTTTTTTTTTAAAGAAAAATACATTTTTTATTGAGGTTAAAAAGAGCATTGTACAATTATCACATAGATAATACATGACACTTGGAATATACATTAGTACAATGAGTGTATAGTAGAAAAAATAAGACTCAGATGGGTCTGTATACACTTTAAAAATATAACATTTGCAGTATAGAGCATAGAAGAGGTCTACCGTATGAACGGGAAACTTTGTGTTAGGTTCATCCAAGCTTGTCAAAATAACATATACCTCATTAACATTTCTAAAACCAAAAGTGGGCAAAACTCTTAAAGGGGGGGATTTCGGCAGATAACACGGGGAGGAGAAAGAGGGGGAATGGCAGATAAAGTCAGTCGGGGGGGGGGAGAGGAGAAAGGGGTTAAAAAGGGTGGTAGGGGAAAAAAGGGAGATGTTCCACTGTAAGTTATAACCAGATACATTTGGTCTAAGCCCACCTTGACCTTCTAGGAGCCTATTCCTGACCGGTTGCGGTGGAGCCAGTGATTGGTCATCCAGCCATGGTTGCCATAGTGAGGAAAACTTCTTGTGAGCCTTCCTGTGCTGAAACGTTAGTTTTTCCCTAATCAAAGAAGCATTAACCTGTGCAATCCAATAAAGAAATGGACCTATGTGCTACCGATAGGGTAACGAAATGTAGAAATAATAAGGAGGAAAAGTTGTAATATAATGGAACACCAGAAATCTGCAGCTAATTCAGTAGTGTCACCACATACTAAACTAATTAAAAGAGAGGAGAGAATCAGCGCTAGATATCTAAAATAGGTGGACCATAAATAATTCACTGATGGATAAGTATAAACATCTACATAATGGATAAAAGCAATAATACTCTTATATGCAAGATAATACAGCAATAAAATGATGTATAAAGTGCCACGTCGGTGATCAATCAAGTGCTCTTGTGCTCAATCCTAAATAAGGATAAATTTGAGAAAGTGCTACAAGTGATAGGTAAAAGTAGTGATCCTCTTTTGCAATATAAAATACTAAAGTGGTAATAAAAAATGAAGTGATCAATACCCATACAATTGGAAGAAAAGCTATATACCTGTATACCTATATACCTCCAAGAAAAGCTCTTGGAGGTATATAGGTCTGTGAAGAATCCACACAACACCCTCCCTATGTCAGACGTGGCATGCCAGTGCACTCCCTGAGGGTCCCTAATTGTGGGTATAAAGGCCACGGACCATCATAGCCAACATGTGACCCATATTTTCTCCTTCCTCAAAGTACCTTTGTTGCAAGGAGAACCGCTTATTCTCCGCTCGCTGAACCGACACTGTATTGGCTAAAGACTGAGTAGCCAACCATGACCTCTGAGTAGCATCAGACGGGGCATTGATAAAAGCACCCTCCGCTCTAGTCACCTCCTCCAATACCGTATTCTCCCAGGCCTTTGTTGTGGTTTTAATACCATTGATTATGCGTATGAACTGACCTCTCATAAATGCTTTAGCAGCATTCCACACCACAACAAGCTCGGCTGTATCTAGGTTTCATGCAAAAAAGGAGGACAGCATGGGTGGCATGGGATCCGGGCTAGGAAAGAGCATCAACCAGAATGCATTAAGTTTCCACAGGGGTCTGCCCGTCCAGCAAGGAGGGCCAAGTGGACCCAGAGCGGAGAGTGGTCAGAGACCAGTCTCGGCTCGTAATCCGCCGAGACCACCAAAGGCAGGAGGAAGCCATTGCCCAACCCCATATCAATCCTGGAGAGGCCCGAATGAGCAGCCGAGAAGCAGGAAAACTTCTGCACTGCCGGATGTCCCATCCTCCACACATCCGTCAGTCCGAGCTCCCCCATCAGCCGGGCAAAGGGCGTAGGTCCACCAACCAAGAGGCGGTCGCCGGAGAGAGGGGAGTACCTATCCCACCTAGCATCCAGGACAGTATTATAGTCCCCCAGCACCAGCAATGGCATATCTGGGAGTTTGGCTATATGTTCAATAATGAGCCTGAGCACCCCAGAAGAGTAAGGAGGCTGAACATACACCGCAACTAGCGTACAGGCCAGTCCCGCCACCTGACATAAAAGAATAATAAAGCGACCCTCTGGGTCAATCACAGTATGAGAGCAGGTAAATTGAACACCTTTCCTGATTAGGATACAAACCCCCCTAGAATAACTGGAATACATAGAGTGGTATTGGTTACTAAACCTACTAGGCGCCAAGTTAGGCATGGTGGTATGAGGCAGATGGGTCTCTTGTAAGCAAATAAAATCCACTTACAGTCTCTTGATATTCCTCAGAACTGCCGTCTTCTTGACTGGGTTATTAAGGCCACGGACATTCCAGGACATTATACAGATAGTATCAGCCATGTTCTTGGTATGAAAGCATTACCACAGTAGGTGCCTCAGTCAAGTGCCCGGTGAGGGCCATATAGAAAGGCCACTCACAGTAAGCGCTGGGAAGGTGTCGTTATGGGATGGACAACCAACAGTTCAAAACAATCCAGTAAGCATTAGGGCAAAGTCATCGCTGTGGCAAAGATGGTACAAGATTCAGTTGAGTACAGAAAAAGAGAAGTGCAGGGGAATGGGGTGGAACACACAGTGGGGACAAAGCAAAGAACACAAACGCCTGAAAAATGCCTGAAACAAAAAACGCCCAGGTGTGAAAGGAGGGTAACACCATCCCTGTGCTACTGAAATTCTAAGAATAATAATCTGTTTTTTTCTGGTTCTGGACATGCTACAGAGCTGAAATTTCACAGGTACACTTTTTAGACCCCCCCCCCCCCCGGCACTAAATCCAAAGAAATCTCTTTTTTTTTTTTTTTCAATAATTTTTTCAATAATTGGCTCTCTATCAAAAACGACAATTTTAAAGAACTTTTTTTGTGTGATTCATAGTCCCTGGGGCATGACCCAGAACCCTGGGCACTTTTTAGGGGCATTTATTGGGTTTTAGGGCTTCAAAATTGTGTTTTTTGATTCCAGAAGTTCGGGTCCCATTGATTTCAATGGGGTTCTGGAATCCGAACCGAACTTTCGGGAAGTTCGGGTGTTCTGGCCGAACCTAACTTTTCAAAAGTTCGATCATCCCTAATAGTAATCTCCTCAAGAACAGCGAACATTGTAGAGTTAGAAACAGTAAGTGCAACAGGGTGGCTCCCGCCTACCCAGGATTCCAACGATAAACAACCGATCCTCATTGCAAAAGAAAGCCGGGAGGGATCCAGTCTAGACCATGGGTTATCTCAGGATGCAAACAACAGAATGTGATCAATCGTGGGACCCCGCGCCGAGGGGAGACAGCAGCCCTCAGCGCCCAGCCATTAGTCTCCAGCCATTGTGCAGCAGCAGCCGGCTTGTCAACAAATAGGACTTCATCTCTAGCAACCACTCGAAGTTTGGAAGGATACAACATAACATATTGAATATTCAGGTCCCGGAGTCTCCTCTTCACATCCACAAATTTAGCCCTTTGCTTTTGTACCTCTGCAGAGTAGTCAGGGAATAGAGAAATCTTGGCATTAGTAATTGCTAGCCGCCCTTGCATTCCCCTGGCCTTAGATAGGATAGTGTCTCTGTCTTTATAGTTAAGGAGTTTGAATATAAAGGTGCATGGGGGGGGCACCCAGGGGAAGGGGCGATTAGGCTCCCTATGGGGGCACTCCACAGAAAACACGGTGGTAAAGGAGTCTTGCCCAAAGGTCGATGTCAGCCAGTGTTCAATAAAGGCAACTGGATTTTTCCCCTCAGCTTTTTCTGGAATGCCAATCGCTCTGATGTTGGTCCGTCGCATCCTATTTTCCAAGTCATCTAGCCTGGCGGCCTGTTAAGCAGAGAGCAGGGCAGTATGTTTAACCTCCCTCTGCAGGGGTGCCATGTCTTTCTCTAGGGAGCTGACTTGGCCCTCCACCGCAGACATTCTCTCCCACAGATTCTGCATATCATGGAGCATGAAGGAGATTTCTGCTTTGACCCCCTTCAGTTCTGCCTTCAGGGCCGTAATCAAGGTGGTGCAGGTTGTCACAGCCGCCATGACATCCCTCAGTGTGGGCTCCGAGTCAGGGGATGGAGATGACCGCATTGGGGCCTGGTCCGCACAGGCCACATCCCATTCAGAGAGCTGCCCTGAAAGATCCCCCAGGGGTAATGTTTCATCTGTGTCGGACTGTGAGCCGGGGGAGACAGTGGGCGATGCCCCAGTGGATAAGTGGGTGTCGAGGGACGCAGGCTTGGCCAATAATTTCTGCGCTGCTTCCTTGTACTTCTCCTTTTGGGAAGCGTGCTGCGGGAGGATGCCATCTTGGGCTTGCATGGCAGGAGTTGTCTTCCCGTCTTTCGATCGTTTGGCCATGAAGGCAGGGGCTTAGAGGACTCACCAGCATCCGTCGGTGCAGGTCATGGGGCCCCCCCGGAGGTAAGTAGGGTGACGGATCCGGTGTTTAGCAGGATAATATACAGGAGTATCAGCGGAGCTAGCGGCGCGCCCGTCTGATCACATCCGCGGTTCGGCCACGCCCCCCCCCCCCGAGCTTTCTTAAAGATAACCTGTGGGGCCCTTGGCAACATAGGAGCTAGCTTTGGATTGCAATAAAAAATCTGACAACATTTCTTCAAAACATGTCTAATCTCCCTGAAACTGTGGTTATATTTTGTAAAAAACCCACAACTGTTTGCAGTTTTTTTTTTTTTTTTTTTGTCAATTTATTTTTATTGCTTTTAAAAGAGAAAAAACTCACCATGCAGGGCAGAATATACAGAAAAAAAAAAGCATCAAAAGCACCCCCCCCCCCAACTCCCATTTCTTCCCCAACCAGATTCACCACCCTACAGACAACGTCACCATCCCAGGATACAGGTCCCCCTTAGGAGACGTGAATAATCAATGCTATAATACATAAAATAAAAAACACATACATATGCAGCCTAGGATGGTAGTCTAGGATGGTAATGTGACTGAGCACACAGTCAGGCGCCTCCTACATCACCTTCAATCTGATTCTTGCCCAAGTATCCATTATTCAGACTACCATATGCGACAGAGGCAGGGATTTCCAGCCAAATCTTCCACACCTTATCAAACCTATTTGGGCAGCCTCTGCTCAAAGGTGTGGCTTTATAGAATGGAGTCACCTTATTCACAAGGCCTTTCCAATAAGATATAGAGGGTGTCATTAGCTTTTTCCAATAGTGGATGAGCACCTTGAGAGCAGAGAATAGAAGCAGACTAAGTAAGGTGCGCTGGGCCCTAGTTGGTGTCAGCTTCTCCACTAGACCAAGCAGACAGTTGGACATGGTCATAGGCACCGGCACAGAGGTGATATCCACGACACAGCGCACAACAGCAGTCCAGAACTCCTGAGCTGCCAGGTAGTGCCAAAGTATATGACTAAAGTTAGCCGGAGCATATGAGCAGCACCAACACTCCACCGAGGTCCCCGGGTATATCTTAGATAGTCTTGCAGGAGTATAGTATATCCTATGCAGAAATATAAATTGAATTAACTGATCCCTTGCAGATACTAAATGTGCAAAGGGGAAACTCCATACATCATCCCAATCCTTTCTTCCCAAGTCTGGAACCTTCATCACCCATTGTTCTCTACCCCTGGCTACCAAGGGGGGAGAAACAGGGAAGAATTCCTTATATAATTCATACAACATTTTTTTCATGTAGTAGACCCGCGGTCTACTACAAGTTACTGCATATTGCTTATCTGTATTTGGGACAATGTAAGTGCACTTCTCTTTTTGTATATAATAAAGTTGTGAGGTAATGCACTATTGTCTGCCTACTCTTATTTTCCTATTGGGGGTCATTTGAGAGGTGCCGCCTGCAGGAGAACGGAGGAAGTACAAGATTGCCCATTTAACCCTTCAAGTGTCTACGTATGTGGGTGTTATTATCTTGGAAAAGGTCCATACATGCTCACTACCTATTCCCATTTGGTAACAGGCTTGAATGAGTACATGTTTCACCCGTGTGCATTGGAGCACATATCACTGTCACATCATAGGAGGTCACTTGAGTGGAGCTATTTGCACTTAACCATATCCGTCTGGTAAGAATATAACTTGTAAGGTGGTGGGATTTTGCACCAACCATGTGGATCAATGAATTCTCATCATTGAATCAACATCACGATTATTCACATATATGTTAAGGAGTATATGCTCCGGTCACATGGATAAATTGACTTTTATTTCTGAATTTATCACGTTTTCATATTTACTTTGAAGTATCCAGTATCACATGGACTTTTGATAAATGTCACGTTGCATACTCACATTTGTACACTTGTCATCACTGTGTCTGTAACACACACATATAATTTATCATTGTACACCAGGATAATTTATTGTATTTAGCGCACCAGATTTATTTTTCACATTCATATACTGTCCAATCTAGTTATTGGATTTTTGGTAGCTGCTTTTTTATTGAATCAGCGCACCTTTTTCTATTTTTATTTACTCCAGTATGACATTCTCCAAGGCGGAGGGCTTAATTTCCACCCTGGTGATGCCAAACTGGGAGATGAATGCGTGACTCAATTGAAGGTAACAGAAGAGATACGGGTTGGGCAAGATAAATCTTTTAGTTTCAGATGAGCAAATTGAGATAATTCGCCACTCCTAGGCATATCACCCAAGGTCTTAACCCCCTTGGAGGCCCATATAACAGGTTCAGATATGGAAAGAAAATTAGGAAAACGGAGGTTCAATCACAGTGGCGAGGCCGGCAATAGGGAGCCAGACGCAGGTGCCAGACGCAGGTGCCAGCAATTCCTGAGCATTATCCCAGGCCTTAATAGTAGCTCTCTTTGTCCCCGTTAACGGGAAATTTGGCCCCAGGACCACAATACACCAGGAGACAAAGGCTCTCATGAACCCAGCACCACTGCCTCTTACACTGTGGCGGAATCCCCATCATCTCCAAGGGGTCATCTGCGTGCAAAATCTCCCTGGCCAGCCAGAAAATAGTTGTACAAATCTAGCAATGCAAGACCCCCTTGTCCCCAGGGCTCCTGAAGAGCCGGGAGACCTATCCTGGGAGGTGAGCTTCCCCATATGAACAAACCAATTAAGCCAAGAAAAAGGAACGCAGGACCCATATAGGAGAATTGCGGGGAAAAGGAGGACTGGGGGGGGGGATCTTCATTTTTAAGAGGTTTATTCATCTCAAAACCGATAAAGGGAGATTCTTCCATACCTCCGCCGGAGGTCCAGCAGAGGCAGCAGATTCAGATTAATCCACCACCCTTGCAGAAATGTGAACCCCTAAATATGTAAAGCTAGTAACCCATTGCAGTGGCAAAGCTCCATCGGGCCGCTGTCCTAGTGCCCAGGTCAAGCGGAAGAATGGTCAATTTGTCCCAGTTCACTTTAAGGCCTAAAAATTTTGCAAATCTATACAAAATATCAAAAACTGTTTGCAGAGACGGACCCGGATCCTGTAAAGACAATAACATGCCATCTGCATACAACACTAGGCATTCTCTGATAGAGCCAACCTCCAATGCATTTACCTCAGGGGAGGAGCGCAACGCCACCACAGACAATGGTTCGATCATCAAATAAAAAAAACAGGAAGGGTGACAATGGGCAACTCTGCCTGGTCCCCCTGACAATCCTAAAGAAAGGAGATATCAAGGACCCTATTTTTAATACCATTCGGGGCTCATTATACAATAAAGATACCCACTTACAGTAACTCGGGCCAAATCCCATACAGCCTTCATATACCCCCAATTCACAGAATCAAAGGCCTTGGCTATTTCCAGTGACAGCAAAGCACTAGTCGCTATTGTCTTATGCAAAATTTTCAGGTGAGTAAAAAGATGACAGAGATTCTTGTCAGTGGACTTCCCTAGCAAGAAGCCCATTTGATCAACATCTACTAGGGCTGGAAGCATAACCAACAGCTTAGTAGCCAGGACCTTCATAAGGATTTTTAGATCAACCTTGAGGAGGGCTATCGGCCTAGAGGAGGAGCAGCATGAATGATTCTTGCTTGGTTAAGGCAGGAGAACCACATATGCTTCCAACATAGATGATGGCAACACCTCATGTTCAAATCAATATGAGTATAGTGATTGCAATCTGGATGCTAGCGTATCAGAGTACTGTCGATACCACTGTACCGGGAACCCTTCGGGGCTGTGGGAATGAAAGAATAGCTGCCTCTATTACTTTAAGATTAATATCCCTATCAAGCCAGGCACTGTCATCAGCTTCCAGAACAGGTATGGGAAGATCAGAGAGAAGACCCATCAACTATGCCTCATCATATACAGGTATTGGAGAATATATCCCTGAGTATTACTCTACAAAGATATTCATAATGGGATAAGGACCTTTAACATACTCCCCCGCTTGGAAACGAATACAGGGAACGCTAACCAGTGCCCTCTGATCCACCACAAGCAATGCCAATAATTTGCCAATCTTGTCACCCTTTTCAAAAATGGACTCCGCTCTATGAAGCAAGGTAGTATGTGCCAAGTTAGTATGAAACAAGGCAAACTGACGCTTGGCTCCCTATAGGGCTGCAAAAGTCATATCACCTAGGGCAGCTGCATATCCCCCCTCCAGCCTACATTCCTCTGTCTGCAAGGCCTCCCTCTCCGCATTATAGTCTTTACGGACGGCTTTAACCACTTTACCACTAGAGGATTTTGCTGTCTTACGTCTGGGCCACTTTTTGCGATTCGGCGCTGTGAGATTTTAACTGACAATTGCGCGGTTGTGCAAAACTGTACCCAAACGAAATTTACGTCCTTTTTTTCCCACAAACAGAGCTTTCTTTTGGTGGTATTTGATCACCTGTGCGATTTTTACTTTTTGCGCTATAAACAAAAAAAGAGCGTTTATTTTGAAAAAATAACAATATTTTTAAAAATTTTGTATATGAAATCCCCCCCCCCCCCCCCCAAAATGTAAAAATCAAATTTTTTTAAAATTTTTGGCCAATTTGTTTTCTGCTACCTATGTTTGGTAAAAAAAATCAGAATAAGCGTATTTTGATTGGTTTGCGCAAAAATTATTGCGTTTACTAACAAAGGGAAAGATTTCTGTCATTTTTGGTGTTTTTTTTTTTAACGAGTAATGGCGGCGATCTGTGATTTTTTTTGCGGGACTGCGACATTGCGGCAGACAGATCGGACCCTTGACTGACATTTTTGACACTTTTGGGGGTACCAGTGACATTACTGCAGTAATCAGTGCTATATATATGCACTGTTACTGTAAAAATGACACTGGCAGGGAAGGGGTTAATTTTATTGGAGAGGGAGGGGTTAATGTATGCCTGGTGCTTACTAACATGTGGGGGGGGAGGTGACTGAGTGACACAAGGACAGATCGAGGGTTCAGCTACGCCACCGCTCCTCCCCTGGCCCGACTCCCGCTGTGACTGAAAACAGCGGGAGTGAGCCTCTAGCGGCGCGCGCGCCCCGCCGAGAGAGGGGAATGTCTGGTGACGTAGACCTACGTCGCCAGACGATAACGAGCCACTGTGCCGCAGTAGCAGCGCAGTGAGCAGTGGGGAAGCGGTTAATGGCCAATATGTATTGTCCCCACATTACAGCTTTCAATGTGTCCCAAACCACTGTATCTGCAGCAGAGGAGGAAGAATTTTCATCCCAAAAATTTGACATAGGAAATTATACGTTCTGTACCACCTGCTCCATCTGCAACCAACCAGATGACAAGCGCCATGCCCTTCCCCCACTCCTGGCTGTCAGCGAGAGAGTCATCAATAAAGCCCTGCCTCTGTACTCCAAAGAAGCTGCAAAGAAAAATAAGATTAGTATGATGTTGTTACGTTGTTGTCTATACTCAGCATCCTCTATTTTATCAGCCATATTGCTCATCTGGACTTGCAGCTCAGCGATTTTTGTGTGGAATGGGTATTTGTGGTGTCCTCCACCTCTGATATTCACTCCTTTGCTCCCATCAGGTGTCCCCTGATCTTGTCCAAATCCTGTCTGATAAGGGTGCATTCAGAGGGTAGATTATCAATGCGCAGCATTAGGGCCGCCTTACAGTTGTCTATGGCTGTTAGGATTGGTGTGGTTATATCTGCCACCGGGGGGGGGGGGGTCTCCCTCCGGCTGTGGATTAGATCAATGTGTGGTGGATGATGCAGCAGGAGGACTCCCACTGGAGCTCTTTGCAGCCTTCTCCATTCTTGCCACGGCCTTGCCAGGAGAAGACACCTTGGGAGATGGCAAGATGGCGGCAGTCGCGCATGCGCCTTAAGACCTCTGAGCTCTCTGGAACCAGGGAGTCTGTGTAACAGAAGCCAATTTTTGGCTGGACATGAATCCTCCATGCTTGCCTACGATGAGTGGGGCAATATCAGCCTGTAGGGGCTGCAGATTACCCAGCGATGGAGTCAGATAGAGATGGACTCTGTAGAGCTCCTAGAAAGCACGTCCTGCTTCGTCTAAATACTAGCCACGCCCCAAATTTTTGTAGGTTTAACCTGATTTTTACTTTTAGGGCCCCCATTGAAATACCAATTATATGCTTACATGATCATATCATCAGGATAATCCTTTTCCTTGAATTTGTCAACAGGATGTTTGCTCTGTTCTTCAAAATCATCCACTATACTACAGTTCTTTTTGAGTCTACATAACTGTCCAGTCGGGATCATTTCCTTCCATTTGAGATGGTGATAACTTCTATAGTGTAGGTATGCATTCCCCCCAGATGGTTTAAAGTGATTCCTGGTCATGATCTCACCCTGATCATGGGTCAGCTCCAAATCCAAAAATACTACTAAGGATGCTGAATCTACTACATGGGTGAATTTAAGACTTTAGGGTTGTTGTTGCAATGTCCCACAAAGGCAACAAGTTTGTCCAGCTCTCCATCCCATATAATAATATTGTCAACGTACCTGCCGTACAAGACAGGATTTTCAGAAAAGGGATTGTTTTTCCATATGTACATATCCTCTCAATAGTCCATAGTCAGGTTTGAATAACCTGACTATGGACTATTGAGTTAGCCCCCATAGTAGTTCCCTGTGTTGGTAATATTAAATACATCCAAAAAGGAAAAATAGCTGTGTTTGAGATTAAATTTGGTCCATTCTTTAATGAACCTAGCTTGTGTATGTTGTCTTCTTTGGCTAGAAAATTCTGAAATATTTGTAGGCCCACCCTATGTGGGATGGACATATAAATATAGCTCCATAGACAGCCACCAAAGCTGCCATTACTCCAGATTGATTACTTTTATTACTCCTTGTGACCACAACTTACTGCATAATACCCTAACATTAACTCCTCTCTCCACATTGCATTCCACTTTTACTTGTAATGTTTACATTCACCTAGTCGTCGCTTTAAAGGCACATAACCACTGACTGAGTCTACCCCTCATTTAGCTGCTCTTGAATTTCACACCCTTGAAACATTGCACTCTTTGTTCACCAACGTTAAAGGGTCACAACTGAGCCGGCAGAAGCTTACAACAATTAACTGATCAGATCTTGTTAACTATGAATACCAGCACTCTGTGGTGAAACTAAAATACACCTTGTGTTTTTAGGTAGCTGCTGTTATGCTATGTTATATTGAACATTAGTGAAAATAAAACATAAATTAACAGCGCTGCTTAAATATCACATATAATATAAGTGCAAAACGACCACATATGACAGTCCACATAACAAGTGTCCATGTGATTGCAATTATTCCAATGACAAATGTTACACAAAAATGTTTTAAAGAAAAAAAAGTGCTTCAACAAAGGAATGCTCCCCCAAAGAAAGACAGCTCACTTGGATTCACACCTCACTCCCTGGATAGAGTTGATCCCTTGTTTTTAGCAAGTGAGTCAAAAATGCTTCTGTGTATAAGCCAGAGAATAAATAGCTGTCAGTTCCTCTACAAATCTAGCTTCAGCTCTATGGTAAGTGTAAAGCTTCATACCATAAACTGTGTCTCAAAACATTTGTTCTCCACATAGATAATAAAAGGAAAGTAGCCCTGCATACTGCACTTACATTAAAAGAAACTGTCACCAGCCTGTAATAAACACAGAAGTTGCTCTCATCCAAGATGGTTACTGCACACTTCCTGTTCCGGTATTTAGCAGCAGCCATAAATGCCACCTAACATGTTTTGTCATTAAAAATTGACATCTTCAGGAGTTGGAAAAAGCTAGGCAGTCAATTTTTTATAACGAAACATGTCCGGTGGTACTTACAGCTGATGTCACATTCTGGAACAGGAAGTGTGCAGTGCCATCTTGGTCGGGGAAAATTCCAAGTTTATACAGGCTGATGACAGTTTATTTTATTGTAAGTTCAGTACTTGTCGTTTGTTTTTTTAAAAAAACATACTTTCACTATGTGGGGGCTCCTTTGTATTGTCTATGCAAACAACTGAATGGGGTGAAGCTGTATATTTACTATAGAGCTGAGGGAATATTTGTGGAGGAAGTGACAGCCATTAATTTCTGGTCTTATACACACAAACCTTTTTTACTCTCTTGCTAAAAACAAGGGATCAAGGTTCCTTTTTTCTTTGAAGCACTATAGTGTGTAATGTTTGTAATTGGAGAGATCACAATTTTTTGTGGACTTTTATATGTGGTAGTTTTACGCTTATATTAAATGTGATATATAGGTTGTACTGTTAATTTATGTTTTATTTTCATATCTTGTTGCATATCTGGGGGCAGAACTGGGTTGCTGGCAGCGCATCATACTCAGACCTAAGCCTAGCCTCTATTGTCTGAGAGCCTTCAAGTGAACTAGCATGCCATAACAATTGTTAGTCCTATATAGTCAGTTGAGGTGTAATCTCACAGTCAGGGAGCTATTGATTATGCTCTTGGTACTGCAGTACATGTTGAGTCTATCATTAAAAGTACTTGGGTTAGTTGCATTTTATTTATATTGTACTGTTTTCTCACATGTTGGCACTGAACTACTGATTACTTTTTTTTACTTTGGTCTGCTAATATAATCTGTTTATTCTCTAACGGTCAGTGTGTTGCCATCTTTATGTGAATGCTGGAAGTTCCCAAGGTACTTTGGTGGTGGCAGCAGGAGTGAGGTTCCACCTAGGGCCAGAAAAAGAGCAGAGGACCCAATATTACCAGCGGCTCCTGCAGGGATAGTGCTACAAAAGGCTAAACTGTTAAAAGAGTAAAGACTCCTGTTCTTCCCAATGTCCATTTCTGACTGGTTTTCTTAAAGTGTATTTCCACTTTTTGCAGCCAAATTGGGATAACACTGATGTTTTTAAATGTTACACATTCCATTAGCATATTGTAACATAAGAAAATATTTAAAAAATGCTGCCTATCTTTTTTCAAGTGCTTTATGATATTAAGGAAGAGGCTGTAATGTTTTGGGTAACATAATCAATCCTGTCAGTACTGTTTGCAGTTCTTCATAATAAACTGTTAACCAATATTTGAACACTGTTTGTCATTAAAAAATTGGAAACTGACCTACTGTGTTCTGTTTTAATGAGGTATAGTTAAAGTCTATGTGGGGACAGAGCTGCTATAAGAATCTTTGGAAATTCTTAGAATCAGCCTTGACACCTTTTCTTTAGAAACATCTCAAAGGTAAGGAATATTTAAAAAAAAAAGGTATGCTGTGTGAATGTGATCACAAAACAAACAATTTTTGTTTCAAAAGTGGAAATACGCTTTCAGGATCTACACTGCAGACTCCTACTAACTTTCCCATCCAATATTTTTCTACTTGGATAGCATCCCTGAAAGATGAAAAATAATATAGCACAATAACTTCATCAGAGCATGCACAAAGTTAACATAAAAAGTGCTTGCTCTTGGCGGATCTGAACGGTCACCCTATGCATCTCTATGGGGCATCGGATGTCAGCGGAGCCATGTCCACTGACATCCAATCCGATCCGTCAAATCTGGACTGATGGAAACCCTATTTTCCATCCGTCCAGCAGATCAGATCGGATGGGATCGGATTAGAATGGACAGACGGTCTGTTCCCATCCGATTCCCCCATAGAGATGCATGGGGACCTGACATCTGTGTCTCCGCACACAGCACGGAGACACAGCTGTCATCCTCCTGCTCAGCAGGGGATCGGCGGATCTATCCCCCGCTGAGAAAAACGGAGTCCGTCCGACGGATTCCCATGTGTGAAATAGCCCTAACTGACACTCAGAGTTTGTGCTAGTTGTATGTATGACAGAAAGAAGATGTGGTCTATCTTAGACTACATTGCTTTATGTAGTTGGGCAACGACAAACTCTCGTACCTAATGGCAGTTTCCAGCATTAAGGGTTATGATTCTGCTGACATATTCCCTTTAAAGAATAAGTCAATTTAAATCAAGTTGAAGTGAGGTAAAGCAACCTGGTCTAAGTAAAGTGTATTACCTTTTATGTTTAATAGAAAATGCATTTAGCTACAAAAACTTTAAAATTAGCTTAGCATGTAAAACTATTTTGTTAATAAGTAAATGCATATGTGCCCACTTGTTAAAACTGCACATACAAAATAGGTATAATTATGATAATAAAAACAGAGTAGAAATAAAAATACTTTGTGTAAATATGTATTATAGGAGATGAACTAGGAGAAAACATAAATTCAAAAATGGAAATGCATTAAAATATTTAACAAAATGCTATTTGCTAATAGAATGAATTCAATAGACATTCAGGTGGATGCATCAGTGAGAGAAAAAAATGAAGACTCCTGTGTTCAACTGCAAAATAATTCTTCCTAGCTACAACCAAATTTAAAGTGGAACTAGGAGAAAAATTATAACTGACATACAGTTTATAATGCACTCTGTCACCAGAAATAATGCACCAATTCTAGTTTTTCTAAGACACTCATAACAAATATTCTACCATGCTGATTCAGTGGTTTTGAAGCTTCATATCCTTCTCGTTGCTTTTACTTTACTATATATAATCATACAAGAGATTGGAAGAAACTCATGTTTCATTTTTATTTTAGTTTTAAAATCTTAAAAGTTTCTAACATAATCTGCTTCACCGCAACAATGTGCGGATGGTGGGGCTACCTGAAGGTTCTTAGGGTGCTTCTCCTACCAGCTTTGCAGAATCCTTCTTTAAAGAAATCCTCAGCCTGACACAAGTGTCCTCTGCCTATATTGTGATAAGGGCCCATAGGCTTCGAACAGGCCTCATACCACAGGGATCTCCACCCAGTCCTTTCCTGGTCCTCTTCCTTAATTACAGGGATCGAGATCTCATACTAGCGGAAGCCAGAAGACAACTTCAGCTCCGATATGAAAACACCACCACATTTCTTCCCTGACTCTTCTCCTGAGTTGCGGAGGTGTGTTTTGTGGATGTCTGGAAAGCCATTTGTGAGAAGGGGTTAACCTACGGGATGCTTTTTTCGAGCAAGCTACAAGTGAAACACCTTGAATCAGTTAAATTCTTTGAATCTCCGTCTGCTGCCTCTGAGTGGCATGATCACTCTTTGAGAGGTTTCTGCCGAAATGATGGGCAGCCCTAGATGTTGCATCTGCTCTCTGGCTCTCTGGAGGGTCCCACAGCTCAGTCTTAGTGACCATCCTCAACCATACAGTTGGTCGGCATACATTATGACCTAAGTATTATTTCTTTATTATCTTCATCGCTGGTTTATAAGGGACATTGTTCTCCTGCCCTGGACTGACATGCAATGACCTGGAACTCTTCTACAGGATTATTATATTCCTTTTTGTGTTTTTTGTTCTTTTTTTTTTTCTTTTAAAATCCTGCTTCTACTGTCACGTCCCTCTAGGCTCTGCACCAATGCGGCCTTTGGCTCTCAGTAGTCACTAATTGTGGTTTGGGATATAGGCCTTACGCTATGGGGGAACAGCTGATAAAGGCAGGGTACGTGCAGTTGCAGATGGGTAAATGTTCACTTTTATCTGTTTTTGTTGTTCTATTCATTTATTGGATGCTTACTGCTGCCTATTTTTCTGCTCATATAATGACCTTTTTTCCCTTGTCAGGAAACCCTGCAATTGCAGATTGCTCTCCTCATGGCACCTCTAGACTTTGAAACCTTTAAGGTTCTGTCGTGGGAAGGTCTGCAGCCTGCACTCAAAGTTCAAGCAGGCCCTACTTTTTCAATATTTGAAGTCCCACAAGCCCCATCTTTTACTGCTTCATGAAACACATTTTATGGGCAGCAAATTACTAGCCTTGAAAAAACTCTGGGTCTAAAAAGCATATCATGCCACATACTCTACCTTTGCTAGGGGAGTCTCTGTACTGATTAACAAAAATTGTCCTTGTGTGTTTGAGTCCATCTCTACTGACCCCCAAGGGAAATTTGCTATGGTGGTATTCACATTATGGAACTGCAAATATTTAGTGGTTAATGTGTACATTCCTCCTCCCTTCTCCCGGACAGTATTGCGTACTGTTTTGGACAAGATTGCCCCCCATTTCTCCTGCTAAATTATTACTAATGGGCAAATTTAATGCCATACTATCCCCAGATTTGGACAGACCTGTCATGTCATAGCAGTTTAACAGGGAGATCGTGGTGCTTGGGTGCAGGCGGCAGGGTTGACTGAGGCCTGGAGGTGGAAAAAGCCATCTTCCAGAGCTTACTTACTTGCTTTTCTGCATCTCACAAGACCTCCTCCCTTATAGATCTGGCCTTTGTGAACCCAAGTTTATTATCTGATGTTGTAGCTGCTTTGTACTTGCCTAGTGGCCTCTCGGACCATAGCCTCTTGGAGGTGGTCTTTCGTACCCCTACCTCACGCAACGCTTCACTGTGGCGTTTGTCTTCCAGCTGGGTGTCTCATCCAGAACTGACCAAGAACATGCCCTCCCACATGACTGAATACTGGGATATTAATGAGGGGGGTCATCCTCTACCGCTGTCACATGGGAGGCCTTTAAAGCTTATACCAGAGGCCAATACATATCCAGTATTGCTGCACTCAAATCAGACTTAAACTCCACCACCCGCTCTTTACAAGAGTTGGCACATAATGTAGGTCCAAGTGATACTAACTTTACTCATTTACAGGCCTCCCAAAGGGAGCTTAAGCTACACTTAACTGAACTCACCCACCTTGCTCAATACTAAAACTGTTGTTTATTGGCGTTGTTGGTGCAACACGATCACTCTACCACCTCAATCTCTGAAATAGGACTCCCTACTGGGGATACAGTCTCGGCCTATGAGGACATTTTGGAGGAGTTCAGTAATTATTGCAGTCATTTGTATACCTTTGTGCTTCCCACCAATTTTTGCCCACGCTCCCTGGCTCCTGTACTAGACTAAGTGGCCCTAGGATGGCTCTCAGACATGGAGCGGTTGACCTTAGTGGCCCCCTTCATGACAGATGAAGTGATAGTAACCATCTCATCTTTCCCATTGGGTAGGGCTCTGGGCCCAGATGGGCTCCCCATAGAATTTTATAGAGAACATGTTGAGATGCTGACTCCTATTTTAGCCTCCTTATATTCCAATTGTCTCAATGACGGTGCGCTACCTTATTCTATGAGTCATGCCCACATTGTTCTTCAATAAGCCTCCTAAGGATCCGAGTATGTGTGCCTCCTACAGACCTATTGCTTTATTAAATAATGATGTTAGGATTCTAACTAAACTCCTTACTTTATGGCTGCAGGGTCTGCTCCCTACAGTAATCGACTTGAGCCAAACCATATTTATGATGCACAAGTCTACGGACATAAACCTTTGTAGACAAACATCCATGCACCGCATACCAATCAGGGCTTTAGGGTGGTGGTATCTCTGGACATGGTGAAGGCCTTCGACACGGTCGAGTGGCCTTTTCTATGGAGTGGTCTTTAGGTGGATCGGTTTTCCGTTACGATTCATTGATTGGCTTAAAATTTTATACAATAACCCAACAGCCTCGGTTAGGCTAGGTGGCAGTCTTTCACCTTCATTTCATTTGCAGAGAAGCATGCGTCAGGGCTGTCCACTCTCTCTAGCCTTATTCGCGATTGTGATTGAGCCAGTGGCAGAGGCGCTTTGCCTTTCTCCACACATCAAGGGCCTTTGTGTGGGCTGGTTGGAGAAGAGGGTAGCCCTTTACGCCGAGGACTTATTGCTGTTCTTGAATGATGATGCAGGGCCCTCCCTGCAGGGAGAATTATAGGTATTGAACACCTATTCTGCCTTCACAGGGCTCAGGGACAATTGTACAAAGTTATTACTATTTCTTATTGATCCTGAATCCCGGGCTTCTGCTCCATCAAATCTCCCGCTTCAGTGCGTGGAGCACTTTAAGTATCTTGAAGTATGGGTTTCTCGACAGGCTTCTAATTATATCTCCCTAAACCTGGCCCTGGTTGTTCAGGATACTAGGTGTCAACTGAAGGAGTGTGAATCACTGCCACTTTCTCTGCTGGGGAGGAATAATTTACTCAAAATGAAAACCTTACCCAAATACACTTACCTCTTCCATCACATCCCTTTTTGGACCCTAAATCTTTCTTTACCAGTCTGAATCAAATTTTCTCCACTTTTCTATATACAAATTATTTACACTCATGAGACCTTCCTTTCAGAGTTGATTGGCTCTTCCAGATTTCCATGAATATTTTTTACTGCTGCTTGGTGGCTCTCCCGCGATTGTACAAATTCAGCTACTATGTTGGAGGCTGCTGTTGTCGGCTCACTGGAATCTCTATATGCTCTTGTTTTTCATGGCCTCAAAGCCCCATATCCTAATACTCCCTTTATGTCCACTACTATTAGAGCCTGGAAGACCGGATTGGCGAGTGAAAAATACCCTGACACAGCAGTGTCCCCCAATCCACCCCTTTGGAGGAACCGCTCCCTACCTCATTTCTTTATGTTACCTGAACTGATTGTGTGGACTAAATACAACATTTAATATATATCTCTGTTAATAGACTGAGGCTCTATACGCCCCTTAGCTCATCTATCCGAAGATTTTAATGTCCCCTCATGCATGCTTTCTACTACAGGCAGCTTTCCCACGCCTTCAGTAGCCAAGTTCCATGGACTTCTAAGGATAGCGGAGTCAGGGCTTTAGCAGCTACTCAGAACCAAATGCCCTGAAAACCTACATCCCACATTTATACCCATTTGGTATTAGTTACCCTGCCCCCATTAGGTAAATTGGGGGACAAATGGTAAAGAGATATACCACACCTGGACAACGATGATTGGAATGACATTTGGGACCTTCCTTTTAAAACGCTGGTTTCTTTACATGACCGTTTAATTAACTTTAAAATAGTACACAGAGCCTACTTTACCCCCTCCAAGCTCCACATGATGAATACCTCCCACTCAGAGTGTTGGAAATGTGGTCATACTCAATGAGATTACTCCCACAAATTCTGGACGTGCCCTCAGATAATGGGATTATGGTCCAATGCATCTAGCATTAACACTTACCCATCAACACAAATCCCTCAGGCTATTGAGAATTGTCTACTGGGTCTTTGTAAGCTATCACCTTTCATTGGAAGAAACAGGCTCCACCTTCTATTCCCTTTTGGAAACCACTGATTACCAAAAATCTCCCATTATATAAGGACACTTACACAAGTGGGGGTGTCCTGCCAAACACTATAAAGTGTGGGCCAAATGGTTGAAGGAGCCCACCACGGCTTCATAGTCACTAAATAAGAAATAGTTTGGAGACATCCAGTTAAACTCATATCCATCTCATGTTTTATATGGGTTTTGAGGGTTAGTCTTAACTCCTTGTGTTAGGTCTGAGCACCTTGCGATGTAGGATATGCAGTCAGACTCTTCTCATCCTAGTGTTGCTCTAGCTATCAGTATTTGCACCATGTGTTCTAAAGCTATGTTCCCTGCGTGGGCAACACAAGCTTATTTACTGTATTGTTTTGACGTTGTTTTGGTTGTACTTGTTTGGTACATGAAAACTTCAATGAAAAAAAAAGATTTAAGAAAGAAAAAAAAAGGTTTCTGGCATAGTTAAACAAAAGTATTTCTTAGAACATGCTATTACTAAAATATGCTTGCATCTCTTCAACACTTTTCCAAAAAGTATATCAGTTGCTTTAAATAATTATATTTTAAAGATTTTAGTGCATTCATTTGCATACTTGAATGCATAAAATACATCTTATGTATTTTTATGCTCCACATTTTGAAGGTTAATATTTTTATGTGTTTTTACTTTTCGACAAGTATGAAAGGCATAGAAAAGTGAATGACCGAAGAATAATGGACAGTAAGATCACTAATGAGCCAGATTGTGAAAAGGGTTGACGGAGTCACAAGGACACTCAATCACTTTAGCCAATTAGCACTTTGATATTATGTTTGAAAAGAGCAGAGCTCTTGTGCTTCTCCTTCCATAGATGAAAATTAAATCTAAAAGAAACTATTTTTTATTAAACAGCATTTTAAAAGCTGCAGAGTAATTTTCTATAGCAAAATAGCACGTTTTGCCAAGTCAATGAGGATGAGCTTCCAGTTCAAACCAAACCCATATTCGGTCCAAATGTTGTGTTCAAAGTGCAACCAAATTTGAACTCTTCGGGATGTTTGGCTATGTTTCATAATGCAAGGTGGTGCACTGTAACCTCTCGTCAGGTGCAATACTTGATGACATTTGGTCAAAGTCTCTGTCGCCTCACTATAAAAGCCTGCTCTCCTAGCAGTCCTTTGTCAGTATGTTGGAGTTAGCAGTGGGGGACAGCTGAGAGTGCTTTTAGGGAGAGACCATTTTGTGCTATATTCAGTGCTATATTCAGTGCTGTATATTGACACAGATACATTGCAGTGAATTAAAGTTTGTGATGCTAGGGGGAGCAGAATGTTACTCCACCTGTATTCACTGCAAAGTTTTTTTTTTTTTTTTTGGGGGGGGGGCCTCTTTTTTATGGTTGCATATTAATTGTTTTTTTTAATTCATTACTTTATTACATTTATTTAAATAAATGCTACACTCATTAGTGGCTCTCTTCTCTCATTTTTCTGTTTGCTTATACATGGTTGCATGGTGCAGCCATCAACAGTGCCTCTGTTTGCTGCCACATCAATACAATATCATGAGAGCCAGTGCAGTTATTATCAGTGTTCATGATCACCACCACACCAGTACCACGCCTTGAGTACTGACCCTGGCCTGTTTATTGACCATGTTTCTGCCTGCTGCCTGGACTGATCCTTAGCCTGTTTATTGACCATGTCTATGCCTGCCATCTGAACTGACCCATCTGCAACGCCAACTGACTACATTCCTGTAAGACACCAGTCTCAGCCATCCCCTGGAGACAAAGACTTTGAACCACAGAAACTCTTTTGTACACTCTTTTCTCAGCCTCCCATACCAGTAAAATGTGAAAAAAAATCCGCACTTGTGGAAAAAAAATGTTTTTTGGGAAAAATCAAAGCAGCAAGCATGCTATGAGACGTCTATTACAGCATTGAGTTATATAAAATATGTGCCAGGCTATAAAAACACCCAAAAGTTATTAAAAAAAATACTATAAAGCAATATAAAAAATTTAATAACACAAAATCTCTTGTGAAATAATTCCAATGAACTTCCAAAAGAAAAGCTTTCTTCACTGTGATCCACCACCACCAAGAGATCCAAATCTGCTTACCAGATGTTAGTCTAGAAAACTTCTGGAATAGTTTCTACACTGGTCATCTCCACCGATGTTCTGAAAAATAAATTTCTGAATAGTCATCCTCCAGATAACTCGCCACAGCAGGCAGGTACCCAAAATAAAAAAATCTGATCGCATTACCAGCGTACTGGTTTACTTACGGCAAGGTTTTGCCTACTGCATTTTGTCATAGATTTAATTTTTTTGGGCAGGGTAGCGCTGGTAGTGCGATCTGTACATGTTTTGGATGAATTTGACAGCGCTGTTTATCATTTTATGTTTGTGTTTGCACTTTTAATGGGTTTTGTAATAAATTCATACAGTTTTCACACTATGTGGAGCATATGACTCTTTAATTTTGGGTACTTTCCTGGATGCATGATTTGTTTTGGTGGATGGTGTTAAGGAGGAGTCATCTGGAGGAGATAGAGTGGCTTTTCAGAGATTTATTTTCCAGTGTTCTACCATGCAGGTTGGACTCACTAACATCTGGTAAGCAGATTTGGATCTCTTTGTGGTGGTGAAGGATTACAGTGGAGGAAGCATTTCTTCTGCAATTCATTGGAATTGTTTTCCCATACTGCCTACTCTTTCTTTAATTATTTTTTTTTTTTTTTATCGCTTTCATTGCTGTCACAAGGAATGTAAACATCCCTTGTGGCAGCAATAGGCAGTGACGGGTACTCTTTTGGCGCTTTTCCACTGCATAGAACTGTACCGGCTCGGCACGCTTTTGTGCTTTTCCACTGCGGTACCGCATGGTATAGGGTCGGAACGGTTCGGTACTGTACGGTATAGGTTTGCTTTTCCACTGCATGGAACCGAACGGTACGTTACGGTACGGCTCTGAAAAAACAGTACCTACTCGATTGTGGTTCCAACAGGTACCATATCCCACAATCCTTTGCATGCAGTCACTACTAGCCACTGATTGGTCAGAGAATCCCACCCACCCCGTTGTTATCCCACCCACTTAACTTTAGTACTACTTTAGTGGAAAAGCAAACCTATACCGTACCGTACCGAACCGTTCCGACACCGTACCATGCGGTACCGCAGTGGAAAAGCAAACCGGGCCAAGCAGGGCCGAGTAGAGCCGAGCCGGTACTAGCCGGTACTTGCAGTGGAAAAGTGCCATTTATGAAATGATCTGGGGTCTATTAGACCTTAAAAGCATTTGAAGGACTTCCAGTTCCGGCACTTCATGGTGCAGTGGTAAGGCTCCTAAGCTCCCACTGAACTAGCCAGATATCAGCTTGTAAAGCCACCCCAGGAGCTAACAAGCTGTCAACACACCTGACAGAGGAGCCAGGAACCTTAGTGGATCATCGCTTATACTTCATCCTTTAAAAAGGCTTCCTTGCTATAGTATAGACAAGAAAGTAAAGCTCTCCGTGAGGCTCAAAGGGATCTGACCCACTCTGTCTCCTTAGCCCACAGGAAAGCCTGCCACAAGGCCAAACGACACTTTTACCACTGGGTTGAACAGCTAGCACTGATCAAATGATCATATTTTGATGCGCAGCTTCATAAATTTGGCAACAATCCCAGGAAACTACTTTCCAGACTCACAAAATACCCTTATAAACCAACGTATAACATGGTCCTTAGGGACAGAACAAACCAACAGACTCATTCTAACCTCAACAGACTCACTTCAACTGGCTCTTTCTCGTACTGTTATAATTCAGCTTTATGAGGCTCATTGTAGACTTTCTTGGCAATATGTACAGTGGGGATCGAAAGTTTGGGCACCCCAGGTAAAAATTTGTATTAATGTGCATAAAGAAGCCAAGGAAAGAGAAAAATCTCCAAAAGGCATCAAATTACAGATTAGACATTCTTATAATATGTCAACAAAAGTTAGATTTTATTTCCATCATTGACACTTTCAAAATAACAGAAAACAAAAAAAATGGCGTCTGCAAAAGTTTGGGCACCCTGCAGAGTTAATATATTGTACTGCCCCCTTTGGCAAGTATCACAGCTTGTAAACGCTTTTTGTAGCCAGCCAAGAGTCTTTCAATTCTTGTTTGAGGTATCTTTGCCCATTCTTACTTACAAAAGTATTCCAGTTCTTTGAGATTTCTGGGCTGTCTGTCACGCACTGCTCTTTTAAGGTCTATCCATAGATTTTCAATTATGTTGAGGTCAGGAGATTGTGAAGGCCATGGCAAAACCTTCAGTTTACGCCTCTTGATGTAATCCCCCATGGATTTCGAGGTGTGTTTAGGATCATTATCCATTTGTAGAAGCCATCCTCTCTTTAACTTCAACTTTTTCACAGATGGCATCAAGTTACCATCCAAAATTTGCTGAAATTTTATTGAATCCATTTTTCCTTCTACTCGTGAGATGTTCCCTGTGTCACTGGCTGCAATACAACCCCAAAGCATGATTGATCCACCCCCATGCTTAACAGTTGGACAGAGGTTCTTTTCATTAAATTCTATGCCCCTTCTTCTCCAAACGTACCTCTGCTCATTCCGGCCAAAAAGTTCAGTTTTAACCTCATCGGTCCACAGAACTTGTTTCCAAAATGCATCAGGCTTGTCTATATGTTCATTTGCAAAGTTCAAACGCTGATTTTTGTGGTGAGGACGTAGAAGAGGTTTTCTTCTGATGACTCTTCCATGAAGACCATATTTGTACAAGTATCTCTTTATAGTGGAATAGTGTACCACAACTCCAGTGTCTGCCACATCTTTCTGGAGGGATCGTGCAGTCAAACGTGGGTTTTGAATTGTTTTTCACACAATCCTGCAAGCTGTTCTGTCTGATATTTTTTTTGGTCTTCCAGATCTTGCTTTAACTTCCACTGTTTCTGATGACTGCCATTTCTTAATTACATTCCAAACAGAGGATATTGACATCTCAAAAAGCTTTGCTAGCTTCTTATAGCCTTCTCCAGCTTTGTGAGCGTCAACTATTTTAAATTTCAGTTTTCTAGACAACTGCTTAGAAGATCCCATGGTGCTGATTGTTGGGGCAAGGTCAGATGAGTCTGGGCATTTAAAACCTTTGAGATTGACATCACCTGGTCTTCCGAGATGATGATTGAGGACAATCCATGACACTGGTAGGTCTCAGCCTTGCAAAGGGGGCAGTGCATGCTATAAATACTGCAGGGTGCCCAAACATTTGCAGACGCCATTTTTTTGTTTTCTGTAATTTTGAAAGTGTCAATGTTGGAAATAAAATCTAACTTTTGTTGACATATTATAAGAATGTCTAATCCGTAATTTGATGCCTTTTGGAGATTTTTCCATCTTTCCTTGGCTTCTTTATGCACATTAATACAAATTTTTACCTGGGGTGCCCAAACTTTCGATCCCCACTGTACTCTGGCCCGACTGCTAGGATTTTAGCCCTGAGAGGTATCTCAGGTGTTATCCCTCTACATAAGGGAACAATAAAGGGATGCCCCTTTCTCCCCTTCTATTTAATTTGGCTTTAGAACCGCATTTTGGGATATTTCTTAACATCAGCCCCTATTCTTGGCATCTGCATGGGCTTAAGCAAACTACATACAGCGATTTTTGGTGATGATATTTTAGTCTTTACATAAAACCCCTAGACAGATTTTACACTTGTTTCGGTTTACGTATCAATTATGATAAAAGCAAAGTTCTGCCCCTCACTAGCTCAGTTATGTCTAAGTGGGATGCAGCGTCCCCTTTTCCGCTGGCACACCATTACTATGTATATTTGGGTGTAAAAATAGGAAATTATCATTCCTCTCTATACCATCTTATTGTCTCCCCAGTGTTTACAAATAGGGTTGAGCGAACCTGGACTGTTTTGTTCATGTTCATACCAGACTTTTGGGTATTCGGTACCCGGACCCGAACCCGAACATTTCACTGTATGTTTGGGTACTGTCCGTTGTTCAGTAACGTTGTTTGATGTTTTGGCGCGGTTTTAATGGTGCGCTTTCAACAGGTGCAAGGCAACCAATCAGCAAGCGTTTAGCTAGTATGCCCTAGAAGCCATCACAGCCATGTCTACTAATGGCATGGCTGTGATTGGCCAGTGCAGTATGTTACCCAGACTCTATATAAGCTGGAGTCACACAGCGCCGCGTGTCACTCTGCTATAACTATACTAGGGACAGGTTCCTGACTGCTGCTGCTAAGGGAGAGATAGGAGTTTACTGTAGGGCGAGGCTGGAGAGATTGCTTGAAGGGAAAGCATAGGAGGATCAATCTGCTTTATCATACAGCGATCTACATTGATCTGATTGTGTGGGGTGCAGTGCACGATCTATTTGCCCGGAGGGAGAGATAGGAGTTTACTGTAGGGCCAGGCTGGAGAGATTGATTGTAGAGAAAGCATAGGATAGGAACAATCTGCTTTAATCAGACAGCGATCTACATTGATTTGATTGTGTGGGGGTGCAGTGAATGATCTTTATGCCCTGACCTGAGCCAAGTGAGGAGGAGAAAGGAGAAAAAAAAATGTATCAGTCTGTTAGGCGTGCGGTGCTGCACATTTCCTGCAACCTCAGTGCATATGTGTCTGCCTAATCTGCATTTTAAAAAGAAAAAAACTTTTTTCCTTCATATTTTACTGTGACTTACAGCGTTTAGACAGACACTGCTTTTCAAATCTGCTATTCAACAAGCACCAATTAAGGGGACAATTATTTTTCAGTTTTTCATTCATACATTACAGTGAGATACACCCATTGCATACTGTTGTATTGCGCATTTCAATAAAAAAAAAACATTTAGGGTCAAAAAAAGTTGATTGCGGCCCTGTCCGCGTATGTTACAGTGAGATACACCCATTGCATACTGTTGTATTGCGCCTTGCAATAAAAAAACATTTAGGGGCAAAAAGAGTTTATTGCGGCCCTGTCTGCATATGTTACAGTGAGATACACCCATTGCATACTGTTGTATTGCGCCTTGCAATAAAAAAACTATTTAGGGGCAAAAAAGAGTTTATTGCGGCCCTGTCCGCATATGTTACAGTGAGATACACCCATTGCATACTGTTGTATTGCGCCTTGCAATAAAAAAACTATTTAGGGGACAAAAAAAGTTGATTGCTGCCCTGTCTGCATATGTTACAGTGAGATACACCCATTGCATACTGTTGTATTGCGCCTTGCAATAAAAAAAATATTTAGGGGACAAAAAAAGTTGATTGCGGCCCTGTCTGCATATGTTACAGTGAGATACACCCATTGCCTACTGTTGTATTGCGCCTTGCAATAAAAAAAAATATTTAGGGGACAAAAAAAGTTGATTGCGGCCCTGTCTGCAAATGTTAGAGTGATATACACCCATTGCATAATGTTGTATTGTGCCTTGCAATAAAAAAAAACTATTTAGGGGATAAAAGAGTTTATTGTGGCCCTGTCTGCATATGTTACAGTGAGATACACCCATTGCATAATGTTGTATTGCGCCTTGCAATAAAAACAACTATTAAGGGGACAAAAGAGTTTATTGTGGCCCTGTCTGCATATGTTACAGTGAGATACACCCATTGCATACTGTTGTATTGCACCTTGCAATAAAAAAAAAACGATTTAGGGGACAAAAAAAGTTGATTGCGGCCCTGTCTGCATATGTTACAGTGAGATTCACCCATTGCATACTGTTGTATTGCGCCTTGCAATAAAAAATAACTATTTAGGGGACAAAAAAAGTTGATTGCGGCCCTGCTTGCATATGTTACAGTGAGATACACCTATTGCATACTGTTGTATTGCGCCTTGCAATAAAAAAAAACTATTTAGGGGACAAAAGAGTTTATTGTGGCCCGGTCCGCATATGTTACTGTGAGATACACCCATTGCATACTGTTGTATTGCACCTTGCAATAAAAAAAAAAACGATTTAGGGGACAAAAAAAGTTGATTGCGGCCCTGTCTGCATATGTTACAGTGAGATACACCCATTGCATACTGTTGTATTGCACCTTGCAATAAAAAAAAATATTTAGGGGACAAAAGAGTTTATTGCGGCCCTGTCTGCATATATTACAGTGAGATACACCCATTGCATACTGTTGTATTGCGCCATGCAATAAAAAAAAAAATATTTAGGGGACAAAAGAGTTTATTGTGGCCCTGTCTGCATATGTTACAGTGAGATACACCCATTGCATAATGTTGTATTGCGCCTTGCAATAAAAACAACTATTTAGGGGACAAAAGAGTTTATTGTGGCCCTGTCTGCATATGTTACAGTGAGATACACCCATTGCATACTGTTGTATTGCACCTTGCAATAAAAAAAAATGATTTAGGGGACAAAAAACTTGATTGCGGCCCTGTCTGCATATGTTACAGTAAGATTCACCCATTGCATACTGTTGTATTGCTCCTTGCAATAAAAAATAACTATTTAGGGGACAAAAAAAGTTGATTGCGGCCCTGCTTGCATATGTTACAGTGAGATACACCTATTGCATACTGTTGTATTGCGCCTTGCAATAAAAAAAAACTATTTAGGGGACAAAAGAGTTTATTGTGGCCCGGTCCGCATATGTTACAGTGAGATACACCCATTGCATACTGTTGTATTGAGCCTTGCAATAAAAAAAAATATTTAGGGGACAAAAGAGTTTATTGTGGCCCTGTCCGCATATGTTACAGTGAGATACACCCATTGCATACTGTTGTATTGCGCCATGCAATAAAAAAAAAATATTTAGGGGACAAAAAAGTTGATTGCGGCCCTGTCTGCATATGTTACAGTGAGATACACCCATTGCATACTGTTGTATTGCGCCTTGCAATAAAAAAAACTATTTAGGGGACAAAATAGTTTATTGCGGCCCTGTCCGCATATGTTACAGTGAGATACACCCATTGCATACTGTTGTATTGTGCCTTGCAATAAAAAAAACTATTTAGGGGACAAAAGAGTTTATTGCGGCCCTGTCCGCATATGTTACAGTGAGATACACCCATTGCATACTGTTGTATTGCGCCTTGCAATAAAAAAAAACATTTAGGGGCAAAAAGATGGTCTGCATATGTTACAGTGAGATACACCCATTGCATACTGTTGTATTGCGCCTTGCAATAAAAACCCATTTCGGAGAAGATCCAAAATTTGATAAATATGAGGAGAAGGTCAAATAAGGGACGTGGCCTGGGTCGTGGTGTTGCTGGTGGAGCTCCTGTTGCAAGGAGAGGATGTGGTCGATCTGTGCCAGCTACACGCACAGGTGAAACACCTTCCTCAGCTGCGAGTAGGCGACAGAATCTGCAGCAGTATTTGGCAGGGCCTAATGTGCCTCTACAAATGTTGAGGCCAGAACAAGTACAGGCGATAGTAGATTGGGTTGCTGACAGTGCCTCCAGTTCCTTCACATTGTCTCCCACCCAGTCTTCTGCTGAAAGGTCAGAGTTGGCACCTGCAGCCGATGTACATCAATCTGTCACCGCACCCCCTTGCAAATCAGCCAAGCAGTCTGAGCCCCAATTCATGCAGCAATTTCTTCTTCTTTTGATGACTCTGTTAGCATGGTTTCCCAGGGCCATCCACCTAGCCCTGCCCCAGAAGTGGAAGAGATTAAGTGCACCGATGCCCAACCACTTATGTTTCCAGATGAGTACATGGGAGGACCATCGCAGCACGTCTCAGATGATGACGAAACACAGGTGCCAACCGCTGCGGAATTCCGAATTGTGGAAACCGACAAGGAGGGCAGGGGTGAAGACTGGGTGGTAGACGATGTGGAGGACGATGAGGTCTTCGACCCCACATGGAATGCACGTCATGCCTGTGACCTGAGTAGTTTGGAGGAAGAGACGGTGATCGCACAGAGCCACCAGCACAGCAGAAGAGGGAGCAGGGTGCAAAAGTGGAGCGGCCATTCCCTAGACACTACGCCTGCTACTGCCCGATGCAGCAAGGGACTGAGCACACCAAAGCCAGCTCACAGGAGTTCCCTAGCGTGGCAGTTCTTCAGACAATGTGATGATGACAGGACACGAGTGGTTTGCACGTTGTGCAATCAGAGCCTGAAGCGAGGCATAAACCTTCTCAACCTGAGCACAACCTGCATGACCAGGCATCTAAGTGCAAAGCACGAGCTGCAGTGGAGTGCACACCTCAAAAACCAAGAAAGGTCTCTGGCTCCTCCTGCTTCCTCTTCTGCTGCTGCAGTCTCGGCCTCTTCATCCACCTCTGTAGTGACAGTGGCACCTGCCACCCCGCAAACAGATGATCTACCAGCAACACCACCACCTGGGTCACCAACAACCATCTCCACAATGTCCAGTGGAAGCGTTCAGCTTTCTATCTCCCAAACACTGGAGTGGAAAAGGAAGTACCCCCCTACAAACCCGTAATCCCTGGCCCTGAATGCCAGCATTTCAAAATTCCTGGCCTTTGAAATGCTGTCATTCCGGCTGGTGGAGATGCAGAGTTTTAAGAGCCTTATGGCGGTGGCTGTCCCACAGTACATCGTGCCCAGCCGCTACTACTTTTCCAGGCAAGCCATCCCTTCCCTGCACAACCAAGTGGTTGAGAAAATCAGGTGTGCACTGCGCAACGCCATCTGTGGGAAGGTCCACCTAACTACGGATACGTGGACCAGTAAGCACGGTCAGGGATGTTATATCTCCCTAACAGCACACTGGGTAAATGAAGTGGCTGCTGGGCCTGAGGTGGATAGCAGTTTGGCGCACGTCCACCACCGAGGATTTCAGGGCACTTCAGTTTGCCTCCTGTTCCTAACTCCTCCTACTCCGCTTCCTCATTCTCTACCGCCTCCTCTTCCGGTCAGTGTAACACCCTCACCACCAACTTCAGCAAAGCCAGGGGTAAACGACAGCAGGCAGTTTTAAAACTTGCCTGTTTGGGTGAAAAACCACACACCGCGCAGGAGTTGCGGAGGGGCATTGAACTGCAGACCGATGAGTGGTTGCTGCCAGTGAGCCTCAAGCCCGGCCTGGTGGTGAGCGATAACGGGTGAAATCTCATAGCAGCTCTGGGCCCAGCCGGTTTGACACACATCCCTTGTTTGGCGCATGTGCTGAATTTGGTGGTGCAGAGGTTCCTTAGAAATTACCCCGATATGTCAGAGCTGCTGCAGAAAGTGCGGGCCGTCTGTGCGCACTTTCGGCGTTTTCACCCTGCTGCTGCTCGCCTGTCAGCGCTGCAGCGTAACTTCGGCCTTCCCGCTCACCGCCTCATATGTGACATGCCCACAAAGTGGAAATCCACCTTGCACATGCTGGAAAGACTGTGCGAGCAGCAGCAGGCCATAGTGGAGTTTCAGCTGCAGCACGCACGCGTGAGTCACTCTGCGGAACAGCACCACTTCACCACCAATAACTGGGCCTCCATGCGAGACCTGTGTGCCTTGTTGCGCTGTTTTGAGTACTCCACCAACATGGCCAGTGCCGATGACGCCATTGTCAGCTTAACTATCCCACTTCTATGCCTCCTTAAAAAAACGATTCGATGATGGTAGAGGATGTGGCACAGGAGGAGGAGGAGGAAGAAGAGGGATCATTTCCAAGGCTTTCAGGGCAGTCATTCACAAGTGGCTCCGAGGGTGGGTTCCTGCACCCACAAACGCCAGGTACACAATTGTCCAGCAGGGGCACAGTTCTGGAGGATGAGGAGGAGGAGGAGATGGAGGAGGAGATGGAACCATGTTCACAGCAGGGTGGCACCCAGGCCAACTCATGGCCATCACTGGTGCGTGGCTGGGGGGATACAGAGGACACGGACGATACACCTCCCACAGAGGACAGCCTTTCGTTGCCTCTGGGCAGCCTGGTACACATGAGCGATTACATGCTGCAGTGTCTCCACAACGACCGCCGAGTTGCCCACATTCTAACTTGTGCTGATTACTGGGTGGCCACGCTGCTGGATCCCCGTTACAAGGACAACCTATCGTCCTTAATTCACTCACTGGAGCGTGATCGCAAGATGCGCGAGTACAAGCGCACGCTGGTAGAAAAGATGGTGTTGGCATTCCCACTTGACAGCGGGGCCACAGTGGAAGCAGCGTAACTTCAGCCTTCCCGCTCACCGCTTCATATGTGACGTGCCCACAAGGGGGAACTTCACTTTGCACATGCTGGCCAGACTGTGCGAGCAGCAGCAGGCCATAGTGGAATTTCAGCTGCAGCACGCACGCGTGAGTCGCTCTGCGGAACAGCACCACTTCACCACAATAACTGGGCCACCATGAGAGACCTGTGTGCCTTATTGCGCTGTTTCGAGTACTCCACCAACATGGCCAGTGCCGATGACGCCGTTCTCAGCTTAACTATCCCACTTCTATGCCTTCTTGAAAAAACACTTCGGGCGATGATGGAAGAGGATGTGGCACAGGATGAGGAGGAGGGGGAGGATGAAGAGGTAACATTTCCAAGGCTTTCAGGGCAATCATTCGCAAGTGGCTCCTAGGGTGGGTTCCTGCACACACAAATGCCAGGGACACAATTGTCCAGCAGGGGCACAGTTCTGGAGCATGACAAAGATGAGGAGGCGGAGATGGAGGAGGAAATGGAACCATGTTCACAGCAGGGTGGCACCCAGGCCAGCTCATGGCCATAACTGGTGTGTGGCTGGGGGGATATGGAGGACACAGAGGATACACCTCCCACAGAGGACAGCTTTTCGTTGCCTCTGGGCAGCCTGGCACACATGAGCGATTACATGCTGCAGTGTCTCCGCAATGACCGCCGAGTTTCCCACATAGTAACTTGTGCTGATTACTGGGTGGCCACCCTGCTGGATCCCCGTTACAAGGACAACGTACCGTCCTTAATTCCCTCACTGGAGCGTGATCGGAAGATGCGCGAGTACAAGCGCACACTGGTAGACGAGCTGCTGGTGGCATTCCCACCTGACAGGGGGGGCACAGTGGGAGCACAAGGCCAAGGCAGGGGAGGAGGAGAAAGAGGTCATCAACGCTGCCAGGACACCGCCAGCACCTCAGAAGGCAGGGTTAGCATGGCTGAAATGTGGAAAAGCTTTGTCAGCATGCCACAACAAGCAGCTGTACCAGCAGCTGATATGGAACGTCTCAGCAGGAGGCAGCATTTCACTAACATGGTGGAGCAGTATGTTTGCACACACCTAGACATACTGAATGACGGGTCTGCTCCCTTCAACTTCTGGGTCTCCAAGTTGGGCACATGGCCTGAGCTTGCCCTTTACGCCTTGGAGGTGCTGGCCTGCCCTGCAGCCAGTGTATTATCTGAACATGTATTTAGCACGGCTGGGGGCGTTATCACAGACAAGTGCAGCCGCCTGTCCAGAGCCAATGTGGACAAGCTCACGTTCATTAAAATGAACCAGGCATGGATCCCACAGGACTTGTCCGTACCTTGTGCAGAATAGACATGTATACCGGCCTTACCCAGCCATTGCTGGATTTGATCTTTCTTACTCTTTTGGGGTGTACCCGAATTAAAAAATTTTTTTAAATTAAAAACCAAAACCAGCATTGGCTACCTCGTCCTCCTCCTCCACTGCAGCCGCCGCTTCTACCTACACCACCATATCCACCGCCATATCCTCCGCCACCTTAACCTCCTACTCCATATGGGCCTCGTCCTCCTCCTACATCATTCAAGATGATTATTTTTTATTTTTCTGTTTTTTATGTTATTTTAAGTCATTTCCCTATCCACATTTGTTTGCAGAGCACTTGCCATGCTCTTAAGATGATTTTGCTGCCATTTGCAGCCCTCTAGCCCTTTCCATATTTGTTTTAGAGGCATTTTAGTGCTCAAAAGTTTGGGTCTCCATTGACTTCAATGGGGTTCGGGATCGGGACAAAGTTCGAGTTAAGTCCGGGTCACGAACCCGGACTTTTTTTTCAAGTTCGGTCGAACCCGCCGAACCTGAACATCCAGGTGTTTGCTCAACTCTATTTACAAACATTTAGTCAGAGCTGAAGGCTTGGATGACTCTCTCCAATCGCTCTTCGGAAGATGTCATGTCAACTTGTCACAATGGTGAGTTTTCCCCATCTACTGTACCCACTATAAACCATCCCTCTCCTTATAAAACATCTGGATGTGCGCAAGCTCCATTCCGTTATCACTTCATTTCTATGGTGTAATAAAAGGCCACGCAATGGATTATTTAAACTAAGTCTTCTGAAGAGCTAAGGAGGTGCTAATTTATTAGATATTATACTACATAACTTGGCTTTTCTAATTAGGTATGGTCTTGATTGGCCCTCTCATTCTTCAACCTATTTGGAATCTCGCCTAGTCTTTCCCTTTCGCCTGTCTGGCATTCTTCACAGCAAATTGCAATCCCTTCTGAAAGCCCTGCAGCAGAATATTTTGATCCGTGATACAGTTGTTGCATGAAGGGAGATCAGGAAGAAGCTAAATCTCTCCCCACACATCTCCCAGTACCTGAAACATTGGATTGCCATGTAGTCAACAGGAGGGAGGGGCCAGGAGCACAGAAGAGGGACCCAAGAAGGGGGGGATTCGAGCCACTCTGTGCAAAACCAACTGCACAGAGCAGGCAAATATAACATATTTGTTATTTTTTTAATATTATTTTTAAAACAACACTTTACAATCGCTTTAATATTAGGTGAGAAAATTGTCCAGGGCTGAGGGCCCCCCTCTCTAAAACTTACTGTACATCATGAAGAAATAAAGTCATCATATAACATATCTTTTGCATCTGGGCTCACAGTCTTTATAGAACAATTACTTTAACCCTTATGTCAGGAAGATACCCAGGTGTTTGAAAACAAAAAAAAAACACACATAGACGTTTTAGAGTTTTTGCGTAGTTTTAGAGTACTATATATTAAGCAATAGTCATCATGGAATTGCATTCATGAAAGACTGAAGTTCATGAATTCATGAATTCATGCAATTCATGTATTCATAAAAGACTGAAAGTGGTTGTAAAGTCAGAAGGTTTAACCTTAATGCATTCTATGCATTAGGATAAAAAGCCTTCTGTGTGCAGCAGCCCCCCTCAGCCACCCTAATACTTACCTGAGGCCATCTCGAGAGAGACTCGGCTGCCCAGGACTCTCCCTCCCTCTGCCAATGAGGAGAGAGAGGTGGGTGTCTGAATTAACATAGAGCTGTGGCTCAGCACAGGTGCCCCCATAGCAAGCTGCTTTCTGTGAGGGCGCTCGGCAGGAGGGATTGGCCAGGAGCGCCGGCGGGGGGCAGGGGAAGAGGAGGATTGGGGCTGCTCTGTGCAAAACCACTACAAAGTGCAGGTAAGTATAGCGTTTTTGTTATTTTAAACAAAAAAAAATTGACTTTAGTATCACTTAAAGTCAAACAAATACTATTTTTTAAGAGGAATGTAGCACCCTCCTAAGTAGGTGCTAGAGAGTGAGTATAGTTTTTGGCTCTGTCTGCCTATCAGAGGAGCAGCAGGTAAACTCTATATTGCTTTGTGATTAACAGGGAGCAGGATCTGTGAGTTAGGTCTGCTCAATGTGCTCAGTGTGTGATTCATCTTGTCTGGTCCAATGGGGAGGCATATTGGACAGTGGAGGAAACCTAGCCAATGGGTACACAGGCTTTGATACAGCCCCAGTGAGTGGCACAGAATGGTTGTCTCGGTGCATTGTGGGGTGTGGTATAAAAGCCAGGAGCACATGTGCTCAGGGTCTTCGGCTGGTGAGAAGAGTCCCGGAAGGAGAGTGGCGACTACCTTCTCTTCTGCAGCAGTCGGTGTAGGGTCACAGGCAGTCAGCCTGGTGAGCCAGAAGGAAGGAGCTGAACCCAGAGGTCCAGGAGAACTGACAAGAGGGGTTAAGACACTGGAGAACCTGGAAAAACAGTATAGTACAGGGGATCATTTCTAAGGGCCTGACCAGGAAGGGGGCCACCCCATAGTACAGTATTTAGAGGACAGGTGTCAGCTGGTGGAGTGAAAGGGGGTGCTAGGTGAGTACCCTGAAGATAAGTGCTAAGCAAGTGTCTATTTAGGAACTTTACCTCAGATTCATCTAGTGGCAAGGTGAAACTGAGGCCTAGCCGCATCCTCAGATAGAAGTCCTCAACATTGTGAATAGTTCAAGTTTTGGAGTATCACGCTCTTCCCTTCTCCCATCCCCATATAAAATAAAAACAACAAAAACAACAACCCCTAGACTGTTCATTGACTAAGCCAAAAAGTAAAGTGTTGAGTTTTTGCATGCAGTTGCTACTGGTAACCTAGAGGGACCCGAAAAGGTGAGAAATTCAGCAGCCCTCAAGGGTGCAGTGCTACAGAAAGTAAGAAAAGAGTTAAGCCAAGGAGTGACTGTGGATAAAGTATGTGGAAACAGAGATCTCTTGTCAGCCCTGATTGCATGATTGGGTTGCAATGCCATTATCTTGCTGTGGATGTAATATACTTGGACTTTGTGAAAGGATTTGACACAGTTCCCCACACATGGCTAATGTGTAAGGTAAAGTCTATAGGCTTAGAAAATTAAGTTCGTAAATAATAAAAAACTGACTAAAAAAACTGTATTCAGAGAGTAGTGATTAATGATTTATCTTCTGAATTATCTAAGATTATTAGTGATGTATCCCAAGGTTCAGTGTTTGGACCCTTACTTGTTAACAAATGTATAAATTATGTAGAGTTTGGGGAGAAAAGTACAGTTTCCGTGTCTGCATATTTATTTACAATCAGTGTTGGGGTAGTTACTCAAAAAATGTAATTAGTTACTAGTTACTAGTTACTTCTGTAAATTGTAATGAGATTACTTTACTAGTTACTGCATTTGAAAAGTAACTTCACTACTTATTACTTTACTTTCCTCTTTCTTAATTGACCGTGTAGAAGAAGATACATGACACTCTTTCTGCATAGAGTTTATTGTATAAACACAGGCTTTGGGAAACATGAGAACAAAACCTGAAAAAACTGAATATAACATAAAGTGCAACAAAAAGTCATAAACTTCATCCCTCTCTATTCTTCGAAATAACGATTGTATCGCACGGCTTGGGTAACGCAGGAAAGCGCGTTCCTATAGCCTAGTAAAGTAGTGAAGTTACTTCCTATAGCCTAGTAAAGTAGTGTAGTTACCAATATTAGTATTGTAACTAGTTACTTTACTTAGTTACCAAAAAAAGTAATGTAGTTACTGTAATCAGTTACTTTGTAACTAGTTACCCCCAACACTGTTTACAATTAAATCAAAAACCGTCTAAACACCAGCAAACAGAAAAGATAGCAAACATGAAGATATAAGTGAATCCAAACCAAATGAAAAAACACGTAAATAACAAACTATATACAGTGCCTTGCGAAAGTATTCGGCCCCCTTGAACTTTGCGACCTTTTGCCACATTTCAGGCTTCAAACATAAAGATATAAAACTGTAATTTTTTGTGAAGAATCAACAGGTGGGACACAATCATGAAGTGGAACGAAATATATTGGATTTTTCAAACTTTGTTAACAAATAAAAAACTGAAAAATTGGGCGTGCAAAATTATTCAGCCCCTTTACTTTCAGTGCAGCAAACTCTCTCCAGAAATTCAGTGAGGATCTCTGAATGATCCAATGTTGACCTAAATGACTAATGATGATAAATAGAATCCACCTGTGTGTAATCAAGTCTCCGTATAAATGCACCTACACTGGGATAGTCTCAGAGGTCAGTTCAAAGCGCAGAGAGCATCATGAAGAACAAGGAACACACCAGGCAGGTCCGAGATACTGTTGTGGAGAAGTTTAAAGCTGGATTTGGATACAAAAAGATTTCCCAAGCTTTAAACATCCCAAGGAGCACTGTGCAAGCGATAATATTAAAATGGAAGGAGTATTACATCACTGCAAATCTACGAAGACCTGGCCGTCCCTCTAAACTTTCAGCTTACACAAGGAGAAGACTGATCAGAGATGCAGCCAAGAGGCCCATGATCACTCTGGATGAACTGCAGAGATCTACAGCTGAGGTGGGAGATTCTGTCCATAGGACAACAATCAGTCGTATACTGCACAAATCTGGCCTTTATGGAAGAGTGGCAAGAAGAAAGCCATTTCTTAAAGATATCCATAAAAAGTGTTGTTTAAAGTTTGCCACAAGCCACCTGGGAGACACACCAAACATGTGGAAGAAGGTGCTCTGGTCAGATGAAACCAAAATCAAACGTTTTGGCAACAATGCAAAATGTTATGTTTGGCGTAAAAGCAACACAGCTCATCACCCTGAACACACCATCCCCACTGTCAAACATGGTGGTGGCAGCATCATGGTTTGGGCCTGCTTTTCTTCAGCAAGGACAGGGAAGATGGTTAAAATTGATGGGAAGATGGATGGAGCCAAATACAGGACCATTCTAGAAGAAAACCTGATGTAGTCTGCAAAAGACCTGAGACTGGGACGGAGATTTGTCTTCCAAAAAGACAATGATCCAAAACATAAAACAAAATCTACAATGGAATAGTTCACAAATAAACATATCCAGGTGTTAGAATGGCCAAGTCAAAGTCCAGACCTGAATCCAATCGAGAATCTGTGGAAAGAACTGAAAACTGCTGTTCACAAACGCTCTCCATCCAACCTCACTGAGCTCGAGCTGTTTTGCAAGAAAGAAAATTTCAGTCTCTCGATGTGCAAAACTGATAGAGACATACCCCAAGCGACTTACAGCTGTAATTGCAGCAAAAGGTGGCGCTACAAAGTATTAACTTAAGGGCCTGAATAATTTTGCACGCCCAATTTTTCAGTTTTTTATTTGTTAAAAAAGTTTTAAATATCCAATAAATTTTGTTCCACCTTATGACTGTGTCCCACTTGTTGTTGATTCTTCACAAAAAATTACAGTTTTATATCTTTATGTTTAAAGCCTGAAATGTAGCAAAAGGTTGAAAAGTTCAAGGGGGCCGAATACTTTCGCAAGGCACTGTATATGTACAAAAAATGGGGAACATAGATAAACAGTGATCTTCCGGGGTCTGGAAGCTTACTGGGAACACCGCCACTAAGGTCCGAAAGCTGTCTGAGTTCTCTAGTGGTCAGATCCCGGAGAAAGTGCAAGGATTGGAGATTACAATCCCTAATGCAGCTTATATCCCAACACTGGGACGTGAAAGGCAACCTGAAAGCTTAACAATGGAGTTCCTGGTCCATACAGGTACCCTGACACCCAGGTGTCCCATCAAGACGTGACCTTCTCCATCTAGGTTGCTAGAGACTGCTTAACATTTTAGGAGCCACTCATGTCTACCCAAGGCATGGGTTACCCAACCAGGGTCCCCTAATGCACCTGGGATTGCAGAGATAATGACTAGGTCACAACAAGGTTCCAATGGAACTCTGTTCTTCCCTAGAAGACCTCTACTACTGGGGCTATAATAGCTGGTGCAGCTCTTACATTTAGAGTTGGTATCTGAACCACCCATCCTTGGCACAACAGGAGAAAATGGCTGCAAAAGGAACTTGGGATAGGCAACAATAAGGATCTTTGACCAAACAGATAACCCATGCAAGGCATTTGACAACAATGGAAAGCCAGAAATTTCAGATCCATCAGCGGGCAGGAGCTTAACCTTTGTACTAAAGTCCAGCTGGGCAGTGGCCAGGGAATCAGCAGAAGCAGGCTTGGTAGTGGACAGTGGATCATCAGATGCAGACAGCAAGGAGGCAGACTGGACCCCATCCGCAGGCAGCATGAAAGCAGACTGGACCCCATCAGAAGGCAGCATGGAGGTGGACTGGACCCCATCATCAGAAATGGAATAAGGAACTGGCTAAATAATGATTGAAGCAGCAGTGAATAATGGCAGAATTGTATGAGTAGGAAAAAATGGTGATATCTTTTTTGTTTAGATGCTGGATTTCTGCACGTAGTTGCATCGCTCTGACCAGATTGTGCTGCTGATGGAAAAGTAGTAACAGTACTGGGGAGCATAGAGGAAAAGTTCGAAAAAGCAGAGGAAAGTGTCTGAGAGGTTGCCATGTATACGGAACTGTAGGGGGAGCCCTCAATGGGTTATAAATGCAGGGAAAGAACATTTCATGAAAATTGTGGTAAAAAGCAGAAGTACTGGTATACACGAGGTAAGGAACACTTTGTAGAAGATGTGTCTGCTAAGGGTAACGACAGGGGTCAAGTCCTGGGAAAAAAGTGTGGGAACTCACCCAAGATTACCACCCCCAACCTCAAAAATAAAAAGTGTGTGTTCTTGTATATATATATATATACCTCTTGAGGAGTGAGGGCCACTTTAGCGACTTGGTAACCGGTTGCAGGCCCCAATGAGTGGAACAGGCAGATCAGATGACAGGTCCATGTCAGCATATGCAGAGCAGACACGGACACAGCCCACTCTACTCTATGGTCTCTCCAATCTGATCTTCCCAGACATATGGGGACGGATCCCCTTCTGTTTTTTTAACCACTTAAGCCCCGGAAGATTTTACCCCCATTCCGACCAGGGGGTATTTTGCGATTCGGCACTGCGTGACTTTAACGGACAATTGCGCGGTCGTGCGACGCTGTACCTAAACGAATTTGACGTCCTTTTTTTCCCACAAACAGAGCTTTCTTTTGGTGGTATTTGATCACCTGTGTGATTTTTTGATCACGCGCTATAAACAAAAAAAGAGCGTCAATTTTGCAAAAATAGCAATATTTTTCACATTTTTTTATATGAAATTCCCCCCCAAAAAAATGTAAAAATCAAAATTTTTTAACATTTTCGGCCAATTTGTTTTATGCTACCTATGTTTGGTAAAAAAAATCGCAAAAAGCGTATTTTGATTGGTTTGCGCAAAAGTTATCGCGTTTACTAACAAAGGGAAAGATTTTTGTCATTTTTGTTGTGTTTTTTTTAACGCGTAATGGCGGCGATCTGCGATTTTTTTTGCGGTACTGCGACATTGCGGCGGACAGATCGGACCCTTGACTGACATTTTTGCCACTTTTGGGGTTACCAGTGACATTTCTACAGTAATCAGTGCTATATATATGCACTGTTACTGTAAAAATACACTGGTAGTGAAGGGGTTAACTTTATTTGGGAGGGAGGGGCTGTGTGTGTCCCTAGGGGCGTGCTTTCTACTGTGATTGGCTGTGGCTTGAGCTGTAAGGACACTGATCAACGGATCTACATAGTAGATCCATGTGATCAGTGTCTTTACAGCGAGGAGAATGACAGGCAGCTTGTTTACACAAGCTGCCTGGCATTCTCCCTCTCCCCCGCCGATCGCCGAGTGGCCGGCGGACATCGGGTCTGCTGGTCACACGCGCGGGGGGGGGTCCGTGACCACGCGGGAGCGGGAGCACGCCTCCGGGGGCATGCGCTCGCTCCCTAGACCCTCACAAGCAAGCAACGTAGCCCTACGTTAGTTTGCCTGTGAGGGGCTGACTGCCGACGTAGATAGTCGTGCGGCGGTCGGCAAGTGGTTAAGTGGATCGAATTGGGTTCCTGCTGGTATCGCTGGCTGCTGCTGTCCCCCAGGCGGGTATGGCTGGTGGCTGCTAACTGGCTGTCCTCCAGAGCTGGTACTGCTGGTGGGTACTGCTGGTGGGTACTGCTGGCGGGTAATGCTGGTGGGTAATGCTGGCTCGTACTGCTGGTGGGTTCTGCTGGCTTGTACTGCTTGTGGGTACTGCTGGCGGGTACGGCTATTGGGTACCGCTGGCTGGTACTGGTGGTGGGTACTGGTAGTGGCTACTGCGGGTGGGTACTGGTGGTGGCTGCTGCTGACTGGTATGGCTGGTGGGTACTGCTGTCTGGCACTGGTGGTGGGTACTGGTGGTGGCTACTGGTGGTGGCTACTGCTGGCGGGTACTGCTGGCAGGTACGGCTGGTGGGTACTGGTGGGGAATGACAAAAATCTTTCCCTTAGTTAGTAAACGCAATAACTTTTGCGCAAACCAATCAAAATACGCTTTTTGCAATTTTTTTTACCAAACATGTGTAGCATAAAACAAATTGGCCTAAAATGGTAAAAAATTTTCAAAATTGACACTCTTTTTTGTTTATAGCGCATGATCAAAAAATCGCAGAGGTGCTCAAATACCACCAAAAGAAAGCTCCGTTTGTGGGAAAAAAAGGACATCAAATTTGTTTAGGTACAGCATCGCACGAGCGCGCAATTGTCCGTTAAAGTCACGCAGTGCCGAATCGCAAAATAGGCCCTGGTCAGGAAGGGGATGAAATCTTCCGGGGCTTAAGTGGTTAAAACCCTTGATCTGTCACCTATTTCTTTGCAAAATAGACTTGATTTATATTAAAATAAATTTTGCTCAGTAGCACTAACGGTCCTTTCACATGGGCGGTGTGCCCGACGGAGTCTGTTTTGCTCAGAGAGGATTGATCCGTCGATTACCGCTGAGCAGTTAGATGACAGCTCCATCTCCGCTCTGTGTACAGAGACTGAGCTGTCAGATCCCTGCTCTCCTCTATGGGAGATGGGATGATAACGGACTGCCTGTCCATTTTCATCCGATCTTATCCGATCCGATCCTGCAAATGGATGGAAAATAGGGTTCCATCCATCTGGATTTCACGGACAGGATCAGATGGGATAGCAGCGAGTGTCAGCAGGGATGTCTCCGTTGACATCTGCTGCTCCATAGGGCTGCATGGAGCATCCGATCCGGTCCGCCTGAAAAACTGACAGTCGGACAGGATCGGAAACCCCTGTGAAAGGGACCAAAGGCATATCTATTTTGGTCCCCCTGTTTCTTTCTCCTTGGTCTCTTTTTATTTGGTCTCTCTTTCTCCCTCCCTATTTCTCCTCTCTCTATCTCACACCCCTCTCTATTCTTTCTTTCATTCTTTCTTCTCTCTTTCACTTGTTCTTTTTTTCTCCCCCATCCCTCTCTCTCTTTCCATCTGTCTCTTTATATTGCTCTATTTCCATCTCTCTGTTTCTTTCTCATCTCTCTTTCTCTCTCTCTTACCTCCCTCTCATCTGGAGAGCCGATGTTCCCTGTATGGCTCCTGTGCCCTGTCACAGGCAGAGGTGGAGTACATTTGATATCACTCCGCCTGTGACAGGAGCCGGCGCTATACAGGAAGCATCGGCTCTGCTTCCTGTAGTGCCGGCTCAGTTAACAGTGATGCCCGGAGAAGGCGGAACCCGCAATCTGGGCTTACTGACCCGCCATCCCAAAGCAGGAGGTGGCGCTGGGATTGTGTCAGGGCTCAGGGGGGAATGGGAACAGCATTCCTGTTGTAGAATAAGTGCCGGAACGCTGTTTCCATGCATTTCCTTAGGACTCAAGCCCTGATTAACGAAGAAGAGATTGATGGTTAGCCGCTGATCTGAACTGGTGTGAATCCACTGAAACTGGGGATAGTATCTCAGCTTGGAGCAGAGGGTAAACAAAGTTACAGTTCTCCTGTCTAAGTAGGGATAGCACATCAGTAACACAATCTAACAGGGGCTTTTGTGAATCAACTAAGTAGTGCTGTGCATCTATCATATTAAAGGCTCAACCTGAGACATAACATAGGAAGGATTGAAAACATGACCATGGAATGTAGCAGGTGAAGCTAATTTAGAACACACCTGAACCAAAGACGATGTAACGCCCTACAAGGTAGGTGCTAGGTAAAAGTATAAAGGGCTTTGGCTGCCTAACAGCAGGGCCATGATTTTCAGCTGGACTGTCATGTCTCTCAGGTGTAGCTGCTGAGAGGGTAGTCTCCCCACTGGCTCCATGAGAGGATTCTCATTGGGCAGTGGAAGAAACCCAATCAGTGACCCATTCAGGCCTGTATCTACCCCAGAAGGCAGATTCTGCCGCAGAAGATTCTGGGAGTGGGTATAAGTTTGAGGGGAGCGTATGACGCAGCATCTTTGGCGGGAAGCAGAGTCCCAGGAGGGAGAGTATGACTGTCTCTCCTCCTGTCAGAAGGATCGGGTGTCTTGGGTGGCTGCCTGAGTATCCAGAAGAGAGAGCTGAGCTGCAGAAAGGATCTGGTGTACCGAGGACCAGTGGAGAAAGATGGGTTCAGTTCCAGGAAAGCCTTCCAAGGTTGAGAGTACTGTGAACTGCCCCTGGGGTCTGCCTAGTGTAGAGGCGACCACTCCGGTGAAGGTCCCAGGGATCCTGGAACCTGCAAGTGTCAAGGGGGTGCCTAGTGAAAGGACCCTGAAGTGTCAAGGGGGTTGCCTAGTGAAAGGATCCTGAAGTGTCAAGTGGGTTGCCTAGTGAAGGGACCCTGAAGTGTCAAGGGGGTGCCTAGTGAAAGGACCCTGAAGTGTTAAGAGGGTTGCCTAGAGAGAGGACCCTGGAAGTGTAGAGGCCGGGGGCGCCAGCGGTTGGGCCCTGAAGAGTTAAGTGTGCAGTGATAAGAGTTGCAGCAGTACAAGCAGTTACAAGGAACTACCTCAGTCAGTGAAGGGCTGGAGGGAGTCATACACAGGACTTTTGAGCTAGACAGAGTGTCAAGGATCATTACAGTCCTGGATCTTCTGAGTTAACCAAGGAGTTAAAATTTAAGTTTCAGCACTTTCAGCAGAACAGTATTTAAAAGCGCCAGGAAGCGTTGGTCGGCATTCAGCTGGTGTCAGGACAGCGCTAACCGGCATTTTCTACAAAGTGTCTCAGTTAAACGTAGTTGAGCCAGAGGAGTATCCCACTCATTCCCCTCTCCCATCCCCATTATAAAATAAACAACACAAACCAAAGATGCTGGAATGGTCATTGTCTAAGTTCTCACACTTGGGTTTTCAACTTAAATGTGTTGGAAGTGTTTCCGGTAACAATGGCAGAAGCACATCAGGCCCAATGCCTGGAAATATTGCTACAACTATATTTCACTAAATTAAAATCTACCCTAATCAACTAAGGTATGCATTACTCTAATATATTCCCACAGTTTTTCACTAGTAAAATCTTGTAAACTCTGGTGGCAAATATCTTTATCCTCCAATGCCTATTTCACATGACAAATTGCATCCACTAGATACATCTTAACATAAAGGACAGCAAATATCCAATGCAGATGTCTCCCAGTTTCCAAGTACAGCTGATTTGTTTGTTAAAGGGCTTGAATTTTATGTCAGGAATCAGCAGCATTGATGGCCAGATCTGAGTAGCTACACCTAGGAAACTGAGACCAGACCATATTTATTTAAAGTAAGGTTTATTTACAGTGAAATTAAAAAAAAAAAAAACAGAAAACACAGCAAATATAAAGATATATGTTAACCAAATCCAAATGACCAAATGCCTAACTAGGAAATCAAGTATTTACAATATATATGAAAAGGGGAACACAAATAAACAATATAAACTGGAGATGTAGAAAACAGATGGGAAGGGGGAACCAGGACTGGGATCAAGTATATGGGGAGCAGAAAAGAGGCAGCAGGGTTCAGGAGGTGGGGGAAGGAGCAAGATCAGGGCCTAGGTTCAGGATAACCAGCAAGCAGTATCTGGCAGCAAAGCAAAACACTTAAGACTAGTGTAATAGTAGAGGAGGGACTAAATACCATCTTAGCAGACAGCATTAGGTGGAGACTGATTACTGCAATCTGCTGGCTGCTAGGAGACACCCACTGGTGGACACTGGATCTTCAACTTCCCACTCTGGGAAGCACACTACCACCAGCATGGGATCCAAGTCCTCACACTTATGCACCTGGCGGGTTTAAACCATGCATGCTGCATACGTTCTAGGGGGAGATTCAATAATCAAGAATGACCATTCTCTTGTAGATCATAGACTTAATATTAGCATGTATTGGTAAAGCAAGCAAAATCCTTTATTGATTAAAAAAATAAAACAGTCTCTTTTACAGAAAGATAGAGAGAGACATAAGTTTGCCCTGTACAAAACATTAGCATCATCTCATTTGGAAAATGCAGTTCAGTTTTGGACACAAGTTCACAAAAAGGATATTGCGGAACTGGAGAAAATGTAGAGAAGGGCAACCAAACTGATAAGAGGCATGAAGGACTTCAGCTATAAGGTTAGATTGGTTGAATTGAATTTGTTCTCTCTTGAGAAGAGACAATTAAGGGGATGTGTCACCATGCATAAATATATGTGGTTCATATAGTAAACTTGGTGCACAGGTATTTACATTAAGGTCACTACAAAGGACAGGGGGGGGGCACTCTTTACGTCTGAAGGAAAAGAGATTTTATCTCCACATATGGAAAAGCTTCTTCAAAGCAAGAGCTGTAAAATGCTGAATAGATTCCCTCAAGAAATAGTTGTAGCCAGCTCAGTAGATTTTTAAAAAAAAGAGCTAGATGTATCCACATTTATAAGGAAGGTACTTATCTATTTCCAGACAAACAGTGATTGCTTTTATTAGCATTCCTGCTAGGCTTTGTTCACATGGGCTTTAATTTGCATAGGACTAGTGTGCACAGCAAGTTTTGCAAGGTATTTGCAAAGTTTTTGGCAAGCTTTAACCACTTGCCGACCGCCGCACGACTATCTACGTCGGTGGTCAGCCCCTCACAGGCAAAGTGACGTAGGGCTACGTCACTAGCTTGTGAGGGTCTAGGGATCGAGCGCGCGCCGCCGGAGGTGCGCTCCCGCTCCCGCGTGGTCACGGACCCCCCCGCGCGTGTGACCGGCGGACCCGATGTCCGCCGGTCACTCTGCGATCGGCGGGGGAGAGGGAGAAAGTCAGGCGGCTTGTGTAAACAAGCTGCCTGACATTCTCCCCTGTGTATGAAGGATGATCATACGGTTCTACATAGTAGTTGATCACTCTTCATACATCTGAAGCCACAGCCAATCACAGTAGAAAGCACGCCCCTAGGGACACACATAGCCCCTCCCTTTCAAAAAAGTTAACCCCTTCACTGCCAGTGTATTTTACATTAACAGTGCATATGTATAGCACTGATTACTGTAGAAATGTCACTGGTAACCCCAAAAGTGTCAAAAATTTCAGTCAAGGGTCCGATCTGTCCGCCGCAATGTCGCAGTACCGCAAAAAAATCGCAGATCGCCGCCATTACGCGTTAAAAAAAACAACAAAAATGACATAAATCTTTCCCTTTGTTAGTAAACGCGATAACTTTTGCGCAAACCAATAAAAATACGCTTTTTGCGATTTTTTTTACCAAACATAGGTAGCATAAAACAAATTGGCCGAAAATGTTAAAAAATTTTGATTTTTACAAAATTTTTTTTTTGGGGAATCTCATATAAAAATATGTGAAAAATATTGCTATTTTTGCAAAATTTGATCAAAAAATCGCACAGGTGATCAAATACCATCAAAAGAAAGCTCTGTTTGTGGGAAAAAAAGGACGTCAAATTCGTTTAGGTACAGCATCACACGACCGCGCAATTGTCCGTTAAAGTCACGCAGTGCCGAATCGCAAAATACCCCCTGGTCGTTTAGCAGCCAAATCCTCCGGGGCTTAAGTGGTTAAGCATAGGAAAATCAAACACATTTTTAATGAGAGTGCTGACTTTCACTACTAACAGACATTAGAAATCTTTAGCACTACTTGAAATTTGTTGTAAGACTGCTAAAGCCCGCTAGTGATTGTTTAACGTGACCGCTTTAGCAAAATTGATCAAAGCCTGGCAAAAAGCTTTGAAGATATCAATCAACAAAAGTCAATCAACAAAAGCTGTTTTGAAGGGCCTGTTTCTTAATGGACTGTAGGCTTGTGTTAAGGCATCCATTTTTTGACTTTCTGAGATCAGTCAGAATACACAGAGAGGTGTACTTGACCTGCAGATGACCTCCTCCAGTTGACCTCCAGTTGACCTGGTTTAAGCGGGTTTTGCATTCCCATTGACATGTATAGGAATGCAAAACCTTCAAGATGGATGCCTATCTATAAAGGCAGCCAGTATTTTCCCTGACTGTTCTAACTTCCCAGCTCTGTCAGATATGAATACAGGCGCATAGACATATAGGGGTTGATTTACTAAAACAGGAGAGTTCAAAATCTGGTGTAGTTGTGCATAGTAGCCAATCAGCTTCTAACTTCAGCTTGTTAAATTAATCTTTGACAAAAAAAAAAAAAAACGGGAAGATAATTGGTGTATGCACAACTGTACCGGATTTTGTACTCTCTTGTTTCAGTAAATCAACCCCATAGCCATTGACCAACAACAAATTATGCATCAAATACAAGCAGAGGTATAGTTGGAATTACTTATTTATATTTATTTCAGGTCAGTGACATACAGTAGATATTCTGAAGCCAAATAATCAGCGTGACAGCCAGGTAACTAGCATTTTAAAAGAAAAAGTTGTACTTAACCACTTAAGCCCCAGCCCTATTTCGGACACTTTTTGTTTACAAGTTTAAATCAGTATTTTTTCCTAGAAAACTACTTAGAACCCCCAAACATTATATATATTTTTTTAGCAAAGACTCTGGAGAATAAAATGTCGGTCATTGTAATATTTTTTATCACGCGGTATTTGCGCAGCGGTCTTTAAAGCGCCATTTTTTTGGAAAATTTTTGAAAAATCACATTTCACTAATTTTAAAAAATACTAAACAGTAAAGTTAGCCCATTTTTTTGTATATTGTGAAAGAACATGTCACGCCGAGTAAATAGATACCCAACATGTTACGGTTTAAAATTGCGCCCCCCCGTGGGATCGCGACAAACTACGGTCAAAAGAGATCTCAATCTGCGACGCTTTAAATTTATTTAACGGTTACCAGTTTTGAGTTAGAGTGTAGCTCTTTTTTTTAAATTATTGCTCACGCTCTGGCGATCGCGGCGATACCTCACATGTGTGGTTTGAACAGCGATTTCATTTGCGGCTCAACTTCCGTATACGTTTTTTTTTGTGCGCGAGCTAACGGTGACGGGGGCGGCTAAATTTTTTTTTTTTTTTTTCCCATTTATTTTATTTATTTTTTTAACTTTATTAAAGTTTAAAAAAAAAAAAAAAAATCTGATCACTTTTATTGCTGTCACAAGCAATGTAAACATCCCTTGTGACACCAATATGTAGTGACAGGTACACTTTATGGAGGGATCGAGGGTCTAAAAGACCCTAGACCCCTCCACTACACTTCCCTGTATGCAAAACGCCGAAAACGGCATTTTTGCATACAGCCGTTTTTCAGATTTGCCGCCTTTTGCAGCACAGTAACCCGGAAGTGACGTCATGGACGCCGCCTCCGGGTTACGTCATCGGAGACCCGATCGATGCCGTTTCCGGCATTCATCGGGACTCCATCCAGCCGGCGGACGTGCCGGCTGGGTGCTCGGGGCTCCCGGTGGAACGGGAGCCCCGGGCAAAGCCACGGAAGGCGGCGGGAGGGGGGGGGACGTCCCCTCCCGCCCCCCGGGTACCGATCGAGCGGCTCCCGATCCGCATCGGTCGGTACCGACGGAAAGCCAACCGTCGGCTCTAAACCACGGTACCGGGATGGTGCCTCTAGCTAGAGGCATCATCCCGGTACACTACCGCAAAGTTTACTGACGTAGACCTACGTTAGTATGCGGTAAGTGGTTAAAAAATAAAGTATAATATATATTTTTGTGTTTTTTAGAAACTCAAACTTTCATAAACTTTCAAGCTAAAAAACAAATTTTAAACTATTCATGTATGTATAAAGTGAATAATCATAGCTTATTAGCTGAAAGAGAAGGCTGGGTTTCCACTAGTGCGACTTCAATAGCGACTTTGTACTTTGATAAACGCGCGACTTGTGTACGAATTTACAACGACTTGTTGCGGCTACGACTTGTTGCGACTTTGATGTATGCGACTTGCACATAAAAGATTCCTTTTCCTGCTAGTGATGTAATTCCTTTTCCTGCAAGTGATGTAATTTCCTGTTTTGGAATAGTAGTGTATGTTGCAGGAAACATGTTGGCTATGCAGTATGTTGGAGCAGCAGTAATTATGGCTGCTGTAGCAGCTGTTATTGATGAGGAAGAAGAGGACCGGAGAAGGAGAAGGCATCGCTTCTGGATCCATCCTGTCATCTCCCAAAGGGAAGAGAGAGGCCAGTTCAGGATCCTTTATCATGACCTCCGTGCTCATGAAGACAAATTCTTTAATTACACACGGATGTCAATTAAAAGGTCAGAACATATGTTCATGTCAACTCTTTAACAAATATGTCTCTATGTATGTTATTTTTTACATGGATAATGTTGATAAATGCCATATATGTTTTTTTTTTTTACAGTTTTGATGAATTGTTGGCTCTGCTCTCCACACATCTAGAGAGACAAAACACTAGATTCAGAAGGAGTATTCCGCCCATAGAAAGACTGATTATCACATTGAGGTAAATTTTCCAACCTACTTACCTCCTGAGGCATTTGGAGAGACACATTATCATGTAATTATCATGTAACATATATGTAGTAGTGGTTGTGATTATGTTTGCCATGTTTTTTTCAACAGTGTCTTTCTCCTGCCCATCTTCTTCCTTCATTTCCTCAGGTACCTTCGTCCAAGCCAGTTTATGCATCATTCTAACACTATTTTTTTATTTTTAGGTACCTGGCAACTGGACATACCTTTACAAGTTTACATTATGAGTTCTTGGTTGGCAAAACTACTGCCAGCTATATTATCCATGATACCTGCAGAGCCATCTGGAATGTTCTTAAGGATTTGGTCCTGAAGAAACCCACTACAGAAGACTGGTGCAAGATAGCAGAATATTTCTGGGACCACTGCAATTTTCCAAATTGTGTTGGTGCAATTGACGGAAAACACATTAGAATATTGAAGCCCATTGGCAGTGGAAGTAAATTCTTCAACTACAAAAAATACTTTTCTTTTGTCTTACTAGCAGTGGCTGATGCCAAATACTGTTTTAGCTATGTAGACATAGGTTCGTATGGAAGCAGCTCAGACTCGAGCATATTTGCGAGATCCACATTCGGAAGAATGTTGAGGGAAGATGGACTTCAGCTGCCACCGGACTGTCCACTACCAGGGACAAACGGACCACCACAGCCATTTGTTTTTGTTGGAGATGAGGCTTTCGCTCTCAGTCATCATCTCTTAAGGCCCTATTCAAATCGGTCTCTGACTGTGGAAAAAAGAGTTTTCAACTACCGCTTAACCAGGGCAAGACGAGTTGTTGAATGCGCCTTTGGAATTTTAGCTAACAAGTGGAGGTTCCTGCACACATCTATCAATTTAAAAATGGATAATGCAATATGTGCAGTCAAAGCAGCATGTGTTCTTCACAACTATGTTGCACTTCGTGATGGGTACAATCATGAAGATTGTGGCATGAATGACATGGAGGGTGCAAGTTTGAGTGCCAGTAGGGGCACAAGCAATGGTGCTACTGTGCATGAGGGATTCACATCCTTTTTCATGTCTGCTGCTGGTTCTGTCCCCTGGCAGCTGGACGCTATTTCATAATGTATCACACGTTCCAACACTGTCCAATTTTGAATAAAATTCTGTTATGTTTTCCTTATATTTCTGTGCAATTATAACCAAAGTCTGCATATTGTTCCAGTTCTAGCTATAATAAAAATACATTGCTTAACCTTCTGTTTTGCTGTTTTCTACTGTAGATATAATTATATAGCATACACACATTATTGACAGTACTATAGAAGCAAAAATAATCCAAACAAAAACCACAGAGTAGAGTAACAAGGTAATTTTTTTATTTATTTTTTTTTCAAAATTTAGAAAAAAATAAACTTTTTATAACAACATCACCAATGTTTTGGTGATACCAGCACCAAAACAATGAAAAAATAAATTAACAGGTAAAATGTTAACAACACCAAAAACAAAAAAAATTACAATTCCTGGTATGTAATTGGTGATTCAGTTGACCCAGAATGAGAAATATTTGATGGGCCAGATGGGCTTGGGTAATCACTTGCAGATCCCTGACGGTATTGCCTTTCCGGGAAAGGCGTAACCTGCATGGGAGCAGGTTGGTACGGTCTTGGTGTGCCAAGGGTGGAGGCAATAGGGGGCGGTATTGGGTGCAACATGCGGGGCCTGGAGATATTCGGCATGTTGCCATACTCATCGTAGTATGGGCGATTTACTTGGTGCCCATACTGTGAACTTGGTGGTGGTGGTGGTGGTGGTGGGTACTGGTAATTGGGGGGATATGTGTGGTGGGGGGGGGGTTTCCATACATGCTGTAGAGCTTGCCTCCCCAACCACAAAAGATTGGGCGGTTGACATGAGAGCCATCCTTAGTGCATACTTTTTCTCAGGGGGGACCTGCTTGCACATACCCAACAGCACGGTCATGAAAGCAGTGTCATCACACATGCTTTCCTTCATGTGTGCGTTCATTTCCTTCACCACCTTCAGAACCTCCTCCATGGGTTTACCACCCCTAGGATTCGCCCTTGAGGAAGATCTTCTTGAAAGGCCTTTGTTCTGTACTAGGCCCTGGTTCAGCCTCCACCGCAGCAGGAGAATCAATAATGGACAATGGTCTTGACATTACTCCCTCTGATTCCTCACCATCAGGGTCAGGGTTACCAGGGTCTTGGCATCCCTCCTCCTCCTCCTCCTCCTCCTCCTCCTCCTCCGCTGCCGCCTCCTGTGACCCCTCCTGCTGTTCAGAACCAAGTGAGGAGTCTTGCCAGCTTGCTTGGGTTCTGAAATATAATGAATACATTTCAAATTTTAGGAATATTAATATATTTTATATGTCAACTACAGTATCTAAAAAAATGCTGACAACTTACTCTCGCATCTCCAACACCGGCCTTAAAAATTCCAGCTCCTGGGCATGCGCATAAGGGACAATTCTGGAGGACCCAGAACCACTCCTTGCTTCTCGTAATTTTCTGAGATAGCGGTTATAGCAGTCCTTTATGCTTCTCCATCTAGTTTGTAAGGAGTGCACTGAAAAAAAGAAAATAACGGTACTGTACTGTACATATGGGGGCAAGCAGCAATGTGATAAATTGCATATATGAAACACTTACATTTTTCAGTCCGTTCTGTAGCTGTAAGACAGTCCCAATTTTCAAAATAGATCCTAGCAATCTCCAGCCATGCTCTCTCCTTCCTCACATGGTCCTTATATAAGGGGTCTCGGGTGTCGTATATTGAGGTGCGAGCTCTGACCAGACAAATGATCTCCTCATTGTCATGAGATGTTCGTTTATTCTTCATGGATCTTGGCATGCTTGCTGTATATAACACTCTCCTCTCCTCTGCTAACTATGGGAAGTGATGTTTTTGGGAGGTGCAGAGATCATGTGATTTGGGGCGGAACATAACAATAAAAAAAATTTACTGTAAACTTCCGTGCAAATCGCAACAAAGTCGTGACGAAGTCGCGTTCAAAACCGTGTACTGCGTCTTAGTTGCGACTTACATTACCTTCTATGAGGGACATATCGCACTAAAGTCGGCCCAAAGTAGTGCAAGAAGCAATTTTGAAGACGCTGCGTCTTGAGTCGCAGCAGTGGAAACGGTCCATATTGAAAACAATGGGTTTTGACTTGTCATGCGACTTGACATGTGTCAAGTCGCACCGCAAGTCGCACTAGTGGAAACCGAGCCTTAACAAATATTCTACATTTCAGACACAAACAAATCAGCTACACTCATCTTAAATGAGTATTGAAAACATATTTGAAAAATATATTTCTAATGTTATTAACTGCAAAGAAATTCTTTTTATGCACGCCTCAAAATATTTTCTATATTTAATTTATATTTTAACTTTGTAGTTAACAGTGATTACATTATATTATATGAAACTGTGCAATTAATTTCACAGCTCAACTAAGCTACTTATACCATTGGAGTTTTGCTCGAAAACATTTGTTGGTGAATGTTTCTTTTAGTTTACTGATAATTATTTGGAACTTGTACAATATGCATCAATTAAAAGAAAGGGTATTACTCAAAATCCCCATAGTTTTTTTTTTTTTTTTTTAACATTGTAGATGTAGCACCCTCCTAGGTAGGTGCTAGTTAAAGTATATATTGGCCCTGTCTGCTTATCAGGGGGGCCTGATCATTCAGTTAGGCTGTCATATGTTTCCAGGTGTGGTCTGTTGAGTCTGGGGAGTCTCCCCACTGTATCCAATGAGGGCTCGTATTGGACAGTGGAGGAAACCTGGCCAATAGCGCACCAGGGCTTATAACTGTCTCAGTGGGCGGAGTTTGCCGCAATGCACCCTGGGATCAGATATAAGTCTGAGGGAAGCTGTTTTGCGTGCGTTTCTAGTGCGGTTACTTTGCGGTACAACCAAGGAAACTTAGACCTTTGTGGTGTGTAAATGTGCTTTACTATGAAAAAACAATCTGTACATACAAAACTATTACAATATTTAGGAGCATAATACAAGACTAGCAGATACAGATAAAGATAAAGGAGATATACTTAACTAAAGAAGTTTGTAGCCATGGAGTTTCCAAAGCACATGGCTCAGGGAAGTCAGGTTTAGCTTCTTGCTTCATAGATGTTCCGTTTGAGACTGCAAACTTGCAGCTTTGAGCAGTCATTTAGACTTGTGATTAAAGAATATACCATCCCCCCAAACCAACACCATTTGTCCTGAGAACAAAAGGGCTGTTTATCCATTGTACAGTAACTTTGAAGGGGGGTTTAGGCTTGGCCAAACTTCCTTCCAAAATCTTTACAAAAGAAAGCTATCATTTAGTGAGCCACTGTCAAATATGCAACTTCCACAACACTCCACCCCTTGGCTCACAAATGACATAATGCCTCCAACTTTACATAAAGACATCTAATAATTCTCCCACCCCCTGGTTTATCTAAAATAAAACACAATGGGGGAACTAACTAAAATACAACCCCCTCCTATAACTATGAAGGTATTTCAGTCTTTGGCTAAAAGTTCATTAGAAAAGTCCAATCCAACGTTCTTTAGAAAACAAGTCCAGGCTTGTAATACATCAAAAGGCCTTGCTCTCCATAGATCTTGCGGTCTTCCATCATTCTGTTCATCATGTAACCACTTTCTCTGGTCTTCCTATGGATCAAATCGGAGACAGCCTGTGGAGTGGAAAACAAAGCGGATTATCTGTTCCTTCTAATAATACATATACAGTAGACCCCGGCCCTTCAGCTACAATCTCTCCTCTAACTGACTTCTTGCCTGGATCTCTGACCAACACTTTTCCACCTGCCTGTATCCACTTCTGACCCTCCCAAAGAACATCAATAGGGAGGAGAGGAAATATACTGATATTTCCCAGAAGATCACTGCTGTTTATTTTGGAAGGTTTGATATTATAGAGCCTCAGTTTCCACTCTTGCTGGGAAGTATCCACTAACCAATCAGAGTCCCAGCCACTGTCTTGAAGCTCATCTGTCAATGCAAATATAACTTCAAACCTTCCTGCCAGATTCCCTCTCATTCCTAGATAGGCTTCAGCTTCAGATACGTCACTCTTGGTTTCTATGTCATGGGAAGCAGTAACTTGGTACCTGTTAAACCCTGTTCTTTCAGGAACCTTGTGTAAATACTGAACTCTGCACTCTAGCTGTGGAATCTGCACCCCAGCCCCAACCATCCTTTCATATGGTGTGCTTTTGGCTAGTGGCCTAGAATTTAACAACATGACTGCCTGTGTGAGGACCCGATCCCACCCCCTTAATGTACGTGTGGGTGTAAGTTTGCATATCTGGTCCTTCAATAGCCCATTGTATCTTTCAATCAAACCAGCTGCCTGTGGATGATATGGGATGTGGCACAACCAGTACACTCCAGAATCTTTGGCCCATTGCTGTACTGTTGATCCGGTGAAGTGTGAGCCATTATCACTTTGGACTTGTTTGGGACAGCCATACGCAACAACAATTTTCTGTAGCAGTTGGAGTGTTGCGGCTTGATCTGCACGTTTGCAAGGATGAACAAAAAAAAGTCCTGAATAGGTGTCCACTGCAGTGCAACAATACTTCAGTCCATTGCTTCCCTGGGGCAGGGGACCGATGAAGTCAATCTGCCAAATCTCTGCAGGCCTCTCTCCCCCCTCTTAATCGACCCGGTGGAGTACTTTTGCAATGGCCATTGTCGCACTTCTCCACACACTGTACAGTTGCCTATTACAGTCCTTATCATGTCCATTGATATGAGCAATCCTCTTTGCTGTGCCCATTCATATGTGGCTTTCTGCCCCAAATGTCCAGATTGCTTGTGGGCCCAGTTGGCCAAGTTCATCAAGACAGGATCAATTGGCACAACTGCATTTACCTTGGCAATTTCATCTGCCACTCTGTTATAGTTCTCAAAGTCTGGGACCAGGGGCACATGTGCATCAACATGCCCCACTTTTATGGTGCGGGAGTGAGCTTCCTTCCAGATGAAGTCCCAGACTTCCTTGCCTCCCCACACCACGTTTCCATGAATCAACCATTCATTGGACTTCCACGTGGGCATCCAAGTTGTCAGTCCTTTAAAGACCACCCAGCTGTCAGTGTAGATAGTGACATGGGAAGAAAGATCCTCCTGAAGAGTCATCACTACAGCTTTCAACTCTGCATACTGACTGGACCCTCCAATTCTGGTCTCCTGCAGGACTGTGTCTGTACTCGGGTTGTAGGCTGCTGCTGTCCATTTACGCCCAGATGAGGTGACTATGGCTGAACCATCAGTGAACCATGCTGACTCCTTCATCTTATCGGACAAAGACTCAAAGGGTGGAGCCTCGTGAATGGGGAATGACTGCAGCACAGGAATTTCTTCTTCTGTATGGGTGCTGGTAAAAGTGACAAGCCCAGCCAACTGTTTTGAAATGTCTCTGACATCCCCAGCTGCAATACCCCCTCTTTCTTGAAGGTACCATTTCCATTTCATCAGTGTTTTGTTCTGGGCTACAGCTGCCCTAGTGGTCAGTCCATCATCTCTCACCCATCCTGCTATTGGCAATGCAGTATGGATGGTGACTGTGTCCTTTCCTGTAATGGTCTCTACGTGTTGAAGTGCTGTGTAGGCCCCAAACAGGTACTTCTCTAGGGGCGTGTATCTTTTCTGTGCCCCTGTAAGTTGTTTGGATCAAAATCCAATGGGTATTGCTCTCAGTCCCTTCTTTTCATTTGGCTGCCACAGACTCCAAGATATTGTACCATCCTGCTCCACTACATCCAGCTGAAATGGTACTCCTTGTCTCACAGGTCCCAATCCTTGATGCTGCAAAATGGCTTCTTTAGCAGCCAGGAATGCGGTCCGCTGCTCTGAACCCCATGTGAACTCAGTCTTTTTCCTTGTGACATTGTATATAGGCCTCAGAATCAGTCCAAGATGTGGGATGAATGATCTCCAGAATCCCACAACTCCAATGAACTTCTGCGCTTCCTTTTTGGTAGTAGGTGGCAACAATGCCTGGATTGTTTGCACAACTGTCTCTGGAATTTTCCTCTGTGGCCCAGTCCACATCATTCTCAGGAATTTCACCTCTGTGGCAGGTCCTTGGACTTTGTCTCTGTTGATAGCCCACCCTCTGTTCTCCATGTGCTGTATCAGCAGGTGCAGTGCTTCAGTTACATCTTCCTTTGTTCCAGAGATCATGATGTCATCAATGTAGTGAAACACAGCGACTTTCAGATTTAGGGTGCTTAAATCTCGGGCAATCAGTCCATGACAAATCGTTGGAGAATGAAGGTATCCTTGAGGAAGAACAGTGAAAGTGTACTGGCGGCCATTCCACACAAAGGAAAACTGGTTCTGACACTCTGGGTCTATTGAAATCGAAAAGAAAGCATTAGCCAGGTCTATCACAGCATGATATTCTCCTGCCTCTTTAGCAATTTTCTCAATAATTGAGATCATATCCGGTACAGCTGACTTTAATGGAGGTGCCACTTTGTTTAGACCTCTGTAATCCACAGTCATTCTATATGTCCCATCAGGTTTCTTTACTGGGAACACCGGAGATGAGAATGGACTTACAGCAGGTCTAAGGATCCCTACTCTTAACAGTTCATGAATAGTCTCCCCAATTTCTTTGTGGCCTCCAGGAAGTCTGTATTGCTTGAGACAGACTGGCTTCTCTGGTGGAGGAATAAAGACAGGGGTCCATTTTGCATGACCTCTGACCACAGCCTTCACCGCCCTGACCAGATACGTTTTATCAGGATACCCGAATGTGAATGTACCTTGTTCAGTCTGAATAGACTGACCTTGAAGTACATCCATCCCAAGAATATTTTCAGGTAACTCTGATACCAAAACATTTGTCCAAAATCCTGGTCCCTTGCCAATAGCCAATTTCACCCGTGTCCTAACTGCTGGTGTGGTTTGCCCTCCCAAACCTTCTACATAAATCACTTCTCCTTTGTGATGGGAAGGATCTCCTTGCAAAAGTGTAACTTCAGCTCCAGTATCCACTAAAGCCATGACATGTGTAGGAGGAGACGACTTCCCCCACCATACAGTGACAGGTGCATATGGGCGTCGGTCTCCTGCTGTCACTGTTCTTATTGCTATTACAGGAGACCCACCTTCCCTTCATAAAGGATAAGGAACCTCCCAATCCCCTTTTCTGATTCTCTCTAACTCCTCCCCAGGATAAAGGGATTTGGGTTTGAGTTCATGTTCAGTTTTGGGAATGGGTTTGGGACTAACAGGAGGGGTCTGTTCTGTTGTCTCTAAATCTAGGCTGATGTTATCTTCACTAGGAGTAGTGTTTCTAACCCTGACAGTTTTCCCCACTAAATGTTTCCACCGCTTCAAAATTTCTGCAGTAGAGATGCCATCTATCTCACTTTTAGGTACTCCTGCCTTTAATAGGTCCACCCACATTTGTTTCCTAGAGATAACTAGCCTGGTTTTCTCTTCACCTCCTGTCTTCTCTCCCACATTCCCTTTCTTCTCTTTAAAAGTCCTTTTCAGCCTGTTCTCTGCCTGTCTGACCTTATCTACTGCCCTGACAGGTTTTGTTTTAGTCTCCTCTAGCTCCCCCAACTGGCTTAAAAGGGTTGTTGCTTCATGAATTTTGCTGTTTAAACCCAGGCCTCCCAGCAAAGACAATAAAGGAGCCCTGAGATTAAATGGTGCAGACTTCATTAGCTTACAGCGCAGAGCAGACGTGAAGGGTTCCATATCTGGACCCATCCATTCTGGAAATGTATTTAATCCGGTTATACAACCCATCTCACGTAACCTGGAAATACCCTCTCCTAATGTTCTCCACGAGTAGGTATTTTCCAGGTCACTAGGATTAGCGTATACTCGGACCATAATATCTCTCACGAGGTCTAAGAGTGAAAAATTCACACTAAACTCTCGGGCTTTTCGCATGGCCTGACGCAATTGTGGATCATGGGTTAACACTCCCAAAGCCACTGCTTCCTTGCCTGACAAAACAACACTGTCCGCCCCTTCATCCCACAAACGTAAGAGCCAACTCAATAGGGGTTCCCCGGACCTTTGTTTGTATTGTTTTGCCAGCTCATGGAGTTCAGTTTGTGTAAACTCCCTGACTTCTTCAAATTCAACATCTCTGGGGTTGCGATAATGCACCTCCCCATCTGCCATATCCTCTCTATCATGTTGCCTTTTCCTATGCTTAGTAATGAGAGGTCTGGCACACTTTTTCTTTCCCATTGGATGATCATCATCAGAAACATCAAATTCTATCTCCTCATCCTCACTATCATTGGAGGAGACAGCCTCACAATCCCAGTTTTGGGATGTGACAATGGCACGTACCCTGGCTTTACTAACAGGTTTACGTCCCTTTCTTTTCCTTAAGGCATTAATTGATTTGGTCATGAGGGCTGCACCCCGCTCTTGCAAATCATCATTCCTACTAGCAGTTGAACGCACACACTCTGAAGCAACTGCTAGCTGGTCTTTCAATAACTTTACTTCTGCCTCTGCCTTCTCCCTTCTCTGTGATTCTGTATAGAGAGCATGAAGAAAATACCAGCCCACTGTGGAAACTGTCCTCTTCTCTGCTTTACTTAAATCCAACCCCTTAAGGCTAAAATCTACAAAATGTTCTGAGATTTTACCACCCCAAGTCTTATTCAAAGGAGAAGCATACTTTGCAAATACTTTAGCAATAGACTCCCACTCATTGTCTCTGGCCCAGATAGGTAAACTGCACATTTCCTTCTGGACACCAGAAACCTCTGCAGCCTTGCTTTTCCTAAACAGCTTACGCAGCATTTTTTTTTTACCTTGCACAAGCTACACAACACCCCACAGAAAACAGGTCTGTTTCAGTTGAATTTATAGCGCAAATCCCGGACGAACCCCCAAATGTTTTGCGTGCGTTTCTAGTGCGGTTACTTTGCGGTACAACCAAGGAAACTTAGACCTTTGTGGTGTGTAAATGTGCTTTACTATGAAAAAACAATCTGTACATACAAAACTATTACAATATTTAGGAGCATAATACAAGACTAGCAGATACAGATAAAGATAAAGGAGATATACTTAACTAAAGAAGTTTGTAGCCATGGAGTCTCATTCCAAAGCACATGGCTCAGGGAAGTCAGGTTTAGCTTCTTGCTTCATAGATGTTCCTTTTGAGACTGCAAACTTGCAGCTTTGAGCAGTCATTTAGACTTGTGATTAAAGAATATACCATCCCCCCAAACCAACACCATTTGTCCTGAGAACAAAAGGGCTGTTTATCCATTGTACAGTGACTTTGAAGGGGGGTTTAGGCTTGGCCAAACTTCCTTCCAAAATCTTTACAAAAGAAAGCTATCATTTAGTGAGCCACTGTCAAATATGCAACTTCCACAACAGAAGCATGTGACAGAGCATCTTTGGCGGGAAGAAGAGTCCCAGGCGGAGGCTGATGGCTGTCTCTCCTCTTGTCAGAGCAAGTGATGGTGTCCTGGGCAGTCGGACTAGAGGACTGGAGGTTGAGCTGGGCTGCAGGAAGAGGATCCAGAGTGTTGCTGACTGAGTGGAGCTGCTGGGCAGAGGTTTCCAGGAAAAACAGTGTTGTCAGGGAGACTCCCTGACTGAAAGCTAAATATAAATGGGAATACAGGTGACGTAATTACCAGTTTGGAAAATGACTTGGTATTGGGTGGGCAAAGCCTCATAAGAACGTGGGTGACTAGTTCCCTATCAGGTCCCCTTTACCTTTGATTGATAGCACATACCAGTGGGCAAACTGGTATTAGACTGAATAGCATCTATGGATCCACCCACTGCCATGTGCTGCCAAACTAAAGAAAAAAAGACCAGATGAGGAACTAGTCTCCTAATTCCTCATCAGGCTCTGCCCACCCCAGTACAAGATTCCTCAGCCATGCACCTGTCATTGTGATGGTTGCAGTAGACAGGGAAGGATATATTGAGTGCACTGAGGAGGTAATGTCCAGTGTGGACATTCCTTTCTTAGTGCAGACATGAACAGATTTATGTACCTGTCTTTGAGCAGCAACATTTTGCTACGTGTGCCCCAACAAAATTCTAATGGATGTTCTGTGAACTTCAAATATTAATAATAATATTAGTTTTAAATGGCTTTTACAGCTTGTTTGGAATATCTACATACTTAAGTGTGCATGATCTAGGCACAAGTTCATTTCAACTCACTTTTATGTGGTACAAACTCTTTTTATTTCAACTCACTTTTTCCCTTACAGACTCTTAGCCCCTTTTTGGCATGGGGTTGGCTGTGAAGAGACAAAGCAGACCTTGCAATTTTGGAGATCAACATTAAGACATACAGCTTTGCTATGCTCTTTCATCAGAAATCTTATATTGCTCTGTAAACCACTGTCTTGCTTGCACCCTGTGTGAAACAAACATATCAACAATTTTAGGCATCGGTTGAAACTTATATAGTTTGATAGAATATTACATTTTTTCATTACCCAAAATCATAATATGTGGAAGAAGTGGACTGGATGGCGGCACTCCAAAATATTTCAGAGTGCCGCTATCCAGTCCACTTCTTCCACATTTTTCTGTTGCAACCAGGGCGCGCACCCGATATATGCTTCTGAGGTTTGAACTTTAACAAAGGCTTTTTTGTCATGGAGCAGTACAATAGCTCCAAAATCATAATAGTTTTCTTTTATGAAATTCCCCAAATTATAAATGATGACACAGCCGCAACCCCAGATTCATTTTTGTCTCTTTACGAAGACAACTTGTAATACTTAAGGCTAGGTTCATCTTTAGGGACATGCTACATATTACAGCCATATTTAGGGGGTAACATGTTCTAAGCACTTGCCTCCCACCCCCAGAGCCTCCATCCCTGTAATAGCTTGTGAGGGTTCTTTTCGCTGGCAGCAGCTGTCACATTTAAAATCAGGGCGGCTGTGCTGGGCTCTACCTGCACAACCATGTCATTAGTTTACAGAGATATGCCCCCTATACAGTATATCCATTAGAATGCACGTGCTTCCACTGTGGAGACTCTTATAACTTTACAGGAGTTAGGACTGCAGGTAAAACAGGGTGCCGTGAAGGGGCCTTCCAGCTTACACATGCATTTGCAAATGTGTGCTAACTAACCCCTTTTTTTAACGCATACTATTAGACAGGTAATTCAATTGGCAAGCAGACTGGTTGGTTAGTTGAGCTGGGAATTTCTCTGGTTTTGTCTTGCATGCGTTGCCCTTCCATTTGCTCCTTGCTGTGAAGGCCAGTTATAGGTGGGGGCAGGGGCCATTTTGTTTGTTCACCATGGCATTGATACTTCTGACAGCTTTGCATCTGAAAGCCCATATGGAGGTATGGCCAGAAAGCTGTAAGAAGCATCTGCAGGAGCCTAAAACTGCAAATGCCGTCCACTGATTGTAGGACCAATGCATACTCCTATGAAAAAATCTTAAATGCACATTTTCTTTCTGCAAAAATATGTGCATTTATTTATTTTTTCATAATAGTGAACTTCAGCCTTTAAAGTGGTATTAAAGCATTACTAAACCCACTACAGTAAAACTAGTCTGTATATGCAGTAAAGCATGCTTGATATACTCACTGTTGAACCTAAGGGGTTAATCCTCCTCATTGTGTAAAATGGGCTGTTTTATCCTGTCTCCTCTGATTCTCTCATTCTTCCACTGTCTCCAACATATTTCCTGATAATATAGAGCCAGGGGACAGGCTGTACATGCCCAGTTTGGTGTGTATTGCTAGAGAGTTTCTTTTCTCTTGGGAGGGATCATGTGGTCAGCAGAGGGGTAATCAGCACTGTCCAGACAGAGGGTCAGGGGTCCTGCATCCTAATAGAACAGTGAGAGCAGAATAAAAACTCCTTCTGCAAGTTTTACCACTCATAGAAGTCACAAAACTGCTATATACTGCGGATGAGAAAAGGTATTTAGTAGTTTAGGTTTACTAAAATATTTGCATTTCAATGGTCTGTGTACTATGGTAGACCAGATATAGTGAATGCAGGTTCCTGGGTTTAGTAAGACTTTAAGCCCAAAAACAAAAATGTAATAGATTTAAGCTTACCAATCTTTAACATTGCGGCTGCATTAGTTTGCTGTTTTCATTTTTTTCCCTTTATTTTCACCTGATGATTCTGCCAGTAACACACTTCCTGTCTTTGGGGTGGGGGGCTCTATTCTGGATGGTAGAGATGCAGAGACACCTTTGGACATCAGACTGTCAATCTGGAGAGAGTATAGTTGAATGTGTAAAGGTACAGTATGTAAGGAAAAAGGAAGGCTGAATAGCCCCTTTTTCCTCATGGGAAAGTGGCAGGATAGAGTTAGTCAGGTTCAGTCAATTTTCCCCCCCTTTTTTCCTCAGGGAATAGAGAGTGTAGTAGAGTGAGGTATTCCTGAGGTAGAACACCTGGAGTGGGCGGTCCTTTAGCTATGCAGAGGTTAGAGCACCTATGGGAAGAGAGCAGCTGGAAGAATTCTCTAGAACTCTTGGGGACCCTATTTAAGAAGGGATCGCCTCAGAGAGGGCTCATTCGCCTCAGAAGACTCGTCAGAGCAGTTCCCCAACCCCCCCTTCCTTGTCGCGGCTGTTGTTATGTGGTGGGTCACCTTTGCAGTTGCAAAGGGGGACGGTTTTTTAGTATATGTGGAAGTGATGATTTGAAATCTGAAGTTATTTATTATGCAGCCTGAGCCATGGTGGCTGGGTTGTCACAAGTGTTATATATTTTATATTATATTTATGGAAGTTTTAAAACCAATAATAAACGGCCGCGGCCAAATTTTTGCCACAAGTACAGTTGTCTGCTGTTTTTTGATTTATTTGTATAAGTACATAGTTTAAAAAATACTGCCTACTGTCCCATGGAAGTTGGTGGAATTTAACTATGAAGAAATGGATGCTTGTCCCTTTGCAAGAAAAGTGGGGAAATGTAGATATCACATGGTGTTTGCTCTTAGGTAGGACTTTTACTTTGAAAATGACTGACAGGTTTTAAGTTGGTTAGCTGCATTTCCACTTTAAACACCTGCACAGTAAATACAATAAAACACCATATTTGACAGCCTCTTCTTCTCATTTGGATTAACGTTAAATGTCATAAAGAATTCAGATTAGTTAGATGTGACAAGTTCCTCAAGGGAGAACCAGCTCAAATGTCACAGATACATTTAAAAGTCATGGCTACAATAAGCACTTGATGGATTCAGACCTCTGTCTCACCATCCTAAGATCTAATATTTATGCCAACATTCACTGTTGATACTGAAGTCTGACAACAAAAAGCTAAAATGATATGCCACCTTGCACTTATTAAAGGTTGTCAGTAATTCACATTGGCATTTTCCATCAAATGATGTATTAAAACACAATAGAAACAAAGCTATCATTTGATTCATTCTTGTTTAAATTATTATTATTGGTTTTCAAATCTAATTCTACAGTTATTTGCTCTGAGATACTATGTTGCATAATGCACAGAAGCCTACCTCATGGAATTGCAGTCAGATGTTTATTTCATTATGTGATTCCATTAGGGAGACTTTGGTCACTCCCCGTCCCTGTAATGACTGACAAGAAATTGAGGGGTCAGGAAGCCACAGAAAGCAAAAAAAAAAAAGTTGTCAGAAATTTTAACCCTTTTAAACCCTACTTCAAATATGTTTTTGTTTAAATACCTTTTGGAGTGATTTACTAGCATTTTCTGCCCTGGCAGTAGGTGAGGGGAAATTCTCCCCAAAAGGAATACAGATGGTTTGGCCAAAGCAAAATTAAAAGGTTTTAACTGGAGTTGGGCCCAGTGGCGTCTCCAGCTTTCATATTTAGGGGGGGCACATGGGGGGACAGGGACAAAAGTAGGGGGGCCAACTAAAAAAACGCTATTATATATATATATATATATATATATATATATATATATATATATATATATATACACATACACACACTCTATCTATCTATAATAGAATGCACTCCAGAGGCCTTGTTACAAATTCACTTTGTTTTATTTGTTGAAAATACAATACACATGAGCGTCAACGTTTCACGGGAAATACTTGGTGCCACCAACTACTGACCCATCACTCACTGACAGACCCCCACCAACTACTGACCCATCACTCACTGACAGACCCCCACCTACTACTGACCCATCACTCACTGACAGACCCCCCCACCTACTACTGACCCATCACTCACTGACAGACCCCCCCCACCTACTACTGACCCATCACTCACTGACAGACCCCCCCACCTACTACTGACCCATCACTCACTGACAGACCCCCACCAACTACTGACCCATCACTCACTGACAGACCCCCCCACCAACTACTGACCCATCACTCACTGACAGACCCCCCCCACCTACTACTGACCCATCACTCACTGACAGACCCCCCACCAACTACTGACCCATCACTCACTGACAGACCCCCCCCCACCTACTACTGACCCATCACTCACTGACAGACCCCCCCCCCACCTACTACTGACCCATCACTCACTGACAGACCCCCCACCAACTACTGACCCATCACTCACTGACAGACCCCCACCAACTACTGACCCATCACTCACTGACAGACCCCCCCCCACCTACTACTGACCCATCACTCACTGACAGACCCCCCCCCCCACCTACTACTGACCCATCACTCACTGACAGACCCCCCACCAACTACTGACCCATCACTCACTGACAGACCCCCACCAACTACTGACCCATCACTCACTGACAGACCCCCCACCAACTACTGACCCATCACTCACTGACAGACCCCCCCCCACCTACTACTGACCCATCACTCACTGACAGACCCCCCCCACCTACTACTGACCCATCACTCACTGACAGACCCCCCACCAACTACTGACCCATCACTCACTGACAGACCCCCACCAACTACTGACCCATCACTCACTGACAGACCCCCCCACCTACTACTGACCCATCACTCGCTGACAGACCCCCCACCAACTACTGACCCATCACTCACTGACAGACCCCCCCACCAACTACTGACCCATCACTCACTGACAGACCCCCCCACCAACTACTGACCCATCACTCACTGACAGACCCCCACCAACTACTGACCCATCACTCACTGACAGACCCCCCCACCTACTACTGACCCATCACTCACTGACAGACCCCCACCAACTACTGACCCATCACTCACTGACAGACCCCCACCAACTACTGACCCATCACTCACTGACAGACCCCCACCAACTACTGACCCATCACTCACTGACAGACCCCCCCACCTACTACTGACCCATCACTCACTGACAGACCCCCACCAACTACTGACCCATCACTCACTGACAGACCCCCCCACCAACTACTGACCCATCACTCACTGACAGACCCCCACCAACTACTGACCCATCACTCACTGACAGACCCCCACCAACTACTGACCCATCACTCACTGACAGACCCCCCCACCTACTACTGACCCATCACTCACTGACAGACCCCCACCAACTACTGACCCATCACTCACTGACAGACCCCCACCAACTACTGACCCATCACTCACTGACAGACCCCCCCACCTACTACTGACCCATCACTCACTGACAGACCCCCACCAACTACTGACCCATCACTCACTGACAGACCCCCACCAACTACTGACCCATCACTCACTGACAGACCCCCCCACCAACTACTGACCCATCACTCACTGACAGACCCCCACCCCACCAACTATTGCCCCGCATCCCACTAACTACTGCCCCCCCCTTACTGACAGACTCCCATCCCACCAACTACTGCCCCACTCCCCACTAACACTATCCCAGCCCCTGTGAATTCCCCAGAGATAAGCATTCCTGACAGTGGATATTAAAAACAAACATTAAATGACAATGTGGACTGACCCGCTGACAGAATTTTACAGCTGGACATAGCAAACTTACAGAGATGTATTATACATGTTTGCCATGTTCAACTGTAAAGTTCTGTCAGCGGGTCAGTCCACATTGTCATTTCTAAGGGGGTGAGGGTAGTACGAGAAAGGAAATGTGCAGTGGACTCACTGCTCCACTTACCTGCCACCTCTAAAACCGATGTCCCCGGGCCTGCTCCTTGCGTGCTGGCTGTGTCTGGCTCCTCTGCTGCCTCGCCTTACCGGAGACTCCACTGATGTCGTCCACACACTCTGGGCCATCAATAGCATAAAACATGAAACATTTGTGAATAATTGGCCAAATAAAGACATAAACATGAAATATTCCTGACAATGGGCATCAGTCCCGAATATTTCATGTTTATATATTTGAAGGCCCAGAGCATGCGGACAGCATTAGCGGAGTCACCTGTAAGGCGAGGCAGCAGTACGCAGCAATGGAACCAGACACAGCGAGCCAGCACACAAGGAGCAGGCCCAGGGACATCGGTTTTAGGAGGTGCCACTCGCACTAGTGGAGCAGTTCAATAAATTCGGTCAGCATGTCAGCCCACATTGTCATTTTCAGGGGTGAGGGTTGTATGAGATCCAAATGTGCAGTGGACTCAATGTGAGTCCATTGCACATTTGCATCTCATACCACCCTCATACCCCTAAAAATTACAATGTGGGCTGACATGCTGAGTATGCTGACAGAATTTTAGAGCATTGTTCAGCTGTAAAATTCTGTCAGCTTGGCATGTCAAGCACTGTCCCTCCACATTGACAATTGTTGGGTGTGCGTGTGAGGGTGGTATGATGCATTATTACAAATGGCTGGGCAGTGAGTGGACTCAGTCTCACTGCTCCAGTGACTCACCTCCCAGGCAGGCTGAGGCTGCCAGTGCCACCTCTAAGCCGATGCCGGCCTGCGGCTGCTCCTCGTGTCCTGCTGCTGGTGGCTGGCTGGCTGCTGGCCTGGCTCGGCTCCTCACTCCTCAGTCTGAGACTCCTCCACTCCTCTGCTTGGCCTTGCCTCCGCCGCTGCGGCCACCTCACCGTCTGGTCCCGATGTCCCGTCCTGTCCCGGTCCCCAAGTCCCGACAAGCCAGACACCCAGTGTGGACCGCGTGACTGCTGTGCTGAGTCTGACACGTACATCCGTTCGGTCAACCGCCAGTCACGCTACTCCCGCGCGCGCTTTCGGACAGGCTGGGGCGGGCTGGTGCTTGGTGCGCACTGCGCAGATGCGTGCCACGCACTCTCCCTGACGTAATGCCGCTCCGCTGTGCACAGGGCCGGTGCAAGGATTTTTGACACCCTAGGCGAAACCTCATTTTGCCGCCCCTCTGGCTATGCCCTTAACTCCACCCCCTTTGCCCTGCCCATGTAACGCATATGACCTACCTGCCTCTACAATGACCTACCAAAACCACTACACTGACTTACCCCAGTCTTATACTGACCTACCTGACACACACACTGACCTACCTACCTGACACATACAATGACCTACCTGACACACACACTGACCTACCTGACACATACACTGACCTACCTACCTGAGTCACACACACTGACCTACCTGACACATACACTGACCTACCTACCTGAGTCACACACACTGACCTACCTGACACACACATTGACCTACCTACCTGACACATACAATGACCTACCTGACACACACACTGACCTACCTGACACACACACTGACCTACCTGACACACACACTGACCTACCTGCCTGAGTCACACACACTGACCTACCTGACACATACACTGACCTACCAACCTGAGTCACACACACTGACCTACCTACCTGACACATACAATGACCTACCTACCTGACACACACACTGACCTACCTGACACATACACTGACCTACCTGAGTCACACACACTGACCTACCTGACACATACACTGACCTACCTACCTGACACATACAATGACCTACCTGACACACACACTGACCTACCTGACACATACACTGACCTACCTACCTGAGTCACACACACTGACCTACCTACCTGACACACACACTGACCTACCTACCTGACACATACAATGACCTACCTGACACATACACTGACCTACCTGACACATACACTGACCTACCTGACACATACACTGACCTACCTGACACATACAATGACCTACCTGACACATACACTGACCTACCTGAGTCACACACACTGACCTACCTGACACACACACTGACCTACCTGACACATACACTGACCTACCTACCTGACACATACAATGACCTACCTGACACACACACACACACTGACCTACCTGACACACACACTGACTGACCTACCTGATTCCTACTTCCTTCCCTACTCACACTCCCATCCCCCACACAGACAGCTTGATGTAAATTGGATGCATCCTGATCCTTACCTCTTCTTGGCTTTATCGTTCATCTCATCTGTGCTCTCCTCTCTTCAGCAGTGGGCAGGTTGTGGGCAGTATTGTTTAGAACATGGAGTCCTCACAAGCACCATGCAGCTGTTCTTTGGTGTCCTTTGCTGGCCAGGAGGTCAGGTAAAAGTCACTCTCCCAATGCTCCTGTGATCTCCAGCCACCCCTGGTGTCATGGTTCCCGGCTCAGACCCTGCACACATGGTTTGACTTCTTCTTCTGGGCTGCAGCACCAGATGGGACATTCTGCCTGTTCTACAGGCTCCACTACAGGTGCAGGCGGCCTCATGGGGAGGGGAACAGATCCGAGGAGAAACAGCAGACAGATATCTCAAATTACCCGGGGAAAGGAGAAGGGAGGAGGGGTTTTGTCCTGGCTCTCCTCCCCTCCTCTTCTCATTACTGCGCTGGGGCTGCACAGTTATGATCTGAAGACACATGGCTAAAGGGAGGCTGGGGATGCAGTATGTTTACAGCAGAGGGATATTGACAGTGTTGTCCCGGCGGGGCGCTCTGAGCCCGCAGAGTGCCCGCACAGCCGAGGCTGAAACTAAGCACCGAGCCCTGGACATCAGATCACTGCAAAGGCTGAGGGAGGGGAAGAGGATCAGTGTATTTGCTCATAATTAATTGGAGGGGCACATGGGGGGGCACAGACTAATTTTGGTGGGGCCATGGCCCCCTCTGGCCCTACCCTAGTGACGCCACTGGTTGGGCCTAACTACAGTACCTTGCTAAAGCATTGTTCATTCTCAATATTAGTAATAGTAATAGGGGTGATCCCATGGTTTGGTCCAATCTATTTTGGCTTTCAGAAGAATGAATGATCTCTTGCCCATTTGGTCCCAGTATTTCTATCGCTTCTACATATAACAGATTCCTGCTGTTGATGGTTGCTAAGGAAGCAGCAAGTGCTTGCACCTACTGCATCCCTAGGAACCACTGAAATTACCATGATTCCCCACCACATTGCAAAGATGTAAGGAAAGTGCTGACATCACTGCCCACATATGGCCACTGATCATAATTAGACATAGACAGTGATAGTGTAATTTGTACTGTCCGGGCATTTTAGGTCCTCAAGAGATGAGACCATCAGTACATCAGAACTGATCGATTTTGGAATATACTATTAATACCATAGTTTGTGGACTCTATAACTTTCACACAGACTAAATAATATATACTGATTTGGGTGATTTTTACCAAAGAAATGGAGCAGCATGAATGTTGGCCTAAATTTATAAAGAAAGATTTTTTATTTGCAAAATTCTATAACAGAAGCAAAGAAAAAAGTTTTTTTTTCGATATTTATTCATTTATTTAACAAAAAATAAAAAATCCAGTGGAGATTTAATACCACCAAAAGAAAAGCTCTATCAGCTTCAACTAAATGATAAAAAATTTTTTTTTTTTTTCTTGTATAGTGTTGCATGACTGAGTAATTGCCATTTAAAGGGTGACAGTGCTGAAAGCTGAAAATTGGCCTGGGCAGGAGGGGGGAAAAGTGTCCGGTATTGAAATTGTTCAAATTCTGCAAAATCTTGAGGTACTTCATTCTGAGATGTAAAAAAACAAAATAATCAAAGGAGCAAACAAGGATGTAGTTACTTGATGTCCTGCTTATTAACTAATGACATCATCAAATGTTAGGATGCCAGTGGCTGGTCCACATAGTGCCTAAGGTTGTAATGCTGCACGATAAAAATGTTTTGCATTTTTTAACAAAAGGCAGACTTGATCCACTCACTGGCTTGTTGGCAATATTTGGGCAATTTTTAGGCAATTTTTCCAAAGCACCCCTGAAGGACACAGAAGGCACCCCAGGGTGCCATGGCTCCCTGGTTGAAAATGGCTGTTATATACAGTATATTGAAAATTGTTTAATCCTGATGTTCTGGCTTCTTATCTCATTTCTTGAGGCTCTAAAATGCCAGGACAGTACAAATATCCCCATAATGACCCCTTTTTGGAAAGTAGAAAGTCAAATGTATTTAGTAAAAGTCATTTTTTTTTAGTTTTTTTAAGTTGTAATTTTATTGTCACAATATTTTGTAAAGTGAAGAAATTGTTTTTCACACCTAGATATATTTACAGGTACGCCCCAAAACACATTCTGTGACTCCTCCTCCCACACCACCATTCCTCCCACATGGAGATACCACATGTGTGATATTCTTTTACAACCTAGATGCAGAGGGGCTTAAAATCCAAGGAGCACCTTTGGGTTTTATAAATTACTTTGTCTAATTTCCTGACTATGACTACCTATCATAGTTCTTGGGTCCCTAAATTGCAGAGACAGGAGAAACACCCACAAAATTACTCCATTTTGGAAAGGAAACACCTTAAGTTTTTTTCTGAAAGGCATAGAGAGTCTTTTTGAAGGTGTCATTCATTGCCACAAGTTTTGCATAAATGCAGAAATAAAATGGAATATGTTTTTTGTACACAAAGTTGTCTATAGATAGGATATTTGTAACACACAGCATAGGCATACTTAGAATTACACCTCAAAACACATTATCTACACCTCCAAAGTGTGTCAACACATGTGCGAGGCTTTTTCATAGCCTAATAATAAAGAGAGGTCCAAAATCCAAGGAGCACTTTAAGGCTTTCTAAGGGCATCAATTAAGCATCTAGTTTCACTACCTTGGAGCACCAGGTTTTTAGAAACACCCACAAAATGAGCACTTAGGAGGCACGATGAGTCTTTTGAAAGCTTAATTTTGGAAAATGTGAAAAGAAAATGAAAATGTAATTTTTTTTACACAGGTATTAGTTATTAGTTACAAAGTTATTAAGACATTTTTTTAAACACAGTATGGGAATATTTAGAATTTGACCCCAAAACACATTCTGATACTCCTGAGTATGTGGATACTTCATTATGTACAAGACAGTGTATCACAAAAATCAACCTGGTATCAAAACCAGTGTACTTTAATGGTCGCCTCTGTGTGATTGGTCAGGGGAATAAAAGTTAGTGTAGTGTAACCTATAGCAATTTTCATTCCTATAAGCCAAGCAAGTCTAGCCTACTGGTTTGTGGCTGCCCCCAGGAATGCTATGTTCATTGGCCAGAAAATGCATAAAGCTGAAGAAAGGAAAAAGGAAGAAAAAAAAAAAGGGTTCTTGAGGTTCCAGGAGTGAAGCTGTCCTCAGGGCGTGGGTGAGACTAGTCTCTTACAAGAAGTGGGACGTGAAAATGGGTCAGCTCAGGCAGCAGACAGAGACATGGTCAGTAAACAGGCAAAGGATTGGATCAAACAGAAGGTGAGAATGTGGTCAATAAACAGGCCAGTAAAGGTGGCAGGCAAAAGCAGTATTACACTAGTGGGGTGGTGATAAGGGACACTGTTGCTGGCTGCCCTGGCTATGGTGATGCTGTATTGATGTGGCTAACAATCAGAAACATTGATGCTGGCTTAGCTGGTTTGGTGACACTGGCATTGGTGTGGCTGTGATCAGGAACACAGTTGCGGGATGACACTGGTCTGGTAATGCTCGGACTGGTGTGGCTATTGATCAAGAATACTGTTGCTGGCTTAACTGGTCTGGTGATGCTGGAACCAGTTTGGTAGCAATCAGGAACACTGTTGATGACTTACACTATTCTGGGGCACTGGGACTGGTGTGGAAGCAATCAGGAACACGGTTGCTGGCCTAAACTGGTCTGGGGACACTGAAATGTGTGTAGCAGCAATAAAAAGTACTGTTGCTGGCATACACTAGTCTGGTGACTCTGGGACTGATGTGAAAGTGATCAAGAACACTGTAGCTGACTTAGTAATAGATACTTGCACATGGCACCTATTTACCTGCATGTGGTGAAAGTATATAATGGGGGATTACAAATGCAAAATTAAGAAATAATGGACGACATGATTGGAAAATTACATAACATGCAAACTTAGTATAATATTTGGACACTTGAGAAATGTATGCCTATTATTTTATTTTTATTTTGAATGGTGCATATTGTGAAAGCATAAGTTAAACTTGCTATATGGTTAACAACGTATACTGAAAAACACATATTTTTGCAAGAATTTAGGAACACTTGGGATGCATACCGTATATCGTTTTTTATTTTTTTTATTTTTTTTATTTTTTTTTACACAGTGTATAGTGCATGATTTATGGTCACTATTTGATTATTTATCATTAGGTATAAATCATAGTATTTGTACTGCGTGGCACCTATATACAGTGCATATCTATTACTTTACTGTTTGTTTGTGTGAACACAAGTGGTGTGGCAGCAGTATTAACACTAGTTATACATTTAAACATTCAGATTTGGAACACTGAATTTTTTGTTTTTTTGCTTGTTTTTGGACACATGGTTTCGCTTTGTGTTCATTTGGGTCCTTGGAGGGTTATTATCCTAGGAGATTTTGCTGAATTCTCTCTCACCCTATTCTCTGTTATTTGAAGGGATTGCACTGGGGTTTCTTTTATCCTATTCACTGTTGCTGACTTACACTGGTCTAGTGACACTAGAACCTGTATGGTGGCAATCAGAAACATTGTTGCTGGCATACACTGGTCTGGTTATACTGCTACTTGTGTGGTAGTGATAAGGAAAACTGATGCTAGCTTACACTGGTCTGGTAACACTGGGACTGGTGTGCGGGTCTGGTGTGGTGGCCATTTAGGAACACTGTTTCTAGCTACACTAGTCTGGCAACACTGTAACTGGTGTGGTAGTGATCAGAGACACTTTGACTGGCTGCACTATTAGAACCCATTCACACATGAGGTTGTGGAAGGTGACAGTTTTACCAACCCAAAGCTCTACTCCCTGTATCTACAAGGATAGCGGCTATGGGTGTATACAGAGCAAAGTATTGCAGCTGTGGCTATACTTGCAATGATGACAGTATATTAAAAAAAAAAAAATTGCCAGCATAAATACTGCCAGCCATGACATACAGTGTCATTGTTGTAGCTGTGATACTGTTGGCAGTTTTTTTTTATTATTATTACACTAAGAGTGCTTACTACAGTATCGATGACTGCAGTAAGCCTTTAGTTTAGAGGGTAATGCTTGCTCCAGAATACTGTGGATGTTGTGTTCCTGAGGAAGAGATCCACTCCAAAACTCATTGAACCTGTTGATTTTTGTTTTAAGTTTTTCAATTAATTATTTTTTACTTTAAAAGCCAAAAAAATCATTCTAAGAGGAGACTTAAATCCTAAAAAATGTATAACTAAGCGCACTCCAAAACAACTCAAGGACCTTAAAGTGGTTGTAAACCTGAAAAGTTAAAAACAAACAAAACTGTATATCTAATAAAGAACAAGGGTACAAATCGTTTGTGCATAATTTGGCAGGTAGAAGAACAGCCTGTCATTTGTAATCCTTCCCGCTCTCCTGATTTTAAAAAAAGCGACACCATGAAAAAAGAGAGAGAGAGAGAGACATCAGAGAGAGAGAGAGACATCAGAGAGAGAGAGAGACAAAGAGACAGAGAGAGAGAGACAGAGAGACATCAGAGAGAGAGAGAGACAGAGAGACATCAGAGAGAGAGAGAGAGACAGAGACAGAGAGACATCAGAGAGAGAGAGAGACATCAGAGAGAGAGAGAGAGAGAGAGAGAGAGAGAGAGGGAGACAGAGACACATCAGAGAGAGAGAGAGAGAGAGAGAGAGAGAGACATCAGAGAGAGAGGAACATCAGAGAGGATAGTGCACTGAGAGAAGCAGCAGCACTAAGCATGAGCTCCTGAAACTTTTATACCTTATAATGAGCAAAAATGAAGGACAAACCAGGAAAACTGAGACTACACGCAAGACAGAGATGAACAAGAAGAAATAACTTCAATGAAAAAAAGAAGAATAAAAAGTGCAAAAACAACAAGACCTTCTAGCAGACAAGTATCAAGCTTTAGAGAGCATAAAAGGCTTGCGGATTCAAGCAAACAGCAGAATAAGATAGGACTACCCTGCTGAAACACCAACAGCAAACACAGAATTATTTAGAAAATATTTTTTAAGCAAATTTCTCTACTTAAAAATGGAACAAAACAAAGCAAATACCCCAAACACAGACTCCATTTCACAAGCCAAAACCAGCAGGGGGTCCAATGTCTTGGAGATTGTTTACTCAGAGGGAGAATAGAGCAAACAAGAAAAGCCATGAAAAAATAAAATCTTAAACAAAGACCAGATATTCTGTTTGCTAATTGTTCCAGCATTGAATATGACAGAAAGAAAACGTATTTGCTAATCCATACTGAGTATACTGAGGCCTGGTATAAAGCTTTCTGTAAATACTACATTCATTTTACAAAGGGGGTATCTGCATTGGCCTACAGATCAAGGTCTGAGATGAGGAGTATAATTGTGCGGTACTCGCCGTGAACCTATATCACAGTGGCACCATCATGGCACAAGGCACAGAGGAAATATTAGAGAAGTTAAAGCAGGCCTTCCCCCAAAAGAAAGAGTAGGTCAACGTCTACAAGGATGTAAAACTCCAGTTAAAAATTGTGAGGAACATATGCCAACAGAGATATCATCCAGAGACATGCCTGATCTCTTCCCATCCAATGTCCTTAGAGACAGCTAATCTCAATTAGAGAGTCACTTTGTACAATTCAAAGAACAGCTTCTAAGACAGTTACTGTAAGTGACACAATTGTAAATGACCAGCTGAGGGAAGAACTGAACAAACTCAAATCTGAACATAGATCTATACTAGAAGAAATTTGAGCTACAATACAACAGCTACAACAACAAAACACTCAACTGAGGGAAGAGATAATGACACTAAAATAAAAAATGAAACTCAAATATCAGAAAAGAGAATCAAAAGGGTTGGTTTTTACAAAGTTCCCATCAAAAAAACAACAGACTAGTGAGACTAATCAACTCCCAAAAATTAGCATTACAAACACCAGCAATAGCCAAGACACTGAAATAATCCGGAAACCACAAACAGACAGTCATCAAACCACAAGAACAGGCAACAAACCCCTGTTATTGTTTTAATAAAAGACTCAAATGGGAAATAACATTAAACAGCTCTTCCCAGGAACCCAGTCACCAAAATTTGCTGTCCCACAATTGAACAGGCAACAGGAGTCATCAACAATTCGTATTTCACTAACCCCAAACATATCATTTTTCACACATGCACAAACACCCAGGGACAACAAGAAGTTAACACGAACAAATTATTGCAACTAACAGAGACGACAAAAATCTCCACATTTCAAACTAATTCGGTCCTCCTTTCTTCAAAGGAGGGACAGATCAAACAACATAATCCAGTGAAAAAAAGACAGAGCTGGCAGGCAAAACCAGGTCAAAGCCTACCATTCACTTGACACAACATCATTCTGTAATGCTCCAGCACCTCTATGACAACAAACATCTGAACAAACAAGGGGTCAGTCACCTGGCAAGAGAATTCAAAGACATTGCTCTTGAGAGAACTAACCCTGGACCTGGCACAAACCATTCTCAGACAGACACAATTAGATTTATAAGACCCGAACCTCTCCAAAAACAACAACAATGCAATCAACCAAAGAAAAGGGCTATGAAGATGGCAAGAATGGAGGAAACCACCCACATTAGGATGGAAATCAAGACTACCACAAAGAATTATGAAATTAACTAATGTGACTGATATCAAAAAGCAAAAAATAGAATGACAACCACCCATAATCCGGTTTGTCCCAGGAAATTTACTCATTACAAGGTATACAAACACAAAAATTACATCATTAGTAATCAGTAGCTGGAACATTCGAGGTCTGAAAGCTTCAGCCTATGGATCCAAAGTAAATCCAGATTTCCAAAAAAGACTATGTGAGATAAACATATAAATCCTCCTGGAAACATTGACCTGGGCACAGAATGAACCATTAGTACCTATTGGCTATAGGGAACTCTCTGTCCCCACACAGAAGGGAAAAAATAAAAAAAACAGGGGCAGTGTTCAGGAGAAATACTAGCCTGGTATACAGAGGAGCTACATTGAGAACACCAAGCAATCAAAGGAGAGAACCACATCTGGATAAGAATAAGCAGCTCCATCCTTGCCTCTCAGTCCAACATCCACGTGTGTGCAGCATTCATTGCCCCACCAGATTCCCCATTTTTCAGACCACACACTTATGAGTTCTTACAAATAAAGGTCACCCATTTCCAATCCCTAGGACAAGTGCTCATCTTTGGAGACCTCAATGCTAGAACAGGAAGGGAAAAGTACTATATAAGTTCTGACAGCAACACGTACATATTGGGCCCTGCTACTTAGTATCATGAGTTGAGACAGATACAAAGAAACAGCTATGACAGTTTAATCAACAAAAATGGAGAAAAATTGCTGAATCTGTTTCGCAGGCTGGGGCTCTACATTCTCAACAGCCGTACCAAGGGAGACTCTCTGGGAAAATGCACGTTAAATTCTCACATAGGCAGCAGTGTGGTAATATATGCCATCACAGATATGAACCCTGCATACACCATTGCTTTTACAGTTTCTCCACAAATGCACCTGTCAGACCACAGCCAACTACTGCTATATATTAAATCTTAAAGCAAACTAGCTCTCTTAAAATCCACCGGGCCTCTCTCTGCAACCTACCACCATCATTTAAATGGTCAAAACAGTCTACCACAAAATACAGAGAGTTAACTGACAGACCTGACATAAAAAATAAAAAAAAAAGCTTGAAAACTTCCAAAACATATAATAAGGTAAGCCAGGCAGCAAAGGACTTCCATGAAATACTACACATAATTGCAGAAACAGTCCACCAGAGAAAAGTCAACTACAAGAACCCATTCAACAAACAATCCAATAAATGGTTTAATTAAGGATGCAAAGTGTTAAAGAACACTTTATGGATAGTCTTCAATAACAAACACAGAGACCCTAAAAACACAGACCTAAGGATAGACAATGGAATCCTACAGAAAAAGTACAAGCAAACCCTTAAAAAGAAAAACCAAACTTCATCTCCAACAACCTTCAACAGTTAGAAGAGGCACTTCAGGAAAACTCTTTCTGGGCTCAGCACCCAGGAAAAACAACCTCCACATCCAAAATGGCGACATCTGGCTCAACTACTTCCCCGATAGAAAGGATAACTTGCCACAAATTTTTGGCAGTGTTGAATTGAAAGTCTGTTAACTTGCTGCTAGTGTTGAGCGAACACGGACTGTATTATTCGTGTTCGTACCGAATAATTGGATTTTTGTTACCCGAACACGAACACGGACACTTTACTGTATATTCGGGTAAAAATCCGTGTTCGGTCGTTTTATTTCCGGGTTTTGCATGCTTTGGCGCTCTTTTCATGGCGGGCTTTCAACAGCCAATCAACAATCGTTTAACTGGTGTGCCTTAAGCCATCCCAGCCATGCCTGCAAATGTCTCAGTAGCTGTGATTGGCCGTCTGAAGCATGTGACCAAGTCTTTATAAGTTCGAGGCAGCCGCAGCGGCGTCATTATGCTGCTTAGATCAGGGACAGAGCACACATCAACGTGCTGGCTGCTGATTAGGGAAAGATAGGCAGGAAAAAACCATTTGTGTCCGGATAGAATTGAGGGACAGGTTGGAGTGTTTAGGCAGGGCGAGTTGTAGGCATTTTAGGGATAGAGTCTGCTGAATTATAGGGTCAGTGTGTTCTACAAACTACAATCGATATTGCTGTGTGGGGTGGGGTCTGCACTTAGTTCTCCTGATCTACGATCTCTTCTCAATCCTGTTAGGGACAGAGTCTGCTGAATTTTAGGGAAAGTGTGTTCTACAAACTACAATCGATATTGCTGTGTGGTGTGGGATAGGAGATAGGCAGGTGTCAGTGATCCACATCCATTTTTCTGTGTGTGGGCTGCAGTGAACACAATCTTTTTGGGGTGCAGTGAACACAATCCTTTTGGAGTGCAATGAACAAAATCTTTGTGGGGTGCAGTGAACAAAACCTTTGTGGGGGTACAGTGAACACAATCTTTGTGGGGTGCAGTGAAGACAATCCTTGTGGGGTGCAGTGAAGACAATCCTTGTGGGGTGCAGTGAACAAAATCTTTGGGGGGTACAGTGAACACAATCTTTGTGGGGTGCAGAGAAGACAATCCTTGTGGGGTGCAGTGAACAAAATCTTTGGGGGGTACAGTGAACACAATCTTTGTGGGGTGCAGTGAACAAAACCTTTGTGGGGTGCAGTGAACACAATATTTGTGGGGTGCAGTGAACAAAACCTTTGTGCGGTACAGTGAACACAATCTTTGTGGGGTGCAGTGAAGACAATCCTTTTGGAGTGCAGTGAACACAATCTTTGTGGGGTACAGTGAAGACAATCCTTGTGGGGTGCAGTGAAGACAATCCTTGTGGGGTGCAGTGAACAAAATCTTTGGGGGGTACAGTGAACACAATCTTTGTGGGGTGCAGTGAACAAAACCTTTGTGGGGTACAGTGAACACAATCTTTGTGGGGTGCAGTGAACAAAACCTTTGTGCGGTACAGTGAACACAATCTTTGTGGGGTGCAGTGAAGACAATCCTTTTGGAGTGCAGTGAACACAATCTTTGTGGGGTACAGTGAACACAATCTTTGTGGGGTGCAGTGAACAAAACCTTTGTGGGGTACAGTGAACACAATCTTTGTGGGGTGCAGTGAACAAAACCTTTGTGGGGTACAGTGAACACAATCTTTGTGGGGTGCAGTGAACAAAACCTTTGTGGGGTACAGTGAACACAATCTTTGTGGGGTGCAGTGAAGACAATCCTTTTGGAGTGCAGTGAACACAATCTTTGTGGGGTACAGTGAACAAAACCTTTGTGGGGTACAGTGAACACAATCTTTGTGGGATGCAGAGAAGACAATCCTTTTGGGGTGCAGTGAACACAATCTTTGTGGGGTACAGTGAACACAATCTTTGTGGGGTGCAGTGAACAAAACCTTTGTGGGGTACAGTGAACACAATCTTTGTGGGGTGCAGTGAACAAAACCTTTGTGGGGTACAATGAACACAATCTTTGTGGGGTACAGTGAACACAATCTTTGTGGGGTACAGTGAACACAATCTCATACTTCTGAAGCTTTGAGGGTGCTGCCTGTTCTATACTCCTCCTCCTCCTCCTCCTCATCCATCCTTTTAGGTGTACAAACAATAGTAATTGGGGCCTAGTGTGCTTCTGTACGTGTGAAAAACATACACTTTTTTTGATCATATTTCCTATTCCGCTATTCAATAAAAACCTTTGGGGCTCAATTAAATTGCGGAATAGTCTGTGTCGGTACGTGTGAGATCCACCTTTCCAAGTTTTTGGGGTTCATCTCATACTTCTGAAGCTTTGAGGGTGCTGCCTGTTCTATACTCCTCCTCCTCCTCATCCATCCTTTAAGGTGTACAAACAATAGTAATTGGGGCCTAGTGTGCTTCTGTACGTGTGAAAAACATACACTTTTTTTTGATCATATTTCCTATTCCGCTATTCAATAAAAACCTTTGGGGCTCAATTAAATTGCGGAATAGTCTGTGTCTGTACGTGTGAGATCCACCTTTCCAAGTTTTTGGGGTTCATCTCATACTTCTGAAGCTTTGAGGGTGCTGCCTGTTCTATACTCCTCCTCCTCCTCCTCCTCATCCATCCTTTTAGGTGTACAAACAATAGTAATTGGGGCCTAGTGTGCTTCTGTACGTGTGAAAAACATACACTTTTTTTTGATCATATTTCCTATTCCGCTATTCAATAAAAACCTTTGGGGCTCAATTAAATTGCGGAATAGTCTGTGTCGGTACGTGTGAGATCCACCTTTCCAAGTTTTTGGGGTTCATCTCATACTTCTGAAGCTTTGAGGGTGCTGCCTGTTCTATACTCCTCCTCCTCCTCTTCCTCATCCATCCTTTTAGGTGTACAAACAATAGTAATTGGGGCCTAGTGTGCTTCTGTACGTGTGAAAAACATACACTTTTTTTTGATCATATTTCCTATTCCGCTATTCAATAAAAACCTTTGGGGCTCAATTAAATTGCGGAATAGTCTGTGTCTGTACGTGTGAGATCCACCTTTCCAAGTTTTTGGGGTTCATCTCATACTTCTGAAGCTTTGAGGGTGCTGCCTGTTCTATACTCCTCCTCCTCCTCCTCATCCATCCTTTTAGGTGTACAAACAATAGTAATTGGGGCCTAGTGTGCTTCTGTACGTGTGAAAAACATACACTTTTTTTTGATCATATTTCCTATTCCGCTATTCAATAAAAACCTTTGGGGCTCAATTAAATTGCGGAATAGTCTGTGTCTGTACGTGTGAGATCCACCTTTCCAAGTTTTTGGGGTTCATCTCATACTTCTGAAGCTTTGAGGGTGCTGCCTGTTCTATACTCCTCCTCCTCCTCCTCCTCATCCATCCTTTTAGGTGTACAAACAATAGTAATTGGGGCCTAGTGTGCTTCTGTACGTGTGAAAAACATACACTTTTTTTTGATCATATTTCCTATTCCACTATTCAATAAAAACCTTTGGGGCTCAATTAAATTGTGGAATAGTCTGTGTCGGTACGTGTGAGATCCACCTTTCCAAGTTTTTTGGGTTCATCTCATACTTCTGAAGCTTTGAGGGTGCTGCCTGTTCTATACTCCTCCTCCTCCTCTTCCTCATCCATCCTTTTAGGTGTACAAACAATAGTAATTGGGGCCTAGTGTGCTTCTGTACGTGTGAAAAACATACACTTTTTTTTGATCATATTTCCTATTCCGCTATTCAATAAAAACCTTTGGGGCTCAATTAAATTGCGGAATAGTCTGTGTCTGTACGTGTGAGATCCACCTTTCCAAGTTTTTGGGGTTCATCTCATACTTCTGAAGCTTTGAGGGTGCTGCCTGTTCTATACTCCTCCTCCTCCTCCTCCTCATCCATCCTTTTAGGTGTACAAACAATAGTAATTGGGGCCTAGTGTGCTTCTGTACGTGTGAAAAACATACACTTTTTTTTGATCATATTTCCTATTCCGCTATTCAATAAAAACCTTTGGGGCTCAATTAAATTGCGGAATAGTCTGTGTCTGTACGTGTGAGATCCACCTTTCCAAGTTTTTGGGGTTCATCTCATACTTCTGAAGCTTTGAGGGTGCTGCCTGTTCTATACTCCTCCTCCTCCTCCTCCTCATCCATCCTTTTAGGTGTACAAACAATAGTAATTGGGGCCTAGTGTGCTTCTGTACGTGTGAAAAACATACACTTTTTTTTGATCATATTTCCTATTCCGCTATTCAATAAAAACCTTTGGGGCTCAATTAAATTGCGGAATAGTCTGTGTCGGTACGTGTGAGATCCACCTTTCCAAGTTTTTGGGGTTCATCTCATACTTCTGAAGCTTTGAGGGTGCTGCCTGTTCTATACTCCTCCTCCTCCTCTTCCTCATCCATCCTTTTAGGTGTACAAACAATAGTAATTGGGGCCTAGTGTGCTTCTGTACGTGTGAAAAACATACACTTTTTTTTGATCATATTTCCTATTCCGCTATTCAATAAAAACCTTTGGGGCTCAATTAAATTGCGGAATAGTCTGTGTCTGTACGTGTGAGATCCACCTTTCCAAGTTTTTGGGGTTCATCTCATACTTCTGAAGCTTTGAGGGTGCTGCCTGTTCTATACTCCTCCTCCTCCTCCTCCTCATCCATCCTTTTAGGTGTACAAACAATAGTAATTGGGGCCTAGTGTGCTTCTGTACGTGTGAAAAACATACACTTTTTTTTGATCATATTTCCTATTCCGCTATTCAATAAAAACCTTTGGGGCTCAATTAAATTGCGGAATAGTCTGTGTCTGTACGTGTGAGATCCACCTTTCCAAGTTTTTGGGGTTCATCTCATACTTCTGAAGCTTTGAGGGTGCTGCCTGTTCTATACTCCTCCTCCTCCTCCTCCTCATCCATCCTTTTAGGTGTACAAACAATAGTAATTGGGGCCTAGTGTGCTTCTGTACGTGTGAAAAACATACACTTTTTTTTTATCATATTTCCTATTCCGCTATTCAATAAAAACCTTTGGGGCTCAATTAAATTGCGGAATAGTCTGTGTCGGTACGTGTGAGATCCACCTTTCCAAGTTTTTGGGGTTCATCTCATACTTCTGAAGCTTTGAGGGTGCTGCCTGTTCTATACTCCTCCTCTTCCTCATCCATCCTTTTAGGTGTACAAACAATAGTAATTGGGGCCTAGTGTGCTTCTGTACGTGTGAAAAACATACACTTTTTTTTGATCATATTTCCTATTCCGCTATTCAATAAAAACCTTTGGGGCTCAATTAAATTGCGGAATAGTCTGTGTCGGTACGTGTGAGATCCACCTTTCCAAGTTTTTGGGGTTCATCTCATACTTCTGAAGCTTTGAGGGTGCTGCCTGTTCTATACTCCTCCTCCTCCTCCTCCTCATCCATCCTTTTAGGTGTACAAACAATAGTAATTGGGGCCTAGTGTGCTTCTGTACGTGTGAAAAACATACACTTTTTTTTGATCATATTTCCTATTCCGCTATTCAATAAAAACCTTTGGGGCTCAATTAAATTGCGGAATAGTCTGTGTCTGTACGTGTGAGATCCACCTTTCCAAGTTTTTGGGGTTCATCTCATACTTCTGAAGCTTTGAGGGTGCTGCCTGTTCTATACTCCTCCTCCTCCTCCTCCTCATCCATCCTTTTAGGTGTACAAACAATAGTAATTGGGGCCTAGTGTGCTTCTGTACGTGTGAAAAACATACACTTTTTTTTGATCATATTTCCTATTCCGCTATTCAATAAAAACCTTTGGGGCTCAATTAAATTGCGGAATAGTCTGTGTCGGTACGTGTGAGATCCACCTTTCCAAGTTTTTGGGGTTCATCTCATACTTCTGAAGCTTTGAGGGTGCTGCCTGTTCTATACTCCTCCTCTTCCTCATCCATCCTTTTAGGTGTACAAACAATAGTAATTGGGGCCTAGTGTTCTTCTGTACGTGTGAAAAACATACACTTTTTTTTGATCATATTTCCTATTCCGCTATTCAATAAAAACCTTTGGGGCTCAATTAAATTGCGGAATAGTCTGTGTCGGTACGTGTGAGATCCACCTTTCCAAGTTTTTGGGGTTCATCTCATACTTCTGAAGCTTTGAGGGTGCTGCCTGTTCTATACTCCTCCTCCTCCTCTTCCTCATCCATCCTTTTAGGTGTACAAACAATAGTAATTGGGGCCTAGTGTGCTTCTGTACGTGTGAAAAACATACACTTTTTTTGATCATATTTCCTATTCCGCTATTCAATAAAAACCTTTGGGGCTCAATTAAATTGCGGAATAGTCTGTGTCGGTACGTGTGAGATCCACCTTTCCAAGTTTTTGGGGTTCATCTCATACTTCTGAAGCTTTGAGGGTGCTGCCTGTTCTATACTCCTCCTCTTCCTCATCCATCCTTTTAGGTGTACAAACAATAGTAATTGGGGCCTAGTGTGCTTCTGTACGTGTGAAAAACATACACTTTTTTTTTATCATATTTCCTATTCCGCTATTCAATAAAAACCTTTGGGGCTCAATTAAATTGCGGAATAGTCTGTGTCTGTACGTGTGAGATCCACCTTTCCAAGTTTTTGGGGTTCATCTCATACTTCTGAAGCTTTGAGGGTGCTGCCTGTTCTATACTCCTCCTCCTCCTCCTCCTCATCCATCCTTTTAGGTGTACAAACAATAGTAATTGGGGCCTAGTGTGCTTCTGTACGTGTGAAAAACATACACTTTTTTTTGATCATATTTCCTATTCCGCTATTCAATAAAAACCTTTGGGGCTCAATTAAATTGCGGAATAGTCTGTGTCGGTACGTGTGAGATCCACCTTTCCAAGTTTTTGGGGTTCATCTCATACTTCTGAAGCTTTGAGGGTGCTGCCTGTTCTATACTCCTCCTCTTCCTCATCCATCCTTTTAGGTGTACAAACAATAGTAATTGGGGCCTAGTGTTCTTCTGTACGTGTGAAAAACATACACTTTTTTTTGATCATATTTCCTATTCCGCTATTCAATAAAAACCTTTGGGGCTCAATTAAATTGCGGAATAGTCTGTGTCGGTACGTGTGAGATCCACCTTTCCAAGTTTTTGGGGTTCATCTCATACTTCTGAAGCTTTGAGGGTGCTGCCTGTTCTATACTCCTCCTCCTCCTCTTTCTCATCCATCCTTTTAGGTGTACAAACAATAGTAATTGGGGCCTAGTGTGCTTCTGTACGTGTGAAAAACATACACTTTTTTTGATCATATTTCCTATTCCGCTATTCAATAAAAACCTTTGGGGCTCAATTAAATTGCGGAATAGTCTGTGTCGGTACGTGTGAGATCCACCTTTCCAAGTTTTTGGGGTTCATCTCATACTTCTGAAGCTTTGAGGGTGCTGCCTGTTCTATACTCCTCCTCTTCCTCATCCATCCTTTTAGGTGTACAAACAATAGTAATTGGGGCCTAGTGTGCTTCTGTACGTGTGAAAAACATACACTTTTTTTTGATCATATTTCCTATTCCGCTATTCAATAAAAACCTTTGGGGCTCAATTAAATTGCGGAATAGTCTGTGTCGGTACGTGTGAGATCCACCTTTCCAAGTTTTTGGGGTTCATCTCATACTTCTGAAGCTTTGAGGGTGCTGCCTGTTCTATACTCCTCCTCCTCCTCCTCATCCATCCTTTTAGGTGTACAAACAATAGTAATTGGGGCCTAGTGTGCTTCTGTACGTGTGAAAAACATACACTTTTTTTTGATCATATTTCCTATTCCGCTATTCAATAAAAACCTTTGGGGCTCAATTAAATTGCGGAATAGTCTGTGTCGGTACGTGTGAGATCCACCTTTCCAAGTTTTTGGGGTTCATCTCATACTTCTGAAGCTTTGAGGGTGCTGCCTGTTCTATACTCCTCCTCCTCCTCATCCATCCTTTTAGGTGTACAAACAATAGTAATTGGGGCCTAGTGTGCTTCTGTACGTGTGAAAAACATACACTTTTTTTTGATCATATTTCCTATTCCGCTATTCAATAAAAACCTTTGGGGCTCAATTAAATTGCGGAATAGTCTGTGTCGGTACGTGTGAGATCCACCTTTCCAAGTTTTTGGGGTTCATCTCATACTTCTGAAGATTTGAGGGTGCTGCCTGTTCCATACTCCTCTTCCTCATCCTCCCTTTAGGGTAGGAAAAAATTTAATCGGGCCTAGTCTGTGTTTGTACGTGTGAGATACACAGTTTTTTATCCTATTCCGCTATTCAATACACACCCTTTTGGTGTAAAAAACATTAAATTGCGGCATAGTTTGCATATTTGACTGTGAGATACACCCGTGCGATACTGTTGTTCTTTTGTTCCGCTATTTAATAAAGACCTTTCTAGGGCAAGATCTTAAATTTCAGAAATATGAGGAGAGCGTCAAATAGGGGCCGTGGCCTGGGTCGTGGTGGTGCTGCTGCTAGAGCTCCTGTTGCAAGGAGAGGACGTGGTCGATCTGTGCCAGCTACACGCACAAGTGAAACACCTTCCTCAAGTGTGAGTAGGCGACAGAACCTGCATCAGTATTTGGTAGGGCATCATACGCCCCTAGAAGTGATGAGGCCAGAACAAGTGGAGGCGATAGTAGATTGGTTTGCTGCTGACAGTGCCTCCAGTTCCTTCACATTGTCTCCCACCCAGTCTACTGCAGAAAGGTCACAGTTGGCACCTGCAGCCGATGTCCAACCGTATTTCACCTCACCCCCTTGCAAATCAGGCAAGCAGTCTGAGCCCCAAGCCATACAGCAGTCTCTTCTTCTTTTTGATGACTCTGTCAGCAGGGTTTCCCAGGGCCATCCACCTAGCCCTGCCCCAGAAGTGGAAGAGATTGAGTGCAGCGATGCCCAACCACTTATTTCTCAAGATGAGTACATGCAAGGATCATCGCAGCACGTCTCCGATGATGACGAAACGCAGGTGCCAACTGCTGCGGCGTTCAGCATTGTGGAGACCGACAAGGAGGGCAGGGGTGAAGACTGGGTGGAAGATGATGTGGAGGATGATGAGGTCCTCGACCCCACATGGAATGAACGTCATGCAGGTGACCTGAGTAGTTTGGAGGAAGAGGCGGTGGTCGCACAGAGCCACCAGCACAGCAGAAGAGGGAGCAGGGTGCAGAAGCGGAGCGGCCGTGCCCTAGACACTACGCCCGCTACTGCCCAACGCAGCAAGGGAACGAGCGCACCAAAGTCAGCTCAAAGGAGTTCTCTAGCGTGGAAGTTCTTTAGAAAATGTGCTGATGACAGGACACGAGTGGTTTGCACCCTGTGCAATCAGAGCTTGAAGCGAGGCATAAACCTTCTCAACCTGAGCACAACCTGCATGATCAGGCATCTAAGTGCAAAGCACGAGCTGCAGTGGAGTACACACCTTCAAAACCAAGAAACGTCTCTGGCTCATCCTGCTTCCTCTTCTGCTGCAGTCTCGGCCGCTCCAGCCACATCTGTAGTGATACCGGCACCTGCCACCCCGCAAACAGACGATCTGTCAGCAACACCACCACCTGGGTCACCAACAACCATCTCCACAATGTCCCGTGGAAGCGTTCAGCTTTCCATCTCCCAAACACTTGAGAGGAAGAGGAAGTACCCCCCTACCCACCCGCGATCCCTGGCCCTGAATGCCAGCATTTCAAAATTATTGGCCTTTGAAATGCTGTCATTCCGTCTGGTGGAGACGCACAGTTTTAAAAACCTTATGTCGGTGGCTGTCCCACAGTACGTCGTGCCCAGCCGCCACTACTTTTCCAGGCAAGCCATCCCTTCCCTGCACAACCAAGTGGGGGAAAAAATCAGGTGTGCACTGCGCAACGCCATCTGTGCCAAGGTCCACCTAACTACCGATACGTGGACCAGTAAGCACGGTCAGGGGCGTTATATTTCCCTAACGGCACGGCCAGGGGTAAACGACAGCAGGCAGTTTTACAACTTGCCTGTTTGGGGGACAAACCACACACCGCGCAGGAGTTGTGGAGGAGCATGGAACAGCAGACAAATGAGTGGTTGCTGCCAGCGAGCCTCAAGCCCGGCCTGGTGGTGTGCGATAACGGGAGAAATCTCATAGCAGCTCTGGGCCTAGCCGGTTTGACGCACATCCCTTGCCTGGCGCATGTGCTGAATTTGGTGGTGCAGAGGTTCCTTAAAAACTACCCCGATATGTCAGAGCTGCTGCAGAAAGTGCGGGCCGTTTGTGCGCACTTTCGGCGTTCTCACCCTGCTGCTGCTCGCCTGGCAGCGCTGCAGCGTAACTTCGGCCTTCCCGCTCACCGCCTCATATGTGACATGCCCACAAGGTGGAACTCCACCTTGCACATGCTGGAAAGACTGTGCGAGCAACAGCAGGCCATAGTGGAGTTTCAGCTGCAGCACGCACGCGTGAGTCGCTCTGCGGAACAGCACCACTTCACCACCAATAACTGGGCCTCCATGCGAGACCTGTGTGCCTTGTTGCGCTGTTTTGAGTACTCCACCAACATGGCCAGTGGCAATGACGCCGTTCTCAGCTTAACTATCCCACTTCTATGCCTCCTTGAAAAAACAATTCGGGCGATGATGGAAGAGGATGTGGCACAGGATGAGGAGGAGGAGGAGGATGAAGAGGTAACATTTCCAAGGCTTTCAGGGCAGTCATTCGCAAGGGGCTCCGAGGGTGGGTTCCTGCACACACAAACGCCAGGGACACAATTGTCCAGCAGGGGCACAGTTCTGGAGGATGAGGAGGAGGAGCTGGAGGAGGAGATGGAACCATGTTCACAGCAGGGTGGCACCCAGGCCAGCTCATGGCCATCACTGGTGCGTGGCTGGGGGGATACAGAGGACACGGACGATACACCTCCCACAGAGGACAGCCTTTCGTCGCCTCTGGGCAGCCTGGCACACATGAGCGATTACATGCTGCAGTGTCTCCACAACGACCGCCGAGTTGCCCACATTCTAACTTGTGCTGATTACTGGGTGGCCACGCTGCTGGATCCCCGTTACAAGGACAACGTACCGTCCTTAATTCACTCACTAGAGCGCGATCGCAAGATGCGCGAGTACAAGCGCACGCTGGTAGACGCGATGCTGCTGGCATTCCCATCTGACAGCGGGGCCACAGTGGATGCACAAGGCAGAGGAGGAGGAGGAGGAGGTCGCCAACTCAACCAGGGCACCGCCAGCACCTCAGAAGGCAGGGTTAGCATGGCCGAAATGTGGAAAAGCTTTGTCAGCACGCCACAACAAACAGCAGCACCAGCAGCTCAGATGGAACGTCTTAGCAGGAGGCAGCATTTTACCAACATGGTGGAGCAGTATGTGTGCACACGCCTACATGTAGTGAATGAGGGGTCTGCCCCCTTCAACTTCTGGGTCTCCAAATTGGGCACATGGCCTGAGCTTGCCCTTTACGCCTTGGAGGTGCTGGCGTGCCCTGCAGCCAGTGTATTATCTGAACGGGTATTTAGCACGGCTGGGGGTGTTATAACAGACAAGCGCAGCCGCCTGTCCAGAGACAATGTGGACAAGCTCACGTTCATTAAAATGAACCAGGCATGGATCCCACAGGACTTTTCCGTACCTTGTGCAGAATAGCAATGGATACCGACCTCACCCAGCCATTGTTCCATTTTTGCTCTTTCTCACTCTTTTGGGGTGTACCCTCATTTAAAATTTGTGAAAAGAAGCAGTGTTGGCTACCTCGTCCTCCTCCTCAGGGCCAGATTAACGTAGGGGCTATTGGAGCTGCAGCTCCATGCAGGCCCCTACCTTTTATATAGGCCCCGGGTTGGCCATATTCACTGTGACCGCTCTTCTGTCACTTGTAAACACAGAAGTCTGGCTTCTATGCTCGCTTCCCCAGGCAGCACCCTCAGAACCTCCCCACACAGCGCGAAGGCCGGACAAGGAGGGACAGTTGCCGATGCATGGATGTGTTTATGGGCTTCAGAGACAGCATCCCATGTTGAATTAGGCATGCATGGCTGCACCCTTCCTCCTCTGGGTGCATGCCAAGGCACGGCCCTTAAGGCCCTTCAAAATCCTCAGCACCAAGACCATGATGCTCTTAATCCGGCCCTGGTCCTCCTCCACCGCCGCTTCCACCTACACCGCCCATAGGTGTGCGCAGCCTATTGCATTAGGGTGTGCACCCCAAAGTTGAAATACACATGCATGTGTTTGCCTACATGTACATGGCCCCGATACATTACTCTCCCTGCTGGCAAAGAGAAATAGAGCAGAGCAGGTGCGAGGGAGATCTTTCCCATCTCCTCACTGGCAAACAGAGCGATAATGCTATGTGCCCTAGGTGATTAGGGTGTGCCCAGGTACACCAGGCACACCCTGTGCGCACGCCTATGACACCGCCACATCCACCACCACCTCAACCTCCCTCCTACTCCATATGGGCCTCGTCCTTCAGAGATGAAGAACATTGTTTTATTTTTCTGTTTTTTTTTTGTTGTTTTAAGTTATTTCCCTATCCACATTTGTTTGCAGAGCACTTGCCATGCTCTTAACTACGTTTTGCTGCCATTTGCAGCACTCTAGCCCTTTCCATTGGTGTTTTAGAGCCATTTTAGTGCCTTAAAGTTCGGGTCCCCATTGACTTCAATGGGGTTCGGTGTCCGGGAAAAGTTCGGTAAAAGTCCGGGACACGGACCCGGACTTTTTTTTAAAGTTCGGCCGAACCCGTCGAACAAGGACATCTAGGTGTCCGCTCAACCCTACTTGCTGCACATTTTCACCGGCAAGTTTTACATTTGCAGAGTACTTGAAGCACTAGTTGACACTATTACAATTTGTAGAAAATTTGCGTGGCAAGTCTCTAGCAAGAGCAAAATTGCAGTGGTGAGTCTTTAGCAAGAGCTCTGTAAGTCTATAGCGTGAAATTTCAGCCACGGTGACCCTTGTGGTTTGTTAACGAATTGCATAACTGAACCAGAACTTGCAGCAGACGTGCAGAATGTTTGCAAAGAAAGTTGATCAGTAGTCATGAAATGCGGACTTGCTGCAATTGTGCAACAAACGTGTGAAGCCTGGCAAATCTAGCAATAGCTTAGCAAGTCATTTTCAAACTTGCAGAACAATTATTTACTATCTGGGTTTAAGAACTTCTAGAAAGATATTCCAGAAGAGGTTCTAACTGTAGAACATAAAGACATCATCAAGAGACTAAATGATATGGAGAAAAAAAATCAAGGACTTCCAGAACCCACTAGATGTACCTGTTACATTTGAAGAAATAATCAAGAAAAAATCAGCACCTGTAAACTAAAAAAGCCAGTGGATTGGATGGAATGCTGCTAGAGATGATTAAACACAACTCCCTAGACATACATGCTGCAATATGTAAAGTGTTCAATCTAGTCCTGAATGCTGAATGTCCTGAATGCTGGTTACTACACTAGAGTATAGAATCAAGGCCTCACAACACCCATCCATAAGAGTGGAGTCCAGTATGATCCAGCCAACTACAGGAGATATGTGTCAGCAGCACACTAAGAAAACTATTCAACAGTATCCTCAGCAAATGGATCCTCAATTTCCTGACACAACATAATATCCTCAGCAGAAGTCAGGGAGGGTTCATGCCAAACCAGCGCACTCTAAACCACATCTACACCCTGCATAGTCTCATCAAGAGCCATGTAAACAATACAAAACATGGAAATATATTCACCAGTTTTGTAATAGGAGGGAAAACATATGATGTCGTCTAGAGTTCATATGTCGAGAACAGCTGCAGCATAAAGGTGAACAAGAAAAGAACAGAATACATTCAACAGGCTTGTGGAGTCAGACAGGGCTGCAGCCTAAGTCTAACCCTCTTCAACATCTACATCAATGAACTGGCTGCAGCTCTAGAATCCTCCTCAACACCTAGACTGACACCATGGTGAAGTTCCTGCTGTATGCGGATGACCTTCCAATCCTGTCAGCAACAGAAAAGGGCCTACAAGATAGCCTGGAAGTGCTGGAGAAATACAGTGAACATGGACATGCACTGCCACATGTACTGCCTATCAACTCAAAGAAAAAAAAAATATGGTGTTCTAAAGAAGAACACAAAACAAACAAAGAGCCCTTCCTTTACAATAAACAACTGCATTCTTGATGAAACTAACAGCTACACATACCTTGGCCTAGAAATTAACTAATCAGGATGTTTAAAGCCAGCCATAGAGGCACTAAAAGATAAGGCATGCCTAGCCTTCTGTGCCATCAGGAGACAGTTGTACCACCTAAAACTACCAGTAATAGTCTAATTTAGAATCTTCTTTATGGCAGTGAAGTTTGGGGTCCTGTAACTTACCCAGATCAATCCAAATAGGACTCCATACCAACAGAAATATTTCATCAGGAATTCTGCAAACACCTCCTTCAAGTCCATCGGAGCACCTCCAACAGTGCTTGACATTCTGAGCTGGGTTTCCCCAATTTCTCAAAAGTACAGAAGAGGGTGCTATCATACTGGGACCTCCTACAAAATAGCAGTCCTAACTCATACAACCATAAAGTCTTACTGACCAATAAGCAGTCAGGACCAATCCAAGGCGTGCGGCCTGCAACTCATCAGTGTCTTGTCTATCCCAAACTCCCAACAATTCGGTCTAAGAAAATCTCAAATAAAAAACAAGAATGCTTCCAAATAAAAATATGTTGTAGAATAAAGAAATGACATAACAAAACTCTAAAAAACTACCTTTTTACCATTCATTGCATAGAGACTAAAAACTGGCCCTAAACCTAGAGGTGCTACAAGACCCCAAAGACAGACATACCCTGAGCCTGTACAGACTGAGTGCCCACATCAGGGAAATCTAATTAGCATTGCACAGACAGACCTACAAGCCCAGGGACTGTGCCAGCAATGTGACCAGGGGGTCCTAGAGGATGAGGACCACTTCCTTCTACAGTGCCCCAAGTATTCATCAGTGAGGGACACTCACTTCCAGAGACTTTCTGCTCTCATCCTAGACTTCACTTCTATATAAGAGAAGAGGAAACTTCAAATTCTACTGGGAGAAGAGGAGCCAATGGTGAAAATAGCTGCACAATATGTGAAAGCATGTCACAGACTGAGAGGGACATGTAAATTGTAGGACTTAAAAATTCTTTACATAGACTTATTCCCATTCCTCTTTATATTAGTCATTACCCCCCTCCCATACAAACTCAACTTCTTTGGCAATGCTAAAATGTATTTGATCCTGCCATAAAGCTTTTTTGAATTTGAATTTGACATCAGAGAAAGAGAGAGAGACATCAGAAAGAGAGATCACAGAGAGTGAGAGGCATCAGCGAGATAGATAGAGAGAGAGAGAGAGAGGGGGGGAGACATTAGAGTGAGAGAGAGACATAAGAGAGAGAAAGGCATCAAAGGGAGAGAGACCTCAGAGGGAGTGCGAGAGAGAAAAGAGAGAGAGAGAGAGAGAGACGTCTGAGGGAGAGAGACATCAAAGGAAGTCAGAGAGTGACATCAGAGAGAGAGAGAGAGAGAGAGAGACACCAGAGAGAGAGAGAGAGTGACAAAATAGAGAGAGATAGAGGGACATCTGAGAGAGAGACATCAGAGAGAGACACACATACATCAGAGAGAGAGAGAGACATCAGAAAGAGAGAAATCAGAGAGAGACATCACAGAGGGACATCAGAGGGAGAGGAGAGACCTCAGAGAGTGAAAAAGAGAGAGACAGACATCCGAGAGAGAGAGAGAGAGAGAGAGAGACATCAGT